>NC_058406.1:668052-739994 GCF_002201575.2 Neomonachus schauinslandi
ATGGCCGGCCCCCGCCCCACGGCCGCCGGGACCGCGGCGCCGGCCCGCCGAGCAGCAATGCAGCCAGTGCGCACGCGCGCCCCACCCCGCGCATGCGCCCCGCCCCACGCATGCGCCGCGCCCCGCGCACGTGGGTCGGCCAGCAAGGACCTGGGGTCCCGGCTGGGGGCTGCGACCCAGGGGTCGGTCGGGCTGGGGGCTGGAGCGGGCCGTCGGCTGCCCCGACCCCGACGGCGGCTGCCGCGAAGAAGAACCTTGGTCCCCACTCACCCCGCCGCGTTGCAAGCACGTCGGCTCGCGCCCCTTGCCCCTGCCCCTTGCCGCTCCCGCTCCCGCTCCCCTCCACCGCGGGCCGGGTGGACTGGCTGCGGACCCCCGCGAGTGGTGACAGCACCCGCTTAGGATTCCATAACTGACGGGGTGTGAATCTACTTAGAAGGCACATGTTTTGGGAACCAAAACCGGTTGCCAGCAGCTGCGACAGCCGGACCCCTCCCTGCCGGTACCGCTGGAGGGGGCGGCCGGGGCGGGGCCACGGCGGGCCTCTCCCACCCCAAGCAGCCTGGCGGGGCCCTGCACACCACCTGGACTACATGTAGGGGCTGTAGGCCTGGGATGTCAAAGGGGGCCCCTCCAGGGTGACCTGCTAGCACTGTCGTCCACCACCCCTCTCACCATCACCACCGGAGGACCCAGAGAGGAGAGAGGAAGGGGACCTAGGACACAGTTACCCGCTTGGTAGCTTCTGGTGGAGCTGCAGGCCTTCCCCAGGCCACCCAGGAGTCAAGTGTCCCAACAGTGTGCCAGGCTCCTGGGACTCGTCTGTGAATAAGGGGTCACCGTAGAAGAAGCCGGGGGGAGTGCCCTGTTCGGTTCTTGGTAATCTGCCTGGCTTCCCAAGTGCCCCCCGTTATTCCCTGTGTGCGCACAGGTCTCCCACACCTTGTGTGGAGTGGAGCCCTTTGCAGCAGCGTGGCCACCAGGTTTCCCCTGCCCCCATACCTGGGGTGGTCAGGCTTCTCTGGTGGGGTCTCCCAGCCCTGCGTGCAGAGACTCCAAACTCAGATGCGTACAAAACAGGATATGTCTCACTACCGCCCTGGGACCACTGGGCAGTGGGGTCACCAAGAGTGAGTAGAAAGGGGGGCAAGGATGTCAGGAATTGGGGGGGATTTCTCAAGCTCTGTAACTTCCCCATCTGGTTATTTTGGAAACCCAACCACTTCCCTAAAGTGACAGCCGGCCACACCCACGGGAGAAGCCTTTTGAGCTGTGTATTTTGGATATGATCATTAACAGAATACTAACACTTAATCCAGCACTTATTATGTTCTAGGCACCGGGCTAGGCCTCCTAAGAACCTTCTAGAGCAGGAAGTTTATAGAGAAGGCACCAAGGAAGGAGATCCAGCAGCCTAGTAACTAGCCAAGGTCCCACGGCAGGCCCCTTCCTGTGCCCCTCTCTACAGGGAAGTTGTGCAGGAGCCCTGTAGTGATGGAAAGCTTCTGTCCACCCCAGACCTCAAGACTTCACACAGGAGTGCTTCCCCATTTCAGAGATGAGAACACAGGGGCTGTGGCTTCCTTCCGCTGACCAGATTGTGCAATTGCTCCCAGCAGGCCCTGGTCCCACCCAGCGCCCTCAAGGGCTGACCAGCAATAACGGAAGCCAGTGCTGGAAGGGGTTCCTTAGGGCATCCGGAAGGGTCCTAGAAGTTTTGCTTGGGCTGAGTCCAAAGGTGGAGTAGGAATAAGCCAGACCTGCTGGGGAGAGGGAAGGGCCAGCAGCAGGGACAAAGGCCAGTGTGGGGGTGGGGATGGATGCCAGGCAGGCTAATTTGGGCTCGGCTGAGGTTGGGGGTTCTGCCTCAGAGGCTCTCAGGTAACCTTTCCCAGCACTAGTATTTGTTTCTTTGCATTTTTCTGAAACGTGACTTGTGACTCCAGTTTTACTGAAGCCTCAGACCCCTAAAACCTAGATGCACCCTCTTCTGAGGATTGAATGATGGGGGACAGCAGAGTGGGTAGGGTAGGTGGTGGGAGAAGGAAGCCTGGGCCATGGAAGGTAGAGCCACACAGGCTGCCCACTCAGAGCTGGACTCATTCAGGTAGGGTGGGTGGTCCTGGATTTTGAGTGGTCGGCGGGGTGGGGGGTGGCAGCTCCAGGGTGGAGGGGTTTCTCCTCACAGTCCTGCTCCCAGCTCACAGGGAAGTTCACCTCAACTGTGCCTGGCAGGGGTGAGGCGGGGGAACAGAGGCTGCCTGGTATTCAAAAGGGGAAGTGGCCAGGTGCCTGGGTGACAGGGGTGGCAGGGAGGGACCAAGACTCCCTGTGGAGGAGGGGCGTGTCTTGGGGTATGCAGAGGTCATCTTGTGACCCCCAGCCTCAGGCCTCTAGCCAGCTCGCGTGGGACAAGTCCAGCCCCTCCTGCATGGCCATTCCTCCCCAGAGCCCAGTGTCTGGAATTGCCAATGTGGCGCTGTCCTGTTTGGAGTGGTTTTGGGGGGTGGAGTGGAGCAGCCCCTCTTCCTGCAGGCCTGTGAAGTGCCATGCACACAGTTCAGCAGGGAACAAAACCTTTGAGTGGACTGTAAGCTTCTCAGCAGGGTGGCCAGTGAAGGGGGGCATGCCCCGCTGGCAGCTGGGAGGAGCCCCTGTGGGGCAGAGGCAGTGCCAGCCTGGGGCGGGTGGGGTCTGGCACCTGCATACAGGGGGCTCAAGGAATTCTCAGGAGGCCTCTAGGAAGCAGGTGCTTTTGTTGTCTGCGGTTTTCACTCGGGGAATCCGGGGCACAGACAGGCCAAGTAACCTGCAGCGAGGACACGAGGGGTACAGCCTGGGCTTGGCTCCAGAGAGGGCTTTGACTGGACTCACGGAGCAGGCAGCGGTGGGGGTAGACGGAGTGCCAGTTAGAGGAGAGACCCTGCCTGGACAGCACCCCGCTCTGGGCAGCCCCCAGGGCTGGTGGGGCCAGGTTGAGGGTCAGGGGCTATGGGAGGCAGCAGGAGACCCCAGTATCCACTTGGGGCACAACACTGAGTGGGCATGGTGGGGACAGGGCCCTCAAAGTCAGAGAGAGGCCCCAGTTGGGAGTCCACCCTCCAAGGGCTCTGTGAGCTTGGACAGCACACCTGCAACGGGTGTGCCCCCAAGGGCAGGGCCATGACTAGAACCAGGAGGGGCAGTGGTTGCAGGGGAGACTGGAGGAGTGTAAGGGAGCAGGATGGGCACCCTGGAGGGGACGCATGGCAAAAAGCAAGAGCTCACTTCCCGGGACTGCCCAAGCAGCTCAGGCCAAGTGCTGAAGGGTCCACTCAGTCCGCACAAGATTGTTTTGTGCCTGAAGGTTGAAAACCAGCATTCTGCCCTGGCAGCGCGGGCTCCTTGCTAGATGCCCCGGCTGATGCCTGTTTGCAGGGACTGCTTTGCTGAGAAAGTGGGACAGTAATCTCAGAGCCAGCAAAGGGCCACTCTGTGCCCTGGGGTGAGGGAGCAGGGGGCATGCTGGGTGCCAGGCTGGGGCACTGAAGGAGATAGGGACAAGTAGGCATCGAGGACTACCAGGTCCCATTTTACCCCATGGCCACCTTGTGCCCATCCCAGGGTGTGCCCCCGGGCCGGCTAACCACCTGCTTTCTGATCCCAGAACATCCCTCCCAAGGACTCCGGCTGTCAGCCCCAGGGGCACCTCGGATGCTCTCTGGCATTCTCTTCTAAGACAACGGGCAGTGTCTTTCAGGGAGCCGTGGGGGAGGAGGCTGAAGCCAGGCAAACCCACCATTCAGGCTGCCAGTCTCTGAGGAGACAGCACCCCTGGTCCTTGCAGAAACCCACAGGAGGCCCCCGCTGCTCCATCTTGCTGATAATTGGAGAACAGAGCCTCAGGTGGGAGTACTTCCCGTGGAAAGCAGTCTTCACTTATTTATGAAAAAGTACCAGCATTTAACCCACGAAAACTACCAAGTTACGTCTGACAACCGTGTAGAGTAAAGAAGGAACGGCCCGCCCCGGTGGATGTCCTTCGGGAGTATGCCTGTTCTGACTTCTCACATGTTGGTGGGAGATGCTTATTTTTCTTCCATACTGTTCTTTTTATCCAGACTTGAGATAAAAACCACTCCGTCAGCAGGAGTAACGTCCTCAGACATCTTACAGAGGGAAGAGGAAGCAAGGGGCTCAGGGGAAGACAAGAGACGGGGGGAGGGCCACTGGGGACAGTCCATGCACCCTGGGCAGTGGCCTGAGAGGTGTGTGTGGCGGGGGCAGGCCTGGGTGGTGGCAGAACTGCTGGGACCCGGCAGAGGGACCCGACCCTCCTTTCATGGACTCTTGCTAATGGGGACCAAAGACCTGGCAGAGAAGCGGGCAGCCGCGGCACTGCTCACATGACCACATCAAGCCGACCTCACCGAGTAGGGCGGCCGGGGGACGATGGCTGTCGTCAGGAACCCAAACAGCTGGCAAATAAGCAGCCACACCAAAGTCCCTCATGTCAAACTGCTTTATTACATCTTAAATAACAGTACAGTTTAATATAGTATCTATCTTGCATCCAGCCTCCTTGCAATACACTGACTTTAAAATTAAATACAAACAGTGAGGGGCACAGGGTGCAGAGAGCTCTACAGAGGTGTCGATGGGAAGGAAGGAGGGCTCGTGTTTATTCTCTCTGCCAGATCCAGGCCTACCGCGTGTCACAGCAAAGTTCTGTACAGGCTGCTGCAGAAAACAGGACAGAGAGAAGCCACCACTGCTGCGGGAAGTGGGCTAGGGTGCGGGGAGGCAGCCACGACACCGCCGTCCAGCTGCTGCTGCTGGACGCCGGCCTCCCGCGGGACCCGGGACGTCTGCGTGTTAGACGGCGGTCTGCCTCCACGGCGAGACAGGCCAGGAGGAATCTACAGGGGAAGGCCAGGGTCTCCATTCCCTGCCCCCCACCCCCACCCCCGAATCCAACAGTGATCATTTGGAACAGGACTTTTTTTTTTTGAAAGAAAGAAAGAAAGAGTGACTGATCCCGCTGCCCAAGCGTGAAGCCTGCGGGCTGCCCTGCCCCCGACACTGCAGACGTGAGCGGACAGAGCCGCAGTGGTTACACTGTAAAGAGGTTATTTCTTAAAAGAAAAAGAACATCTAAGGACTGAGTCCTATATGCGCTTTTGAGCATTTCTACAGCATGCGATTCTAAGAGTAAACCCACCCAATATGGCAAACGATCAAATTTTTTAAAATTTAACTTAGAAAGTTTGAGATCATTATTTTCAAAACATTGATTTGTACATGGTTTCATACACAAATAATTGACGGACTATCCAAGCACAGGACGGGCGCCTCTCTGGAAAACAGAGGTTCCTGACGGCTGGGGGTGGGGCGCAGGGTAGTGTTAGGCTATTATTACGAACGTCCCTCCGACTTCACAAGGAAACCCAAGGTGAGATTAAGAACTGAACTGAGAAGGTAGGGAGGACGGGTCGGGGGAGCAGAAGGTGCCTAATCTGAGTTTACTATTCATCACGCATTCAAGACCATCCACAGCATGTGCTTGGTTCCTTTCCTTATTAGCATCTTCCTTTCTATGCCGTGTTTGTGCGTAACAATTATGTGACACGAGACAAAAAATAAAAAACAAGGGACTCAATTTACATCATTAACAATTTCAGAGAGGCTGCACCAGACCCTCTTCCTCTGTGACTACTGAACGTAAAGGAATATATTTTAAAAAGGAAATATGAATGTTTGCAGAATTCTGTTACAAACACAACCTGAAATTTAGAACTGATTACAAGATAAAATCCTCAACTTGTTTTGCATGAACAGCACAAAATAGGGTCACTGACCTAAAATTCAAATGAACTAGTGAAAAGGTGTGTCTGCCTCGCAATTACACTCAAGTTTACCTTCTGGTTAGCACGTTTATTATAGTATTTCCTTTTAAATTCATTCAAGACAAAAAAGAAAACAAAGACAATGGTCCCGGGAGGAATGCACAATTTGTTTGAGTTTACAGCACAGAGATTCTTCTCTTCATGGGAATTGTGCTCTTGGTTTCAGCAATAAGTGAAGGAAAAGGTCTTGCCCTTTTGAAGTTCTGAGGGGGTGCAGGGCGTCCACGTTAGTAGGGGTGGATTGGAAATGCTATCACTGTAACGCTTCAAGGTTGGAATGGTCTTCCAGTCGCCACGACGTCCAGCTGCTGCTTTAAACAGAGTTCAAAGAAATGTAAAAAAGAGAACATCTAAAGTCAGTGCTACTGCTCTTCATCCTGCCCCTCCTGTCTGCCGCCGAGGGTGTGTTACTTCAGGTGGATGCAATGCTCACCTCACCATAATTCCAAATCAGCTCAACATCAAAATTAATCTAGCAACTGTGAACTCCTCTGTGCTGTGAGAAATACACAGAGGTGTGTGCAGGGAGGGCGCCTGGGCTGTTGTGTTACCTGTCGGCGTTAGTTCCAGATCTTGAGGAAGCTATCCCAGGACCCTGTCGCCACGGCCATCCCATCGTCAGTCACCCCCAGGCAGCTAACGCGGTTGTCATGCCCAGCCAAGACACCTGAGAGCAGATAAGAGCCCAGTCACTCCGGGACCCAGAGGTGCCCCACCTAGCAGTGATGTGCTGATGCTCTGCAGGGCTGGGTGCAGGACCACGCGCGGAGGAAGGCCCCAAACGCTGAGGCCCAGCCCCATCAACGCCTCCCTGGCAGGAAAGGACGCCAGGACGAAGAGAAGCCACGCTCCACCAAGGCGAGTAAAGCTCAATACACTCCTCTCTTTTTTTTTTTTTTTAAAGATTTTATTTATTTATTTTTTAGAGAGCGAGCGAGAGAGAAACAGCATGAGAGGGGAGAGGGTCAGAGGGAGAAGCAGGCTCCCCGCTGAGCCAGGAGCCCGATGTGGGACTCGATCCCAGGACCCTGGGATCATGACCTGAGCCGAAGGCAGACGCTTAACCATCTGAGCCACCCAGGCGCCCCAATACACTCCTCTCTTAAAAACAATGTGAAGGCACCTACAGCGGGGGAAGTATTCAAACAAAATAAAGATATACTGGAGCGCCTGGTAACAGATACTAAGACAGCATGATGACTAGGAACAGACATGATAAAAAGGCACAAAACACACAGTGAATAACTCAGGGTCTCTTGCACCAACTCTTGAGTATACTCATGATGGTAAGAAGCTTCAATAAGCGGTGCCTGGGGCACCCGACTCTTTTTTTCCACTCAGGTCATCATCGCAGGGTCATGAGATCAAACCCTGTGTCGGGCTCCCCGCTCAGTGTGGAGTCTGCTTAAGACTCTTTCTCCCTCTCCCTCTAGTGTACTCTCTCTCTAAAATAAATAAATCTTGGGGCGCCTGGGTGGCTCAGTCGTTAAGCGTCTGCCTTCGGCTCAGGTCATGGTCCCAGGGTCCTGGGATCGAGCCCCGCATCGGGCTCCCTGCTCGGCGGGAAGCCTGCTTCTCCCTCTCCCACTCCCCCTGCTTGTGTTCCCTCTCTCGCTGTATCTCTCTCTGTCAAATAAATAAAATCTTTAAAAAAATAAAATAAATAAATAAATAAATCTTAAAAAAAAAAAATTCCAACCATCCCAATCTCAGGGCAATTACAACCTAAGAGTATAAGGCTGTGGGCTGTTCTTCATTTGTTTATAATCCCTAAAGCCTAGCACAGGGCACAAAACACAGAGGGCTGGTGACAGATGCAAGAGGGGGAGGGCCAATGGGATGTCACACGGTAACCCCACGCTGAACCCACAGTGAGACAAAAGCCCCCTGCTGACACCCAGCGTCTGTGCTTGGATAATTATCAGGAAGAGTCTGATGGCTAATTTCAGAGAACTCCTGTCCTTTCCTATACTCCTTAGTGTCACAGCTGAGTAAAGAGAGAGTCTCAGCTGGACAGAACAGTGTTCTCTGCTGTGGCACTGTGACTGGGGAACTGTCGGGGCAGAGGCAATGGGGGCAGGGGGTCTGCGAGAGGGAGCAGGGGGAGCAGGAGGGGAGCTCAGCCCAGGGCAGGAAAAGATCCATCGGAAAGTGGGAGGTCAAGGAAAGAACCCCAGGAGACCCCCAGTCATGCTCTGTTCTTCCCCCTGCCAAGGTAGAGTTAAAAGATTCTGAAAATGTCAATTCAATTCAGTTGCCTGTCTGTGTTTAATACAGGAAGTTTCTCATCTTTTGTACAAGTTGTGTTTTATTATTATTTTTTAAGATTTTATTTTTGGGGTGCCTGGGTGGCTCAGGCAGTTAAGCATCTGACTCGGTTTTGGCTCAGGTCACGATCTCAGGGTGGTGAAACTGAGCCCCATGTCTGCCTCCGCACTTTGTGGGTAAGTCCGCTTCTCTCTCTCTCCCCCTGTCCCCTCCCCCTGCTCGTGCTCTAAAATAAATAAATCTTAAAAATATAATATATATATATATATATATTTTATTTTTAAGCAATGTCTACACCCAATGTGGGGCTCGAACTAACAACCCCAAGAGCAAGAGTCACACACTTCACCCAGTGAGCCAGCCAGATGCCCCTGTACAGCTGTGTTTTTTTTTAATTTCATTTTATTTTTTATTTATTTGAGGGAGAGCATGAGAGGGAGGAGGGTCAGAGGGAGAAGCAGACTCCCCGCTGAGCAGGGAGCCTGATGCGGGACTCGATCCCGGGACTCCAGGATCACGACCTGAGCCGAAGGCAGTCGCTTAACCAGCTGAGCCACCCAGGCGCCCCCAAGCTGTGTTTTAATGCACTTGACAACCACACCCTTGCCTTCAATGTGTGAACTTCAGACTTTATACTTCACTAGGCACACGTGCCCAAGCCTGTGCTCCACACTTAGATGACACACTTCCACCACGTACAGCCAGAGGGGAGAGAAAGCAAGGCGAGGGCCTTGAAGACCCAGCTGTTCGCCCTGTCCTGCCCACTGCAGCTGTCCGTGTGCACCTCACGCGGTGCGTGCAAGGAGAGCTTCTGGTGCTAAGGAAGCCCGTGTGCCCTGAGCCCGAGTACGGACGCCCTGGCCTGTCCCCCATCCCTCCGCCGGGCCATGCCGCGGGGCAGGCAGGTGTACTCAGGCACGGCACATGTTTCTTAGCGGCACGACGGGCACAAACCTAAACATTTCAGCCTCGGTGCATCGTGTCCATCCTCAAAAGTGCTACCTGAACACCAGGAGGCCCAGGAAGGCCCAGCAAACACCTACCTGCCCTGTCGGCCTTGAGTGCATCCCACACGTTGCAGTTGAAGTCATCGTACCCTGCGAGGAGGAGGCGCCCACTCTTGGAGAAAGACACCGAGGTGATCCCGCAGATGATGTTGTCATGGGAGTAAGTCATGAGCTCCTGGTCCGCACGAAGGTCAAACAGCCTGCAGGTGGCATCATCCGAGCCAGTGGCAAATGCGTTGCCATTTGGAAAGAACTAGAAAGCAAATGAAGAGAATACACAAATGCACAGAGAAGTACTGGAAACGGGACTGCCCGACAGCAGGGCTGCCGCTGCCACAGGAGGGAAAGGTCAGCAGGGGCTGGGCTCGGGCAGCCACCTGGGCACCCTGACCTGAGGGCATCGGTACCTGGGCAGCCACAGCCGCTGTCGTCCCCAGAGGAGACTTCATTTCATGACTGTTTTCCAGGGGATCAGGAAGAGTATGGTCACCCCTGAGGGCCGCCAGCAGCCAGACAAGCCTCGTGAAGAAGGGACCCCCAGCCCCAACCAACCAGATACCACCCTTCACATCTTCTCGCAAGAGCCCCTCATGTCAGGGTGACGAGGCAAAGGGAAGGCTCCTTTCGTTGGCTGGCTGTGCCCCAGCCACAGGGAGGGGCTCACAGCTCAGCCTCGGCCTCCTGCTCCGAAGGGGCCGTGCTGACTGGCTTAGCTGCTGCCTCGCTGCCCCCCAGCTGGAGGGAAGCCGGTCCCAATCCCTGGCTTGCCCCGGGGCTGGGAGCAGGTGCCTGCACACAACAGGCCCATCCCCGATGTCTGTGAGGTGAACGGTTAGCACAGAATTAGCTGGTGTCACGAGGACAGACTGCATCACAGCTAAGTTTTCGACAGGAGTTTTTGTGAAATAGGTTACAGTTGAGTACGAAAGACAGAACATCCAACCCCGAACACATTTTAAAACTTGATGTGCTCTGCAGCATACAAGAAGTAATCTAACTTGCTGATGGCTGGCAAAGGCCCCCGACCCACATCTTCACCCCCTACTCACGCAGATGGCATTGATGTCAGACTCGTGGCCGGTGAAAGTTTGCCGGCACATCCCTTCTCGCACATCCCAGAGTTTGGCTGAAGCATCACAAGCACCAGAAACAAACAGTCTGGTGTCGGGAGCGAGAGAAAGGCTCATAACATCCCCAGTGTGTCCAGTGAATGTGGTCGTCTGCTGGCCGGTCTCGATGTCCCACAGAGCACTGCAGCAGGAACACACGACAAGCAGTCACCTCACTTTGTCAGGCAACCAGTCAGGTGACTGTCCTTCAAACCATCTAGGACCATAGCAAACCTCTGCGCTTTTTGGCCTGACAATTCTAAATTTTGTAATGTGACTGTGTTTGGAAGGGAAACAAAGCAAACAAACAAAACACAGATGAGAATGTGCCACGGGCTTCGGAGTAACCGTTTTCTCTGCGCCAACTCAGACACCAACAAAGATGGAGCCAGTGACCTGCACTCTGTGGGTTCACAAGGAGCTGCAGGGAGCTCCTGGAGGTGTCCCAGATGAGGCAGGGAATGTGAGTCTACTGCTGCCGGCTCCGTGGCCTCGGGCATGACAAGGCCAGAGGCTAGGACACCGAGACAACACCAGGTAAACAAATGGCTCAAAGCAAGGCTGGGGCCCCACGGCCCTCCCCTGGAGCCACTCGTGGGAGAGTGAGTGGCGAGTGCGCCGAAGGGCAGCCCTGAGTTTGGTGCCCCGCGGTGTCAGCGTGAGCGGCTACTGATGGGTGTCAAGTAAGATGCGGACAGAGCTATGAGTGGGGCACATGCTGTTTCTGTGCTTCAGACTCTAGGAGGCGTCAACACTGGAAACTGCTCAGTTCATCCCAGCCCCCCAGGAAATCTGGCTCAGGCGCAAATCCAGTCACACCATTTACACCTACACTGGGCAGGGCTTCCTTGCTTGGGGCCTGGGGGCCTACAGGGAGGAAATAAGGTGTGCCCAGGACTCCGAAAAACACTTATTCATAAATGAAAAAGCTTTAAAAAAAATCTTCTAATAAAGAAATTCTTCCCAAAATTGACAATCTAGAATATACGTCTTTTGTGAACTTACACAGTTTATACAAAAAGGACGCCTTGTAGACCAGGACAAGCTGGATATGGGAGTCAGGCCCCGGCACAGGGCATTCCACCACATCATGCCTCGAAGACCAGAAAAGCCCCCAGGACAGTTTAAGTCTAAAATGACTCATAAAATACCTATCTGAACCAAACAAAACAATATAGAAAACCTTAAGTCAAACCTCTAGCCTCAGCAGATGGCTTACTCTTTTAAGCACGGAACTATTAACAATGTGTTCTGCATCCAAAACCAACCAACCAACCAACCAACCCACCTATCTGGTCATTTAAACTGTACGCCCTGGTGCCACAAATGAAAACGTTCTAGAGACTGTGTAAGTGGGCTTCTAACTCTAAGTAAGAGAACAGCTCAAACTCAGGAGAAGTGTGACACAATCCACTTGCAATCGTGACCCCTGCTCCTTCTGAGCCCTGCTGGGTCCACATGGCACGGCGCTCCACTGAGGGGAACGCAAGCACACCCGCTCCCCCAGGGGGCTGCTGAGTGTCACCCAGCCAGGGGGTGTGTGCAGGGAAAGAAAAGCAGGCATTTCTCGTGCAGCTGCAGCTTCAACGTCTATGAGTCAGTTCTTCCTTGTTCAAAATTAAACTTTGAGCTTTAAAATCTGTAGAGTAAAATGAACTCACTCATCCCTCACGCACTTGTGTTTGATGCCTCACGGCCACTTCAAACTGATAAAAGATGGCCTAATTAGTGTCAAAAATCTTATTTCCTACACTTCTAAGGCGAGCAGTGTATGAAAGGCACGGCGCTCAGATGCTCACCAGGTGGTGTCCCCAGAGCTGGTGACGATCTGATTGTCATCCAGGAAGCGGCAGCAGGACAGGTAACCTGGAAAACAGACACAGATGATGACCCCGATATGCAAGCCCCACCCCACCCCATCCCACCCCGATTCTAAGGTCCTGTAAATAGAAAAACACACTGGCGGAATGACTACACCTCGAAGTCCCACATGTAGGTGAAGACCACTGCCTTATCAGCAACCCTGGCCCCGGCCTCACACGCAGTGATGAATAAAGGAAGCAGCGCAGCCCACAGGCCAGGAGGCGTGCACCCCAGGACAAACGGGAGGCGGCGAGCAACCCGTCCTGCACACTGGCAAACACTGCGCAGGTGGAAGGAACACACTCCATCTCTGCTCGTCTTATCCACATGTGGGGACAGAGGTTCCCTTCCCGTTCACACACCCACTCATCCCACAACAACGTACCCCAGCGCGAGGAACATATCCGTGATCAGAAGAGCGCTTCATTCCCTCCTGGAGCTCACACTCCAGCGGGGAGAGATAGTGTGCACGCGTGAGGGAGGAAGGGGAGAGGGTGGTCTGCAGAGGCCTCCCGAGCCCTCCAGGAAGGCACGGTCAGGGCTGGGATTGGGGTACCAAGCGGAGCAGTGGATTTGTTTTCTATAAGACGCTACAGTAGTCCAGGTGGCATGGAAACAGTCGTGTGCTGCCTGAGCACCCACCCTGCTGAGCGTGTGGAGCCAAGGCTGGGCTGCTGAGGGTGGGACATACTGAGATCCCTAACCTTGATCAACTTCTGGTATGAGAAAAGGTAAAACAAAAAACCGATTTTGCAGTACCTATACATTACAATTTCTACTTAATTAGCTCTGTTTATCACGGTTTGTAATTTTGCTCCACTGTAAGTGACCCTAAGAACTGGAAATGCAGGGTAAACCAATTTATCCCCGGAAGGAGTGTGCCCAGTGGGTGGGCTGGCCAGGCGTCCGACCGAAGGGGCAGCAACACTGCCTCTCTTGCGAGGGTGGGATGCCCCTGCCAGATCGGCCCCGACACCTTTCTTCCTGGTCCACACCAGAGCTACATACAACTGTGCAAAACAGGGTAATAAAAAACAAAATACACACAAGGAAGAAAACCACAGAAGGGTTTTGGTATGGAAAGTATAAGAATACAGGGCATGGGCGCCTGGGTGGCTCAGATGGTTAAGCGTCTGCCTTCGGCTCAGGTCGTGATCCCGGGGTCCTGGGATCGAGTCCCGCATTGGGCTCCCTGCTAGGTGGGGAGCCTGCTTCTCTCTCTGCCTCTCTCTCTCCCTCTGACTCTCATGAATAAATAAAACATTAAAAAAAAAAAAAGAATACAGGAAAAACAAAGCATTTATCTAAAAAATATTACCAAAATATTTAGAGATGACGATTTTTAAACATTATCTATGTGCCTAGAAAAGGATGTATGGTCAAGCACTTCCCAGAGCCCAGGTCACGTCCATCCACAGGGACACTAGGGAGCCCAGGGGTGAATCAATGCCCAGCTAGGTGAGGAGTGGCCTGTGCTCAGAGATCACCTGATACCAAATCCACACTATGCACCTAACCCGTGGCCCCCACCCGCTCTGTGGACCCCCAGGTCCTGGTCTTCTCTCTTACTGCTCAAGCTCCGGCCCACGTTCCTCTCCAAGAACAGCATTTGCTTCCTGGTGCATCTGACATTACTCCAGTTAGCTCCCACCTCCCTCCTTCCCACAGAAACCAGTGCTGGGTGTCCAACCCCATCCCGCGAGGTACCCAGCGGGCCCTCCACTGACCCTCACACTGCACCATCATAGCCTCAGCCTGTCTGACTCAGGAGTGCAGGGAAGGCAGGAGAGGAGAGTCGTGGAGACTCCAGCTGGTGCTGGAGGGCCGGGCAGGACACACCTAGGTCAATGGCCCAAAGAAACATGACCTCCAAGATGGCCTCTGTCCACCTCGTGCACCACGCAGGTTGTGGACACTAAGACCCATCAGGCGAAGAGGGGGGCAGGGCAGTCTCCCCTCTCTAGGTCCTAAAGGCCTGCTGGGCAGTGTTCATGTGGAGGGAGGCGGGAGGCACTGTTAGGGAGGGCGGCCTTCCACATTCATTCCCTAACTTTCCATAGTTGGAGCTTCCAAAATACATACACAAATATTACTTTTAATGAAAGGGCTGCCTGCTCACAATCTTGTAACTCATTTCTTGGTCCTCTTCATATTTTGTACATTGAGAGACAAAAAACAGTAACCAGAGCGCACCTGGGTGGCTCAGTCAGCTAAGTATCTGCCTTCAGCTCAGGTCATGAACCCGGAGTCCTGGGATCCGGGCTCCCTGCTCAGCGGGGAGCCTGCTTCTCCCTCTCCCTCTGCCCCTCTCCCCACTCACTCTCTCAGTAAATTAAATCTTATAAATAAAAATAAAGGGATATCCTTAAAAAAATAGAACAAAACAAAACAATAACTAGGTAGATATTTTATATGTATCTCTATCTTTTTAGATACTATATATATATATATATATATTTTAAAGACTATTTATTTGAGACGGAGTGAAAGCAAGAGAGATCACAGAGGGAGAGGGAGAAGCAGACTCACCACAGAGCGGAGAGCCCGATGTGGGGCTCGAACCAGGACCCTGAGATCATGACCTGAGCCGAGGGCAGAAGCTTCACCGACTGAGCCACCCAGGTGCCCCTAGATACTATATTTTTATAAGTTTTTTCCCTCCAGACAGAAAGCGTAGAAACCACCTTGTAAATGGCGCTAACAGACAAGTGCTGCGCATCAGTGTTCGAGGGCACTGGGCTGGGGCCCGCCAGCACTAACATGGGGTCACGTGGCCTGTGAGAATGGCTGACGGCACCGGGCCAGCCTCCAGAAGGGCCCAACCGCGCTCCATGTGCTCCGAGACCAGCACAGCCTCACAGGAGCCACTGGGCTGGACGCGGTCAGTGGCTCCAGAATGTGGGCTTTGAAGGGCGCCTGGGTGGCTCAGTAGGTTAAAGCAGCGCACTCCTGATTTTGGCTCAGGTCATGATCTCAGGATAGAGGGCTCTGTGCTGGGTGGCGAGTCAGCCTGAGATTCTCCAGCTGCCCCTCCCCCCATTCTCGCTTTCATGCACTCTTTCAAAAAAAAAAAAGAAAGAAAGAAAGAAAAAAGAATGTGGGCTCTGAAATCAGAAATACATGGCTCAATTCTCGCAGTGGCTTAATCAGCACTGGGTTCTCTGATGAGCTGCAGTCGTCCCAGCAACTGGGGATGTGCACTCAAGAAGTCTGGAAGAATCGGTGGCAGTTACCATCTTTGTTACTGAAGAATGAATAAACTACCTGGGAGGGCTGTGTCTGTGCAGACACGTGTACGTGTGTGTGTTCGTGGGGCTACCTCAGGTGAAGACGGCCCCCGCCCGGTGTGTGTGTGTGTGTGTGTTCGTGGGGCTACCTCAGGTGAAGACGGCCCCCGCCCGGTGTGTGTGTGTGTGTTCGTGAGGTCTGCCCCAGGGTCGGGGTCGTGCTACACAGGGGCCAGCCAGCGGTGCTGCTGTCCTTTGGGAGCCTACAGAGGGGCTGGGAAAACAGACCCCAACAAGCATGAGTGCCGAGTCTGGAGGTGCCCTGGCATGAGGGCGTCCCTGTGCACCTCACCGAGGCCATGGATGGCAGTGTCAGGACATGCTGGGGATAGCCTGGTGCAGGGACAAGGCTACCACAGTCCAGAGACAGGAGGCTTGAAATAGGCAGTGCAGAGAGCAGGTGCTTGGGTCAAGGACCAGGGGGGAGATCAGGGAGTGCTATCAGCTGAGGCCTGGAGGACAGAGGCAGGACATCCTGACAGAGCATGTTGCTTGGTTGGGAATTTGTTGCTAGAGAAACAAATATATTTACTTCTGAGTTTGGAGAAGCTACTAATCCAGACAGAGCAAAGCCAGGAGTACCAATGTGGGTAGAAGAGTGACTCGTGTGGCACCCCTGCCCCAAGACCAGAAGGCCCAGCTAAGGTGATTTATCCCAAGAAAATGGCTGTGAGCTTGAGGGGCCATTCACCTACAAGAATGTCCACACTACTGACAAACTGGAAACCGTCCAGACATCCAGCAACAGGAACACATCAGCATGCAATGGAACTCTCTCAACTCTTTAGAAACATCATAGTTCTGGGTGAGATCATAGGTTCAAAACACAAAGGAAGCGAATTTAAAGTTATTTCCCCAAATTTCAACAGTGAGCACATGGTGGTGGTTTAAGCCAGCCCACCCCTAGAGCGCAGCAGGGCACCAGGCTGGGCGCTCTGGCTAAGTCGAAGTTGGAGTCAGAGACACAAGGCCCCACTGCGGGTGCCCACCAGGCAAGTGCCTGTACAGCATCCGCTGCAGCTTCTGCCCTGGCGGGGAGCGCGCCGCAGCCCAGAGCTACAGGGAAAGCCACCTGCCCCACTCTGCGGTGCGTACAGTAGCTGGAGAGCACAGGGTGAGAGCCCACTGTTCAAGGAGTGTGGTAAAAAGGGAAAAAAAGACGTGATGAAGGAACTCGAAGATGTGAGAGTGAGGAAATGCCTAAGAAGGGTTTTATTAAGAGTTAGGAGAGCTTAGGGGCACCTGGGGGGCTCAGTCAGTTAAGTGTCTCTGACTCTAGATTTCGGCTCAGGTCGAGATCTCGGGGTCGTGGGATCGAGCCCTGTGTCAGGCTCTGTGCTGGGCATGGAGCCTGCTTGGGATTCTCTCCCTCTCTCCCCCGTCTTAAATAAATAAATAAATAAATAGGCGCCTGGGTGGCTCAGTCGTTAAGTCTGCCTTCGGCTCAGGTCATGATCCCAGGGTCCTGGGATCGAGCCCCGCATCGGGCTCCCTGCTCGGCGGGAAGCCTGCTTCTCCCTCTCCCACTCCCCCTGCTTGTGTTCCCTCTCTCGCTGCCAATCTCTGTCAAATAATAAATAAATAAAAATCTTTAAAAATAAATAAATAAATGAAAGTTAAGAGAGTTTACAGTACCCAATGAGAGACGAACTTATAAAACGTTAATGGCAGAAGATGGAATCAGATGAAAACACAAGCAGACTAGAAACACCTTCAGATGCATTCACAAGGCTATGTGGTCTCGTCCTCTCAGAGCTTAAGAGTTTTGGGCAGTTTGCCATCATCCTTCCAGGATGGTGTGAGGTCTGGATCCAGGACTTGTGGCCACCCTAGGAAAAGAGGCTCTTTCTCTGCTGGGGCTGCTGAGCAGGCCAGATGGAAAGGAGGCCAAGGGAGCCATCCAGAGGGAAGCCAAGGGGCAAGCACGCCCAGATGGCACCGTGAGCCCTGCACCCGGCCAGGCGTCAGGCAGCCCAACCCCCTGGGAATGGTTCGTGAGCTTATTTAGTGAGCAGTGGGACCTGAGTTTCCCAGACTGTGACACACACACCACATCACACTTAACTAACTGCCAGTGAAAAGGGTGCCAAAGAGCAGCCCAGTGATAACCGCTGGAGCAGGATGACGAGGAGATATCTTTCCCCCTACATCCAAGTTTGCTGGCATGTGCTAGACAAACAAGTGGTTAACAGACAATGTGTCCGGCCCACTGTGCTTTCACAGGAATGTAAAATATTCAGCCTCAGATTAGATGAACAAACTTTCCCGAGGAAACAAAGTTTTAGCCACCACTGCTGATTTGGCAGGAATACTAGGCAGTCACTGAGCAACATACCACGTTGTACCAGAAAACCTCCGACTAAACTCTTGATCAAAATGTTTATGCCTCTGTAGCCATCTTGACCAGAACGATATCAGGAAGGGCAGTGTGTCCGCACTGCCATGAGACGTTTGGGAAGGAAGGAACCTCTAAGAGCAAGTGTCAGTTCCTTCCTCATTAGCATGCAGGGACCTGCTCTGAGAACAGTCTGTGACACCAGGCGTGACACCTTGGTCAGATGTGAGTCTTCAGGGAGTTCCTCATTTCTCAAACATTAGGATTTCCACCAAAACAGCACTCAGAAAGTTGTATTCTGTATGTAATACATTTATATTTATACTATATAATATATATATAAATTTATACCATATACTAATGATAATAAATGTCCCATCTCAATCACTGTGAATTCAGTCCATGAGCTGCTTCCAGAGGGCATCCTTTACTCTGTAAGACCAAGCACCATCTTAGAGTTCCTCTCTGAAGTACTGGCAGAGAGTCTCCAAACCCTGGGTAGCTGACTCTAGAGAAAGAAGCTTCTGTTTGTTCCATATGGGCCTTTATATTCCATGGAAACAATAGCAGGACACAATTGATTACAAAGAGCCTTATCCCTGAAGCTGAATGTACATGATTCCTGTCCTGGGACTATCAGACACGACTAGGAAGGATTCAGTATGCGTGCTGGTAACAGCACACATAGGCGTATTTTGTGCAACCAGGTTTCTAAGATTCTACAAGAAAATGTCCCAACCGTGGCTTAACCAAGAGTTCTCAACCTAATGCTCGGGCCAGAGAGAGGCATCGTAAGTGATGAATGGACGCTCAGGTCTGAGACGAGACAAAGACAGCAAACCCTCAGATGTGCTGAACACACTCCCAGTTCACACCTTTACCCTCTGAATAAAACAAGACTAGTTTAAGCTTGTGAGATTTCAACTTTTATTGACTCGAAGCTGAAAGCTATGTATCATGTCTGAAGAAAGGAACACATACTCTTAAGAGCCCAAATGTTTTTAAGAAACCACTCAACGGGGACGCCTGTGTAGCTCAGTTGGTTAAGCAAAAGCCTTCGGCTCAGGTCATGATCCCAGAGTCCCAGGATCGAGTCCCACATAGGGCTCCCTGCTCAGCTCCCTGCCCCTCCCCCCCTCACCTGCTCTCTCTCCTCCTTCCCCCACTTCTTCCCTCTGACCCTACCCCCTCTCGTGCTCTTTCTCTCAAATAAATAAATAAAATCTTAAAAAAAAGAAACCACTCAACTTCCAGAAAGTAAAATTTCATGACATAGGAAGGAAATAAATTTCAAAATATTTCCTCTAAGACTCATTTTATTTCTTGTTTCGACAAGTGCAGCGTTAAAAAATCTAAAGCCTTAATTAAAAATAGAAGTCAATATACTGAATCTGATGATAAATCAGGGATTGATAAACTTTAAGAACGTATGTGTTTTACGTGCTGGAAGTTCATCAACGCGATAAAGTGGTTTATGAAGTGTGCTCACTGGACAGAGTCACACAGCTTACAAGGACCTGCGGACAGCCTGCTCTGGCTTCCAGTGGTGGGACAGCGGTTCCTACCCACAGGAGCAACTTTCCCACAGAAAACAACTATGAGCTCTGGACAAACAAACAGGAGTGCCTAGCTGGCTCATTCAGTGAAGTGTGCGGCTCTTAATCTCAGGGTCATGAGTTCAAGCCCCATGTTGGGTGTGGAGACT
This sequence comes from Neomonachus schauinslandi, assembly GCF_002201575.2. Lineage (NCBI taxonomy): Eukaryota > Metazoa > Chordata > Mammalia > Carnivora > Phocidae > Neomonachus > Neomonachus schauinslandi. The sequence goes on from NC_058406.1 coordinate 687,512, forward strand.
GCTAAAAAATAAAATCATTAAAACAAACAAACAAACATCTAAAGGCACAGGAAACAAAAGCAGACACAATGAAGGGGAGCTACACTTGGAAAAAAGAAAAGGCCTGAGTTTGTCTTCATGGCCGGCCCCCATCTTAGAGCCCATGGGTAAGATCTGTGCCCAACCTTCTTGAGTAGCCAGTGGACAGATCTGCGGGCACCCACTGTCAGAAAGTGAAAGCAGCAAGCGTGGAAAGGAGAAATCCACATAAGAGGAGCCCTCAATCACATACCTACATGCCCAGGGCTTACATGTGAACCACCCAGGCAAAGGGCACGCTCCGCATGGCCTGGCTGATGGGAAACGGACAGACAAGGCTTCTGTGGTTGCCTGACAGGATGCAGCGTGGGTATGCCAGAACACAACACATCACAACGTCCAGGGAAGTATTCAAAGTACTAATCGTACTAACAGGAAAACGTCACCCATACTGAAGAGAAAAGAGACACCAAGACCAACCTCAAGAGGATTAGCTGTTGAAATGGCAGACAAAAATTCTGAAGACCGCTCTCATAACTATGAAGGATACCAAATATACATGTAATAAATAAAAAGACAGGAAATCTCAGCAGAAAAATAAGAACAAATATTTTTTAAAAAGCAAACAAAAATGCCACAACCTAAAAACAGAACATCTGACATATACAGGTTGCTGGGTACTCAAAATTGGAGGTGACAGAAGTCACCTTCGAGTCAATAAAAGATCTGAAGAAGGGGAGACTGCAGAAAAAAGAAGAGAGTCACAGGAACCCAGAGGACCATATGACAACCCACGCACTGGAGTGCAAAAGGAGAGGACACTACAGAACAGAAAATGTATTTGAGACATTGCCTAAAATGTCCCAAATTTAGTAAAGGACAAAACTTTACAAATTCAAGATGCTGAAGCACAATAAATACAAAGAAAAAATCACACCAAGGCACATGATAATCAAACTGCTAAAAAACAAAGAAAAAGCTTTAAAGTGCTAAAAGGAAAAAAAATGTCAACCCCAGAAATCAATATATCCAGCAGAAATACTCTTCAAAAATGAAGGAAAACAGGGGCACCTGGAGCTCAGTCCACGGAGTGCTCAACATTCAATGTCAGGGTCACGAGTGCAAGCTCCATGCTGGGGGTAGAGTTTACTTAAAAAAATAGAATAGCAGGGCGCCTGGGTGGCTCAGTCGTTAAGCATCTGCCTCTGGCTCAGGTCATGGTCCCAGGGTCCTGGGATCGAGCCCCGCATCAGGCTCCCCACTTCTCCCTCTCCCACTCCCCCTGCTTGTGTTCCCTCTCTCACTGTGTATCTCTCTGTCAAATAAATAAATAAAATCTTAAAAAAACAAAAACAAAAAAATAAATAAATAGAATAGGGACACCTGGGTGGCTCAGTCGCTAAGCGTCTGCCTTCAGCTCAGGTCAGATCCTGGGGTCCTGGGATCGAGTCCCACATCGGGCTCCCCACTCGGCGGGAAGCCTGCTTCTCCCTCTCCCACTCCCCCTGCTTGTGTTCCTGCTCTCGCTACTTCTCTCTCTCTCTCTGTCAAATAAATAAATAAATAAGTAATCTTAAAAATAAATAAATAAAATAAAATAAAAACTTAAAAAAAAACAAACCCCTTTGGGGCACCGGGGTGGTTTAGTCGGTTGAGCATCCAGACTCTTGGTTTCAGCTCAGGCTCTGCGCTGCGTGTGGAGTTGGCTTAAGGCTCTCTCTCTTCTCCTTCCTCTGCCCCTCCCCCTCCACCTACTCTCTCCCCTCCTCCCCGCCCCAAAAAGAATGAAGGAAAAGTGGCATTTTCAGAAAAATGAAAATGGAGTAGTCACTCTAGCAGACCTCCACTAACTGTAAGAAACTAATGTGAACTCATCAAGCTGAACAGACCGCAGAAGAAAACTCTCAGCCTCAGAAAGGAAGGAGGAGCACTAGAGATGGTAAATATTGGAGTAAAAGCAAAAGACAATTCAAGTTTCTTCAAAGGCCAAGAAGGGAGAAGCAGAACAATGTATGATGGGGGCATATAGATCAATAGCTATGAAAACATGATAAAGAAGGAGGAAGGGCAGAGGGTACCTGGGCGGCTGAGTCAGATGAGGTCTGACTCTTGATATAGGCCCAGGTCATGACTTCAGGGTCATGAGACTGAGTCCCCGCCCCCACCAGGCTCCAAGCTGGGTGTGGAGTCTGCTTAAGATTCTCGCTCTCCCTCTGCCCCTCCCTGTTTGTGCTCTCTCTCTCTCTCTAAAAAAAAAAAAAAAAAAAAAAGGAACGATAAAGGGCAGAAAAATGGGCCTTTCCGGCTCCAAGGCTCTTGTATTTTATATGAATTGACACAATATTAACTCTGAGTGGACCATGAAAAGTTATGAATGTACATTGTAATCCCTAGATAAACCACTAAAAATTAATGCACAGAGGAAACCAAACGGGCCAACAGATGAACTCAGCTAGTCCTCTAAGAGAGGAGGTTAGTATCACACCCAGAGGGCGGGAAAGCAGAGCAGTCCCGGCACGACAGAGCCAAAGCCGACTGTGGGCGCCCTGCACCCAACCACTAGGAAGGCAGAGCCCTTAGAACGGAGGAAAGGCACAGCCCAACTACATGCTGTCTACAAGGGACCCTCCTTGTAAATACGCAGTCAAGTTGAAAGGAAATGGACGGGAAAAGTGTGCGGAAACAACAGAAATCGGGAGTGCCTCCACTAACATCAGATAAAGCAGACTTAGGACAAAGAATATTCTGAGAGAAAAAGGGACATTTCAGCATGATTATATACTTCTACTAACAGAGCTCAAAACATAGGAAGCAAAAATTGCCAGAATTAAAGGGAGAAAGTGATAAATCCACCATCAGGGCCCTTAACATCCACCCTCAGCAGTTCACAGAGGTAAAGATAAGAGACTTGAACAGGATCAAAAGTCTGGCTGGAACAAACACACTGACAACACTGCCCAGCAACTGCAAAACAGACTTGGTTTCCAAGTGTATGTGGCCTGCTCATCCTGACACTCTCTGCTCCATTAAAAACAAGTCCCAATAAACTGAAAGGAACTGAAATGCCACAGAATATGTTCTCTGAACATAATGGAATTTAATTATAAATCAGTAATAAGTTGTGTAAGGAAACTTCAGGTACTTGAAAACTAAACGTCATACATCTAAGCAACATATGAATCAAAGAAGTAATCAAAAGGGTATTAAAAATACTTCAAGCTGAATGATAATACGGTTAAAGCCCTGTTTAAAGGGAAATTTATAGCTTTAAGTGCTTCTATTTGAAAAAGAAAGGTCTAAAAGAAAAAGAAAGGTCTCGTTTCCACCTTAAGAAGCTAGAAAATTACGAAGGAAGCAACCCCAAAGCAAGCAGAGAGCAGGAGATAACGTAGGACAGAAATGAACGAAATGCAGGGAGCACATCTGTAAAGGACAACCAATCCGATCTAACTCTGGTGGTTGCCAGAGGGGAGGTTGGAGGGGAATGGGGGAAACAGATAAAGGGGATTAAGTACACTTACTGTGATGAGCACTGAACAATGTATACAAGTGTTAAATAATTATACTGTACACCTGAAACTAACGGGATACTGTATGCTAGTTATACTTTAACAAAAACAAACAAAAAGTCACACAAATTAAAAAAAAAAGGACCACGGACGTACTCTTATCTTGCTACAGTTAATTTAACAGAAGGCCTGGGGCACCTGGGTGGCTCAGTCGTTAGGCGTCTGCTTTCGGCTCAGGTCATGATCCCAACAGTCCTGGGATCGAGCCCCCGTATCTGGCTCCCTGCTCTGAGGGAAGCCTGCTTCTCCCTCTCCCACTCCCCCTGCTTGTGCTCTCTCTCTCACTGTGTCTCTCTCTGTCAAATAAATAAATAAAATCTTTAAATAAATAACAAAAGGCTTAACTAGAGTCAAAAGCAGTATTATTTACTCCTTCACTTATGATCATTTCTTTGGTTGCATGTGCTGTAGGTGAGCCTCGTGGGGTCTAACTGTGAGAACTGAGCAGACAGCCACATAAGTAAAATATTAGGACAAGACTTCCTTTTTCAGAAACACTATGGTTGGGGTGCCTGGGTGGCTCAGTTGTTAAGCATCAATGCCTTTGGCTCACGTCATGATCCCAGAGTCCTGGGATCAAGCCCCGCGTCGGGCTCCCTGCTCCACGGGAAGCCTGCTTCTCCCTCTCCCACTCCCCCTGCTTGTGTTCCTGTTCTCGCTGTGTCCCTCTGTCAAATAAATAAATAAAATCTTAAAAAAAGAAACACTATGCCTTTTGTTATGAATAACAAGTGTCACAGGTAAACTAAACTTGGCAAATTAATATACCACCTAACCCTTAAAACTGGCTGTGTTCAAAAGAACAACCTAGAGGACTCTATTCTGTTTCCTTTTCAACAAGAGTGCTAGTGGGTATGAAGTGTATTAAGGGGGCCAGGTTGGATCTGTACACGTACATATGTGTGTATGCATATGTATACATGCACGTGTAGATTAGGAAACCCTCGTGGAAAGGCACTCAAGATACAAGATGGCTTAAAAAAAGGTTGAGATTGAACTATGTTACTATAAAATAAAAAAGGGTGGCTGCCAGCTATGAAGGCAGTGACCTAAGTCCCTGAGATCCTTGAAAACAGGATGCTATGGTGACGTCAATCCAAAGGTTTCTTACCAGTGAAGGCATATCAAAGCCTGTCTTTGATTTCATTTTCAGAATGTTTCTGGCCATTATTACAACCAACTTATTAAATAATTATTGAGAAGAGGTGCGTGTCCAAAGCATATAATGCACGGCAGACAATTATCCCAGCTCTAAAGTTACTGGTGAGAACATGTACCTGTATGTCCGGCCAGTTCGCGGCTCACACGTACATTCCCTTCACGAGTTTTCAGATTGTAAATGGAGCAAATGTTATCCAGTCCACCGCAGGCCACATAGTTCCCAGAAGGGGCATATGCACAGGTCATGACCCATGAGGAACGCAGAGGGATGGCATGGACCTAAATGACAGAACACATATGATGCAGACACACTCAAGTTCAAAAACATTAATTAAGGACACTATGATTCTATTTCCAGTCTTCAACTTTCATTGCAGAGAAGGTGAACCAACAAAACAATGGCCAGAATTATTTTGAAAATAACTTATACATGTGGCCAGTCAGATAAAGTACTAATTTAATAAGAAATCCATCGGGTACCTGCATGGCTCAGCCGATTAGTGGTCTGACTCCTGATCTCAGCTTAAAAAAAAAACAAAACCCAGTGCTGCACACCAATTTAATCTGCAGTCTTGTTAAGGTCACAATTTATGGTTAGGTACGCACCTAAGTAATAGTTTTAGAGCCTCCTAATCCAGACTATACATTAAAAAGAAAACAGTTCACAAACCTGTCACAATGGCTATAAATTGATTTACAAAACAAAATGTTTTTAGTGAAGTAACAAAACTAGACATTGTAATTAATCCTGCCACAGACCTCCCCATGTTTGGGATAGATTTGTTATAAATACTGCAATCTTAGTACTCTCCAGTAAAAATGACTGAGTCTGATCTTTTCCTACGTATGGACCAAGTGATAGCAAGTACTTCCTCATTCAGTACAACCTTGGATTAAGTATTTAAAAGAATTTAATTTATACTTCAAAGTACACTGCCTTTCAGATTATCTCTTGTAAAAACGAATAACTAAATGAAAAGCTGGATTTCTACATTTTTAAATGAATCATGAACTTTCTCAGACTGAACGAACTCTGGAATGCAGGTCTTTCAGAACCATCAAGGAGGGACTTAGCTCCCACCTGCCCTGCAATGAGACCATGGCCCACAGAAGACACCAGTAGCACGTGCTAGCCATGTGGTTCGGCTTCACACTGAAAACTCACCGTGATTCCCCTCCCTATCCTGTGTGGTATGTTTTTTTTTTTTTAAAGATTTTATTTATTTATTTGAGAGAGAGAATGAGATAGAGAGAGCATGAGAGGGGGAGGGTCAGAGGGAGAAGCAGACTCCCTGCCGAGCAGGGAGCCCGATGCGGGGACTCGATCCCGGGACTCCAGGATCATGACCTGAGCCGAAGGCAGTCGCTTAACCAACTGAGCCACCCAGGTGCCCCCTGTGTGGTATGTTTATACACAAGTGGACTGGAGGTTAGAAGCCCGCCTCCTCCTAGGTTGGTTTCTCAGGGAGGGGACTCTGCAGTCCTTACCTTGTTTGTTGTGTAGCTATCCCAGATGATCAGTTTGCCATCCTGTGAGGCACTGACTAGAAGCCTGCAGGGAGAGGACAAAAGAAAACTCATCAGTACCACAGCAACAGTACAAACTAAATCTGAGTGACTACGAACACACACTTCAGTGTCACATTTGTTTGAGACAGAGCACACTGACTTATAAAAAAAATTAAAAAGGTCTAATTGTGGGCACCTGGGTGGCTCAGTCAGTTGAGCGTCTGCCTTCGGCTCAGCTCATGGTCCCAGGGTCCTGGGATCGAGCCCCGCATCGGGCTCCCTGCTCCGCGGGAAGCCTGCTTCTCCCTCTCCCACTCCCCATTTATGTTCCCTCTCTCACTGTCAAATAAATAAATAAAATCTTAAAAAAAAATAAATAAAAATAAAAAGGTCTAATTGCTAGCTCAACTTTGAAAGCACGAAAGAAAATGCTCCCATAAATAATAGTTCAGATTCAAGAGTGCTTGCCTTCAAATGCAGACTAGATCACCAAAGCCACTCTCTGGTGAGCTAACAGGTTGCTTTCTTTCTTTTTTTTTTTTTTACATTTTTTAAAGATTTTTATTTAGTTATTTGACAGAGAGAGAGAGTGAGCGAGTACACAAGCATGGGGAGCGGCAGAGACCAAGAGAGACACAGCAAGAGAGGGAACACAAGCAGGGGGAGTGGGAGAGGAAGAAGCAGGCTCCCCGCTGAGCAGAGAGCCCGACATGGGGCTCGATCCCAGGACCAGGATTATGACTTGAGCCGAAGGTAGACACTTAACAGACTGAGCCACGCAGGCGCCCCAACAGGTTGATTTCTTATGACTGCTTATGTTTGGTTTTTGTTCATTATAAATCAAATTTCAGACATATAGATCTTTTATTTATTTATTTATTTATTTTTTTAAAGATTTTATTTATTTATTCATGAGAGACAGAGAGAGAGAGGCAGAGGGAGAAGCAGGCTCCCAAGGAGCAGAGAGCCCGATGCGGGACTCGATCCCAGGCCCCTGGGATCATGACCTGAGCCGAAGGCAGTCGCTTAACCAACTGAGCCACCCAGGCGCCCAGACATATAGATCTTTTAGAACCAAAGGTGGCAGAAAATATTTAGTATACAACTTTATGTTCCATTTGACATATAGAAAGCTTCAACAGTAAAGAATAATCAGCTTTTAGATATTCCAAATTTATGAGACATTTCTCACCAAAAAAACAAAACAAAACAAAAATCATGAAAATTTCCCAGACTGAGCTAAATGTGGAATCCAGGTCTCCTAGAAACATTAAGGAGGGGCTTAACCTCCCACCTGCTTTGCAAAGAGATGACAAACTGCAGCAGAATCGTGTCTTGTCCAGCAGAAGAGACTAGTAACTGTCATGAATTTTCTTCATGATTCTTGCTTTGGGTAACTGCTAAGTTTGGGATCCTGTATTGAAAAGGTGCTCTGTCTGTATTTGCAGAATTAAGACAGGATACTGCAGAAGGAAAGCATGACTAATGGGCAAAGGGACAGAGTAATTCTGGGAACCACAGCTACTTGTAAGATACCCTAAGAACTCTGGGCTACAGAATGTGCTATTTTCAAGCAATGACAAGGAGGCTCTATTCATAATGCTAGGCAGAGATACGCCACAGTATAGTAAATAATGATAGATTAAGTTTTTTTCTTTCCTTTTTTTTTAGGCACAGCATTCCAGCAATGCCCCCAGGGGTGAGTTCAGATGCTGCACAAGAGCCCAGGGTTTTCCATCTCCCCCAAGGACACGTGTGCAGGGCCAGGCTTTGGATGGCCCTCCTACCGTAGGAGAGGACAGTGGCAGGGTCAGACCTGCGGGAGACTCCGGACTCCCCATGGGCCCAACCGCCCCAATGGAGGGGAACAGGTGACCCCCAAGGGTCTTTAAACCTCTGCACCAGAACACTCTAGGTACCTGGAAACAGGGCGGCTGGTGAGGTGGGGACAGGGCTGCATGGCGACCGCCCCAACACATTTTAATTTTAAAGATTTTAATCAAGGGGCACCTGGGTGGCTCAGTCGTTGGGCATCTGCCTTCGGCTCAGGTCATGATCCTAGGGTCCTGGGATTGAGCCCTGTATCGGGCTCCCTGCTCAGTGGGAAGCCTGCTTCTTCCTCTCCCACTCCCCCTGCTTGTGTTCCCTCTCTTGCTATGTCTCTCTTGGTCAAATAAATAAATAAAATCTTAAAAAAAAAAAAAAAAGATTTTAATCAAGCACATGTTTTGACCATTTCAGCCAAGAGCATATTTGACTTACTAACTGATCAAAACCTGGAGGTAAAACTTACTCAAGACATTCTGACAACGGTGATATTTTCCATCAAATTCTATGTTCTGATGCACAAACTTCCTTTACAGGGAGTCAACAATGAGTTTGGCAAAGAACACAAATGTTTTCACTGATGCACTGCAAAACTTATCACAGAATCAAACTAAGTGCAGGTCTAACCTATCATTTTTCAGATGCAGTTTCTTTTTTTTTTTTTTTTAAGATTTTATTTATTTTTTGAGGGAGAGAGAGACAGTGAGAGAGGGAATGCAAGTAGGGGGAGTGGGAGAGGGAGAAGCAGGCTTCCCGTGGAGCAGGGAGCCCGATGCGGGGCTCAATCCCAGCACCCTGGGATCATGACCTGAGCCGAAGGCAGACGCTTAACGACTGAGCCACCCAGGCGCCCCTCAGATGCAGTTTCTTAAAGCAAAGTCTTGCACCTAGGTTCAGTAACAAACCTATTAGGCACTTAAAGCTATTTCCTTCCACGTAACAGAGTAAGGTTCAGTCTGCTCCTCAATTTCTGGTTGGCCCTTTACACAGGCTTTGAATGGACTATCCAAGCCAACATAAAGAAGCTCATCTTCCATGAGGGTCACCTTTAGGAAAGTCTCCTGGTCCGAGAGCTTAATATCTGCTGACTTGCCCAGGGGTTAGAGAAATGTTAAGCTGTCCGATGATCCTCCAGAAGGTGAGCGAGGACACTTCTTAATCCAAGACAGGACAACTGTTGGAGAACTGAATTAATTTTGCCCCTAGAGCTTTCAGCTATTCACAAGTCAGTTACTATGAGGCACCATCCACCCAGAACACAGAGGCAAGAGCCAGCAAGGAAGTGAGGGCTCCAGGAAGCTGAGAACAGAGGTTGAATAGAGGCCCACATCCAAATGCCTCTGGCCCCTCATTTACTTGGAGGAGGGAGGGCTCTCAGGCTTAGCTGGGCCAATTGTGTTTTGCTCTCAATCATAACAAGACTTCAGCAGACTTTAGAAAGGGGAGAAAGAGTTTCACATTAACTCATGTAACTGAAAGAGACTCTCAAATGTTGTAAAAAGTAGAATTTAAGTATAAATGAATATATCATGTCGATAAACATAAACGTATACACACGCATACTGCACAAACCTCTTATTGTGGGGCTCTCCTATGGTTTTGAAAAATAAACTGCTAGTCAGTACAATAGTTTGAAAGCATCTATAAATTATACAAACATGATAAGATAACTGGTATTCATGAATTACAGCCTTGAATCATGAAAAACAAATATTTTGGACTTTAAAAAGACAAAAATTTACCTATCCAGAAAATATGGCTATCTACAAAAAAATAATATCTGAAAGGCTCTGAATAGCAGAGATCCTCCTTAATATTTTTTGTTTTCTTTTGTTTGTGATTATAAAATAGGGCCCCTGTATAAGGGCACTGTGAAACGTAACTGTGCAGTTTCAAAAGCAGTTATAAAACAAGTGCCCATGTGCCTACCTTCCCGTCCAAGAAACAGAACAAGACCACAACACCCCCCACCAGCCTCCCAAGTCACCCCTTCTTTAAGGGGTGACCACGACCCTCAATTTGGTGCTCATTCATGCCCTTGATTTTCTTCCTTCTGACTCTGAGGCTTTCAAAGCACAACTTGTGTTTGAACCAGATGGAACATAAAGCCTTGCACATAGTGATTGGGAAGCTAGATGATCTGGTGTCCTGCTGAGCCCCAGTCCTCATTTCCACAGCGGCCTGCAGGCTGACCTGGTACTCCCAGTGACCCTTAGGCACAAGGGAGGTGTCACCTATGCCACTCCCCAAACTAGAGCCTGGCTGTTGCAGGAGAGCAAATTGCTCAGGGAGCCAAGACAACGACTGGGCTCCAAGTACCAGATTCCTGAGTACCAGGCTCTGAGCACTAAGCTCCAAGTACTAGACCAAGAACCAGGTTCTGAGTACCAGGCTCCAAGTGCTGGATTCCTGAGTACCAGGTTCTGAGTACAACCCAGCTGCAGTGTCTATCAAGTGTCCTGTCTGGTAAGGACACTGATGTTCCTACAGATGGAGGAAAAGCCCTGGAGGCAATATATCATTTGGTTACCGTCTACTTTTGATAACAAATTCCAAGGTGGACTGATAAGCAAGGGCATTTTTCTTTCTTTCCCCTTTCTTAGTCTTTCTGATTATTGCCATCATTAAAATGATCAAAGTTAGCTCTCATTTGCATTTGAAATTGTACTGAACAGCATATAGAACAAACTAAAGATAGATTCTTTTGTTCTGTAGCTGTTTACACTCTAAAGCAGACAATTTCATGAACAAAGAGAAACCAAGCAATTCCTCTCTGACACACACACAAAATAATGCTACTCCAAGAAAGGCATTTTGAGAATCATACATCAGGTATTTGAAAGAGCATGTTACAGCCACTAAGTCACACAGCATGTTACTTAATTATTCGGGTGGAAAAGGTAGAAGAGACAGATTCTCCAGCAGCCTCTAAAAGAGAGAGAGAGTTGAGTAGATTGCACTCTGGTGATGTTGCAGGTTAAGAGAAGGAGGTGTGGAGAGGGGAGAGGAAGAAAGGACCCATGACGTGATGGAGATGAGCCACCCAGAGGGGAAAGAAGTCCAAATAAGGGGCAGAAGTTAAAGTAAAGCAATGAGCGCCTGAGGGGCATTTTCTTGTTGGGACGGTAGATAAAAGGCAGGGCAGCAGCTAAGACCTGCACTCCCACACGTCCGCTGTGGGCTCCAAGAAAACAGCAGAAACCTGTGCATGCACAGCACTCAGGATGCTTTAGTCGCTGCTGTAAGGCTCAACACACTTAATCTTCCCCACACCACAAGGCAGGTTTATGATCCCTGAGCCAGGACACTGAAACCACAGGAGGGTAGGGGCCAAGGAGTCATGAGGAACAGGCTGGAAAGGCATGGAGCCATGGCACAGAGAAGCTGTATAAGCTCCCCAAGGTCACACAGGCATGGCACAGTGGAGCTGGGGGGGGGGGGTCACGGCTGATATAAACACGATGAGGGTGGTGAAGCAATGATGAAGCAATGACAGTGCACCATCAGCCCAGGTGAGTGAAGCACGCACAGAGAGTGTGCACTTGTCGTGCTACACCTGGCCTGCCCAGGTATCTGCCAAAGTGCCCACTCTGTCTTTACAAATAACAGCAAATGAATTCAGGTTATTTTTCCTCAGAAAAACAGAACAATCCTTGAGTGTCTCAAGCACTATGTTTTGCTCATGCTCCCACACACCTGGAATCCGTGCCCCAATGCATGGCATAAATTTTGGCCAAGTGCCCCCTCAGTGTTCTCCTGGTGCGCATCTGGATTCTTCCCACTGGGTCGATGTTGTTTGTGATCTTAAAAACAAAAGTTACTGCAAATTAACAGTCTGTCATGGAATGACTTGCCCCGAGGCCTCCTCTCCCACCCTCCTTTGCAGCCCCATTGCCTCGTCCTGGCTGTGTCCACCCGGTTCCTGCAGCTCTCCACTGCGACTTCTCCTGCTTACCACGGCACCTACCTTCCTTTCGTGGTCTGTATGAAGTCTGTCACTCTACTTGCTCTTCAAGACCTCTGTCCCTCCCCCCATAACGAGCACATGGCACGGGTCCACAGGTGCGCTGACCTCCCCAGGTCTCCCTCCCTCCTCTAACGGCTCGTCCAGGCCTAGTGCCTCCTGCCTCTCAGTCCTTGTAGGCTTGCTCTCCTTCCAAGTTACAGTCCCATCAGCCCCCGTCACACTGCACACAGGCCTGCTGCTCACACACTGTCCACAGCGACCAGGCTGGGCACTGATCTGGACAACAGTCAGCAGTGACTAGAAATGCTGTTGCTTATCGCACAGAACTGGATGTGCAGACCTGAGGATTCACTCCAACATGTAAAAAACGGACATTAACGACTCTGCGTTGACAATGGACTAAGTGTATCACAATGTGTTTTTTTTTAAGATTTTATTTTTAATTAATCTCTACTTAATCCCCAACATAGGGCTCGAATTTATAACCCCAAGATCCAAAGTTGCATGCTCTGCCTACTGAGCTGGCCAGGCACCCCAATAATGGGTCTGAAAAAAGGCACAGTCCAAAGTACACGAAGCATATCTCAGAATTCAAATTTAAGACTTCCATGCAGTGTAAGTTTCTCCTTAACTTGCTGTTTAACCCCAACTAAACCACAACCCCTAAAGCACTGGGACAATGTAAAACATTTAAACATCCTTGGCAGAAGTATGAATACAATTTTTCTTCCACATTTCCGTCCAATTCTACAATGTGAAACTCACCACTTTAGAGTGAACGGTCTGCTGGTGTTTAGCACATGCCCACCTGTGTGCAACTACCACACCACCTCCATCTGCTCCAGCAGCTTTCCCCCTTTCCCCCCGAGGAGGAAAGCCCACAGTCATCCCCCACCCTCCTTCCGAGGTCCTGGCAACCACTCACAAACTTCTGTCTCCTTGGAGCTGCCAGTTCTGGACATTTCCGATCTGTGGAATCCTACACTATGTGACCTTGTATGTCTGCTTCTTTCCCTGGGCATCATGTTTGAGGCTCACCCATGCTGCTAAACACGTTGTAATGCATCCTTTGTTATGGGTGATTAACATTCCGCTGTGGGAATGGACCACACCTCGTGATTCACTCATCCCTTCACAGAAACTGTGCTCGTCCCCACTGTTTGGAAACTGTGAACACTGCCGCTGCTGAGAACACGTGTACGTGTGCTTGTCTGAGCACCAGTTTTGGGTGTGCATCTAGGAGCAGAACCGATGGTTCATAATTTATGTGCAACTTTTTGAGGATCTGCCCAACTGGACTTTAGAAAGGCTTGTGAGACATCTATCTATCACCCAAAAAAAATGACTTCCTGTGCATTCCGAATGAAATGCTTCAAGCAGTGTTTATACCCTCACTGTGCAAAAGGAAGAGCACAGCTCACTCTCAAGGCAATGAGTGCAGGCGCCGCTGAGAACCAGCCCAATGCCAGCAAGCGCCTCTGCATAGAGGGGTCCTTACCTGAGAGAGCGTTGCATCTGCACATGCTTTTCTAGCATCCTAGGAAATAAGAATGACAAAGCGGGAAGTCAGTAATGTTTCACACACATTCGCCCCAGGTCTTCACACCAAAGTTTCGGAGAGCCTCTACAAACAGTGAGAAACAAAGGTAGAAAGGAGGAGGATGGCGTCGCCTCCCCCCTCCCCTGGCTCAAACGCAGTCTAGGGCCGCCAGAGGTCCTGCGCTCTGTGACCTCAGAAATGGAGCCTGTGTGGGGAGGACCACATTGGAAGCCGCGTGGTCCTGGAGACCCCAGATTCGGGTGCTGCTTCCTCTCCTGTCTGCCGAGGCTCCTGTACTTTGCCACAGACCTGCACGTGCTCCTCGCTCAGTCTTTCTAACAGCCCAGGAGCCATGGGGCCCAGAGAAAGAAGTCCAAAAAGCACTGGATGTCCAGCCCAAAGAACTTTCCCTCCAGATCATGTTAACCAAGGACTTTGTTTTCAAGCCAAATAACACCCGATGCTAAACTCTACGAGCAAAGGATCTGGACTAAAGACAATCAAATTCAGGTAAGACTCTGGCTGTTGTATCTATTATCTGTTTTCTTTTTTTTTTTTTAAGATTTTATTTATTTATTTATTTGAGAGAGAGAGAGAGAGAGAAACAGCATGAGAGGAGACAGGGTCAGAGGGAGAAGCAGGCTCCCCGCCGAGCCGGGAGCCCGATGTGGGACTTGATCCCAGGACTCCGGGATCATGACCTGAGCCGAAGGCAGTCGCTTAATCAACTGAGCCACCCCAGGCGCCCTACTATTATCTGTTTTCTTATCTATAAAATGACCTTGTGAAACAGGTAAGAACTATAAAGTGATATTCTAAGGCTAACTAAGATGTTTTCATTGTTCCTAAGTGATCAAACTTACTAGGAAATATAGAAAATAGAAAGCCATATATTACGAAGGAAAATGAGACAACAGCTTGAAAGGGATAAAAATTTGAGTACAAGAATAATATGGGACACAATCCTCTAGGGGCAAACTGCCTCACTGTGAATTATTTTTATTGCATGAAGCTGGAAGGAATATTTATCAACTGAGAACATGGAAAAATACTCAAAGACATTATTGTTATAAATGTGCCAAAGATCTAGATTTCAAATTCAGCTTTAATTACACTATTAGAAGTCATTCTGCTTGGGGCGCCTGGGTGGCTCAGTCCTTGGGCGTCTGCCTTAGGCTCGGGTCATGATGGGATCGAACCCCGCATTGGGCTCCCTGCCCCACAGGAAGCCTGCTTCTCCCTCTCCCACTCCCCCCACTTGTGTTCCCTCTCTCGCTGTGCTCTCTCTGTCAAATAAATAAAATTAAAAAAAAGTCATTCTGCTTAATTAATTCTACTTAATGGATTAAATAATTAAAACACCAAAAATTACGTCATCAAGTATTTCTATGCCAGCACCTAAATTTGCCGTAAGGAGCAAGCAGAGGGAAGGTCCAGAGTAGCAAGTGTTTCAACAGGGGATTCTACCTGTCAACTACTGAGTTTAACGTTTATTTCTGAATATCACTCTTTCTAAAAAAAAATTTATTGTTATGTTAATCACCATACGTTACATCATTAGTTTTAGATGTAGTCTTCCATGATTCATTGTTTGTGCATAACACCCAGTGCTCCATGCAGAACGTGCCCTCCTTAATACCCATCACCAGGCTAACCCATCCTCCCACGCCCCCTCCCCTCTAGAACCCTCAGTTTGTTTTTCAGAGTCCATCGTCTCTCATGGTTCATCTACCCCTCCGATTTCCCCCCCTTCATTCTTCCCCTCCTGCTATCTTTTTTTTTTTTTCTTAACATATATTGCATTATTTGTTTCAGAGGTACAGATCTGAGATTCAACAGTCTTGCACAATTCACAGTGCTTACCAGAGCATACACCCTCCCCAGTGTCTATCACCCAGTCACCCCGTCCCTCCCACCCCACCCCCCACTCCAGCAACCCTCAGTTTGTTTCCTGAGATTAAGCATTCCTCATATCAGTTAGGTCATATGATACTTGTCTTTCTCTGATTGACTTATTTCGCTCAGCATAACACCCTCCAGTTCCATCCACATCGTTGCAAATGGCAAGATCTCATTCCTTTTGATGGCTGCATAATATTCCATTGTATATATATATACATATATATATGTATATATATATATATATATATACACACCACATCTTCTTTATCCCTGAATATCACTCTTAATGATATTATACACGACTTTTAGTTTTAAAAAAGAACTATGACGGGACGCTTGGGTGGCTCAGGTAGTTGAGCGTCTGCCTTCGGCTCAGGTCATGATCCCAAGGTCCTGGGATCAAGTCCTGCATCGGGCTCCCTGCTGGGCGGGGATCCTGCTTCTCCCTCTACCTCTCGCTCCCCCTTTCTCTGACAAAAGAAATAAATAAAAATCTTTATTTAAGAAAAATGAGAATATTTTAAGTGGAAAAATAAGCCATGGGAGTTCAGCAACTTCACCTTGATTACTGTACGAAGATCAACCTGGATTTTCACACTGTGGTGATAGTATTAGTAAACGGAGGGAAAAGCCATTTTAAAAACTAAACACAGAGAACTCCAATTCAGTCTCCATTCTAACGTCCAAGTGCTTACATCACTGAGTGCAGCACTTCTCCGAACAAGCAGAAAGAAGTCTTCTAATGGAAGCAATCTCTGTAACTGCTTCATAAAGACAGATCTCTACTATCTTTCAGATTAATTTCCAATTGAACGGACTGGTGAAAATGTGCATAATGGGTATATTATTTAGTGCAAAGGCTTCCATGCTGCTGTGATGAGAAATGCCACCTCTTTTGTCCCTTTAAACCAGAGTACATCCAAACCAGTGATCACTCAGTTCCCCACACAGCGAGGTTTCTTCCTACTTGGGCCCCAGGGAAAGCACCTACTCTGCTCAGTCGCTGGACAGCAACACTTGGCTGAGTCTTCTCACTTGCTTGGGTTGGTACAGTTGCTTTGTAAATAATTTGCACCTGTACATTCCGAGTTTTTCCTTAATCCATCAATTAGCTCATGTACTTTAAGACATGCCATTGTGGTTTTTTTTCTCTTTTGAAAACAAGGTAAAAAGTATATATATATATATATATATTTTAAAGATTTTATTTATTTATTTGATAGAGAGAGAGAGCGCGAGAGAGGGAACACAAGCAAGGGGAGTGGGAGAGGGAGAAGCAGGCCTCCCGCGGAGCAGGGAGCCCAATGCGGGGCTCGATCCCAGGACCCTGGGATCATGACCTGAGCCGAAGGCAGACGCTTAACGACTGAGCCACCCAGGCGCCCCGGTAAAAAGTATATTTTTAAAAAATTTTTTTATTATGTTATGTTAATCACCATATACATCATTAGTTTTAGATGTAGTGTTCCATGATTCATTGTTTGCGTGTAACACCCAGTGCTCCATGCAGAACGTGCCCTCTTTAATACCCAGGCTAACCCATCCCCCACCCCCCTCCCCTCTAGAACCCTCAATTTGTTTCTCAGAGTCCATCGTCTCTCATGATTCGTCTAAGACATGCCATTGTTTGATCAGCATCCCTTTGAGAGCCCGTGTTTCCTCACAGTCTAAAGTGGGATGGGGCGCCAGGGTGGCTCAGTTGTTAAGCGTCTGCCTTCAGCTCAGGTCATGATCTCAGGGTCCGTCCTGGGATCGAGTCCCACATCGGGTTCCCCACTCGGCGGGAAGCCTGCTTCTCCCTCTCCCTTTGCCTCTGCTTGTGTTCCCTCTCTCACTGTGTCTCTCTCTGTCAAATAAATAAATAAAATCTTTAAAAAATAAAAAATAAAAAAAATAAAGTGGGATGAGGGCTGCCTGGGTGCCTCAGTCAGTTAAGTGACAGACTCTTGATCTCAGCTCAAGTCTTGATCTCAGGGTTTTGAGTTCAAGCCCTGCATTGGGCTCCAAGCTGGGCGTACGCCTACAGGCATGCATGCATGCATAATGGGATGAGATGGTCCTTGGGGTCTTTCGGCTTGAAAACAAATCTAAGAAAGCAAGGCCTCTTAGAATCACCTACCACTGCTTGTTTGATTCCCTATGCCCTGCATTCTTTAACAAGTATGTATTCCTTGGGTAGTCAGAAAGAAAAGGGTATTTTTTCTTTTTGAAAGAATGTCTTCCCTTCCTGTTTGGTGTAATGGACTTTGCCATCCGTCCCTGTGCTGTACAAAGAAACCAGCACAGACTTAGCTCTGAGACCAGTGTGGGAGCTTTCAGCACATGAAGCGCAGCGGAGACAAACTGAGACCTGTCATTCAATGTAGGACACGCCGAATTCTTGAGACTTAGTATAGAAAAGGAACGTGAAATAATAAAAATACCTATTTTAAAATTTTTTATTTTTAAAAGATTTTATTTTGGGGACATCTAGGTGGCTCAGACCGTTAAGCGTCTGCCTTTGGCTCAGGTCTTGATCTTAGGGTCCTGGGATCAAGTCCCGAGTCAGGCTCCCTGCTCAGTGGGGAGTCTGCTTCTCCCTCTGCCCGTCCCCACTGCTTGTGCGCACGCATGCCTCTCTCTTAAACAAAATCTTAAAAAAAAAAATAGGTAAAATAAAAATAATAAAAAAGAAAAAAAAATTTTTTTTAAATGCAAGAGAGAGCACGAGAGAGAGAGAGAGAGAGAGAAAGAGAGAGAATGAGAGAGAGCATGGGGGAGGGGGGAGGCAGAGGGAGAGGCAAGAGCAAACTCCCAACTGAGCAGGGAGCCCAACCAATGTGGGGCTTGACCTCAGGACCATGACCTGAGCTGAAGGCAGATGCTTAACCGACTGAGCCACCCAGGCACCCCAAAAGATTTTATTTTTAAGTAATCTCTACACCCAATGTAGG
The DNA here is from genome assembly GCF_002201575.2 of Neomonachus schauinslandi. NCBI lineage: Eukaryota > Metazoa > Chordata > Mammalia > Carnivora > Phocidae > Neomonachus > Neomonachus schauinslandi. Next base: position 705,938 of record NC_058406.1, read on the forward strand.
GCTCGAACTTACAACCCTGAGATCAAGAGTTGCATGCTCTACTGACTGAGCCAGCCAGATGCCCCAAATATCTATTTTTTTAAAGTATCTGTTTTTTAAAAAAGATTTTATTTATTTGAGAGAGCGAGCGAGTGCAAGAGCTTGAGCAGGGGGAAGGGGCAGAGGGAGAGAGAGAAGCAGACTCCCTGATGAGCAGGGAGCCTGACTCAGGGCTAGATTCCAGGACCCAGAGATCATGACCTGAGCTGAAGGGAGATGCTTAACTGGGCCAGCCAGGCACCCCTAAAAGTATCTATTAATTTTATGTTGAAATGACAATATTTTAGATACAGTGGTTTAGACAAAGTCTGTTAAAAATTGATTTCAGGGGCACTTGGGTGGCTCAGTCGTTAAGCATCTGCCTTCGGCTCAGGTCATGGTCCCAGGGTCCTGGGATCAAGCCCCACATCGGGCTCCAGCCCCGCATCGGGCTCCCTGCGAGGCAAGAAGCCTGCTTGCTTCTCCCTCTCCCACTCCCCCTGCTTGTGTTCCTGCTCTCGCTGTCTGTCTGTCAAATAAATAAATAAAATCTAAAAAAAACCAAAAAACGATTGCACATGTTTCTTTTCACACTTTTATTTTTTTAATTTTTTAAACTGACTGAGCCACCCAGGCATCCCCATACAGACTTTCTTTATCTGCTATGAACAGATCTGAACTCACTATGAACAACAACTTCTAAAGAATAATTTATAGCTATGAGAAAAACAAAATTCTGAATTCTATATTCTGGAAGGTGGACAGACAATATTAAATAAGTCTGATCAGAGCAAACTATTAAAAGCACCAAGTCCTCCTTATTTTTATTGGGCTATATCTGATCTTTGTTTTGTTAAGATTTTATTTATTCATCTGAGACAGAGAGATAGAGAGAGAGCACGAGCGTAAGCCTGGGAAGAGGGAGAGGGGAGGGGGAGAAGCAGAACCCCCACTGAGCCGGGAGCCTGACATGGGGGGCTCAGTCACCGGGAGATCATGACCTGAGGTGAAGGCAGACACTTAATCATCTGAGATACCCAGGCGCCCCTTATATCCGATCTTTTAAATGCTAGGATTTGAAATTTGAAAGATACTTTGTTTCCTCTTGGCTGTAGATCTTTAAAAATTCCATTATCTTTTCTTAAGCTTAAGAAAAAAAGTTGGCAGGGCGCCTGGGCGGCTCAGTCCTTAAGCGTCTACCTTCGGCTCAGGTCATGATCCCGGGGTACTGGGATCGAGCCCCGCATCGGGCTCCCCGCTCGGCAGGAAGCCTGCTCTCCCTCTCCCACTCCCCCTGCTTGTGTTCCCTCTCTCGCTGTGTCTCTCTCTGCCAAATAAATAAATAAAAATCTTAAAAAAAAAAAAAGAAAGAAAGAAAGTTGGCTACCAGGATGCTGATGCTTCTTTCCCTAATCACCACCAGGCTTTCTGAACACAGAGCTGGTCATCTGAAAGGGATTTGGCTCCATCCTTATAGTAGACTCAGAAAAATAAACTGATGTTTAGACACATATTGAAAAATGATGTTCTGAGGACAGCTGGGCCTTGAGAAGCCCCTTCATCAAGTGGACATGAATCTGCCTCAACGTCCTGAGGATGGGTTTTCCAGGAGTCCAACCCTCCTTGTTGCAGTCTTCTAATCAATGGTGTGAGAACAGGAATAAGTACTTGTATTTAACGTTTCTCTAGAAAATGTTCATTACAAGTACTGTCTCACAAAATGGGAGGAGCGTGGAATTCACGTCTTCAAACCCCTCCCAGTCCCCTTTTCGGAAGCGCATGGGCTCTGCGGTGGGACAGGCTGGGATTTAAGGCTGTAGGACTCTGGGGGCTACTCACTGTACAGGGTGGCTGGGTGACACATGGTTGTATTCATCTCCAGCTACATGTGCCTGCTCTCGTTTAGCAGCCTAGCAAAACTGCAGATGCCAGTATCCATCCCAGGACCCTTCCCGAGGACACCTTGGGCACAGCTGAGACACTTCCCACTGCCGTCACTAACTCTTGTTTCACACAGGTTTCCTTGCCCTCAGCAGTCAAAAGGGAGGAAAGCAGACACCACGCTCTGCACAATGACCAGGAGAATGTCATGAACGGGGTGGGGGTGGGGGGGTCGAATGAATCCCCAAGGTTAAGAAAAAATGTACAGAGAGACATTTATAAATGCTATGAAAACAGTTTTGTACATTCAAATAATGATATACTGGAAAACAAAACCCTGAAAACCATGTGCTAGGCCAAATACCTGGCTCTAATTAGCATATCTTGAGCCAGCAAAAATTTAGTTTCAATCCAAAACACTGAGTAGTCATTCTGAAACCCACCTTTCCCAAAACAGATAAGATCTTACCTGAAATCCAAATGATTTATAAACTAAACTAAGCACACATGTAGCTACATACCCTAATTTGGTTTTTAAGCTGCTCGGCCTCCTGCCGTAACTGGTCAAGTTCACTCATCTTCGGGTCCTAGTGCTCTTCAATGCTACCTCAAGGAATCTCAGATCTGAAACAGAAATATAAGCATAGAAAAATTAATAAACAATGGTTGAGTAACTTAATGAAGCAGGTGAGAAAAGGAAATTAGAATTTTGAGAGCTATGATTTTGTTACAGGTCAGAGCACTTTCCTTCAGCGTTCACCAAAACTTCTAAAGTGCCTACCAAGGGCTGGATTAATAAAATATAATTACTACTATCCATTAGCTTTTACAATGACACTGTCCAATAGACCACTCAAAAGATGGTGCTGAGTTGAAAAAGGAAAAATCTGTTAAGCAGCATTTTTCAAGAAGGATCTGAGTCTCACTCTAAACCCAAGAACATAAGACTGACGTTAGAAGAGGTCTCACACAGAAACCGAGGGGGAGTCTGTTCAGGAAAAGAGCAGAGTGGCAACCTGACAACCCAGATCCTCAACACCACATCCACGAACTTGAACCCAGGACCGCCCCCCGCCCCCGATGATGTCGGAATGTTTACACAGCAATTCTGAAAGCCCTCAGTGTGGTGTCCAGCAGGCCTCTGGTTCACGGACATCTCACTCTCCCACCAAAATGGGCCCTGGGGCCCCAGTAAACAGAAGCAGTAACTCCACCCTTACAGGCACCTCAGTACAAGCAGCCCTGCCACCCACTCTTAACTGTGCCCTACCCCAGTCTCATTAGGGATTCCTTACATCAGACTCCAAACAAAATCACCCTGTTATAATAGAGACTTATTTTCCCAAGGGAATGTCATAACTGGGGTTGCATTTCTGACCAAGAACATGACTGTTTTATCAGTCATAATTATGACCAATGTATCACAAAGCTGAAGATATAATTACCAACATCTCTTAATCGCTTAAGCCTACAATGAGCTCCCACATGCAAATATGGCTTATCAAAGGGCCTCAACATCCTATGCAAACACACACTGGAGATTTTATGCAAAAATGACAGTTAATATTGTATACATCAGATACTTAATTAACAATATTTTCTTTTTATTTTATTTTATTTATTTATTTGAGAGAGAGAGAATGAGAGACAGAGAGCATGAGAAGGAGGAAGGTAAGAGGGAGAAGCAGACTCCCTGCCGAGCAGGGAGCCCGATGCGGGACTCCGGGATCATGACCTGAGCCGAAGGCAGTCGCTTAACCAACTGAGCCACCCAGGCGCCCCAACAATAGTTATTTTCTTGAGATTGAAACATATCTGGGGGAAATTGGAGGACGCAGGAAGCGTATTTGTTAGAGTTCCCAGTCTAGATAAACTTCCCTATTCTGCACAAAAGCCTTTAAAATAAATTTACATGGTTTACATTACAGAAACTTGATGTATACTTACTGATGAAAACAAAAATATCTTTCCCAATAAGGAATATCTTTAAAAAGTGTGAGTTCTTAGTTCTTGCTTTCAGCTGTGCTATCTATTCACAGCTACAAAAACAGGCCAGGCAGGAGGCAGAGGGATGAAGGGGGTGCATGCTGGACCTCCAGAAAGCAATCTACAGTTGCTAGGACTGACCTTCAATGAAAGTCTGCAGAACCACCAGGAAAGGCCTTACAGGGACGGGACGGGATGTGAAGGCGCCTCTGGGAAGGCGATACACGGTGACACAGTTTCAGAAATATTTCAGACCAAAATAGTTGTTTCTAAAGGCATTACTTTAAGTGGCTGCTGGAAGCATGTAGAAAGCTTCAAAGAATACTTCAAGGCTCCCTGGTCAAAAGGAGCTTGCTGAAGCTCAATGTAGGAGGGGCTACACTTGCAGACACTTTAGCCCTGTGACACCACTGCCTAATGCTCTCTCCAGTCTTCACGTACAAACTCTTCAGAACTGCAATTCATGAATATTAACGTATGCAACAGGAACAGTGCCAAGAGAATATGAGATAATTTTTACAACAGAAAGCTGTGATGATGTGTCCTCCGAGTTTGTGGACTGCTTTGTGTTCTTTCTGCCACCAGGACATCCTACCACCACTCACATGCATTTATATGTGATCACATTACACCTTATACACAATTATGCAGTTAGCAGTAGTCTTATTCCAGCAACACCACCCAACCCCCCATGTTAGAGAATTGTTCTTAGTCTGTAAAGAAGCCATATTATTCAATCCTTCCAAAATCAATGTTGAAGAAAAATAACAGCTAATGGTTGTCATGGGGTGAACTGAATTGTTAGTTTTATAAATAAATAAAATCTTAAAAAAAAGTGGGGGGGAGCCTGGGTGGCTCAGTCAGTTAAGCATCCAACTGTTGGTATCAGCTCAGGTCATGATCTTGGGGTCTTGAGATTAAGCCCCATGTTGGGCTCTGTGCTCAGTGGGTAGTCTGAGATTCTCTCTCGCTCTGCTTCTGTCCTGCCTCCCACTCGCATGCATGCTCTCCCTCTCTAAAATAAATCAATAAAATCTTAAATGGTTGGGACGCCTGGGTGGCTCAGTCAGTTAAATGTCTGCCTTTGGCTCGGGTCATGACCCTGGGGTCCTGGGATCAAGTCCCGCAAGTCCCACAATGGGCTCCTTGCTCAGCGGGGAGCCTGCTTCTCCCACTGCCTGCAGCTCCCCCTGCTTGTGCTCTCTCTCCCTGACAAATAGAATCTTAAAAAAAAAACCAAAACTTAAATTGTTAGTTTTAGTCAACAAACATTAACTTCTGCTTATAATTTAAACACTAAAAGGTTAAGGTAATTTTTTTAAAAAAAGATTTTGTTTATGGGGCGCCTGGGTGCCTCAGTCATTAAGCGTCTGCCTTCGGCTCAGGTCCTGATCCTGGGGTCCTGGGATCGAGCCCCACATCGGGCTCCCTGCTCGGCGGGAAGCCTGCTTCTCCCTTTCCTGCTCCCCCTGCTTGTGTTCCCTCTCTCTGTGTCTCTCTCTGTCAAATAAATAAAATCTTTAAAAAAAAATTTTTTTTATTTATTTATTTTGAGAGAGCGAGCAAGTGCATGGGGGAGGAGGAGGGAGGCAGAAGGAGAGGGAGAAGCAGACTCCCGGCTGAGCAGGGAGCCCGATGCGGGGCTCAATCCCAGGACCCTGAGATCATGACCTGAGCTGAAGGCAGACATTTAACTGACTGAGCCACCCAGGTGCCCCCCAAAGTGTCTTTAAAATGAGAAAATCCATTTAATTCACTTACCCCACAAAATTTCAAAAGCAATAATATCAATACTTGCTGACTTGAATCTTTAGTCACAAGCAAAGAGAACAAAACCAGATCTATTTCTTTTTCATCAGTAAATAACATAAATTATTAATGCTGCTTTTATTTTTCCTTAAAGATTTTATTTATTTGACAGAGAGAGCACAAGTAGGCAGAGCGGCAGAGGGAGAGAGAGAAGCAGGTTCCCCGCTGAGCAGGGAGCCCGACGCGGGGCTTCATCCCAGGACCCTGGGATCATGACCTGAGCCAAAGGCAGATGCTTAATGACTGAGCCACCCAGGCGCCCCAATGCTGCTTTTAATTACAGATCCCTCTATAGTCAGTGTCCGCATCTGAGTCTCAACAGAGAGACTCAAAATCCACATTTGTTCATTTTTAAGAAAAGAGGCTACTAGCAATAATAATCATGTCCTGTAAGACCTATTTAATTTATATCTATAAAGATAAGTCTATTTAATCTTTATTTAGCTATAACGAGTAACCTACGGTTAAGCATTCAAAATTTTTTTAAATTACACTCTCTATTCTCCATGTCAAAGGTGTATTTTCTGAAATCAAATCTGGACAAGAAGTTTTTTTTATAGATGGACAGACTTAATGATGAAGGGGCACTCAGGGTCTCTAGCACACTGGCCTTACTGTCCCTGAGTGGGCACTGTCCAGACCACCTTGATGAGATGTGGGTGCACACCCTTTGCTCGAAGCTAATGGACACTGATATGGCGCCACAGCCTGAGCGTGGAGGGGTCGGATAAGACCACTGTCACAGAAAACCAGGCAGTCAACAGTCACCCAAAGAGAAACTGGCAGACAGCAAGGAGCATGCACACTCAAATAGAGTGGAACTAAGAGGAAGCAAAAAACTTTCTAATTCCCATAAATTAAAAGTTCACCCCAAATGCTCTTCCATGAGGATACAGTGAATGAAATAAACAAGGTACAGAATAGCGTATGAACGATGATGTGTTTCTCTTTGTGTACATAGAAAGGACAAACATCTATGTTAACATAAGCAATGCTTTTTCTGTGCACGTGAGAAAATGTTAATAGTGGTTGTTTTCAGAGAATGGCACGAATAGTGGGGCAGCTTTTATTTTTCACACTACCTTTTATACGTGTACATATTTTTTCTTTTTAAAAAAATATCAACAGGTTATCTGGGCCCTGAAACCAAAGAGCATTCACATTGTTTTGTCCATACTTTTTGGTTTTAAAAACAAAATGTTAACTTTTAACTGGAAGAACTATTACATATCGCTAAGAACAATAATGAAGATGGAATAAACACTTGGAAAAATGCCTGATGTATATTAAATCAAAAACAAAGTTGTGTAATAATTTTAGCTATTTTTTTAAAAGATTTTATTTATTTATTAGAGAGAGAGAGAACACAAGCAGGGGAAGAGGGAGAAGCCAGTTCCCCGCGGAGCAGGGAGCCCGATGGGGGCTCGATCCCAGGACCCTGGGATCGTGACCTGAGCCAAAGGCAGATGCTTAACTGATTGAGCCACCCAGGCGCCCCTAATTTTAGCTATTTTAGAAGATTAAAAAATATATTTTAGTTTAAAAAAGACATTTAAAAAGACTAATAGCATTTTGTTAGAATTTTTGGTCATATTTCCCTCTTCATTTTCCAAACACTGATAATGTAGTTTGTTACTTTGATTTAAAAAAAAAATGTACACTTTAAAAGTCTTACTTACATGCAGTCACTTTGCTTTTCTCTTCACTATCCTTAGTTCCCCAAAGCCTTCTGAAAACCCCACCATCAGGTTTCCGTGGCCTGGGTTCCTTCTCTTCTCCCGTTGCTAAAGTCAAGGCTAAGCTCTGGCCATGCTGACTCAGTGCATTCACCCATCTAATCCACTAAGACAGGACCTGCTGAGAGCCTCACATCTGTCCTTTATGACCCACATTGCCACTAGCTTTTATTTAGAACTTCTGTTCTAGAAATACTTTTCACAGAAATTTAAATAACTTAAAAGTATATGATCTGCCCTAATTTAGATTATATCCAACATCTTTGTAAGTCAAAGCGTTAACACAAATTTTTTATTCAAATATTTCACATTTGCAATATAACTTGCTTCAGGTAGCCCCCCATCACATCATTTCCCTCTCATAAAGACCCCAGTAAGGTGTGGGAAGGAACTTCAAGGGTGCCTCCAGCACCCCAATCACTAACAAGGACATTCACGCTGCAAGCGTGTTAATGACAACATGGGGTGATTATATAAAAAAATGATTACAAGTTTTGGTTCTGACACATATAAGGAATGTGACATCAAATCACTTTTCAGTCTGATCCATCAGGGAATGGTGTTACCTACATCCCAGGGCTGAAATGAAAATTAAATAAGCAGCGGGAACATGCTCCGTAAGCCTTTGAGCAACTGGACTATGAAGTACACCTCTCAAGAGGGCGGCCACAATGCACACAGTGGTCTCAAGGGCAAAAAGAGGACAGCCCAAGACTTAGCTGCTGGCATACCCCTGGGCCCACGGTGCTACACTGAACAGCTGCAGCACCTGTTAACCTTTACAATAAAACTGCTAGTTACTTTACCACCAAAAGATGGGTTTATTCGGGAAGAGCAGAGAACTGCAATTCCGGACAAGCAAGCCACAGCAAAACCACAGACAAGTCCAACAAATAAAGGAAAGGAACAGTATTTTATGGAAGGAGGAAGGAAGGAAGGAGGGAGTCGGAAGGGTTGTTTTGAACGAAAGCCCATGGGAGAGAAGCAGGAAGTCAGGATGATGATGGTTTCTCACCGGTTGAGTTGCAGGGGCAGTGGATTTTTCTTTTCTTTCTTTCTTTTTTTTTTTTTAAAGATTTTATTTATTTATTTGAGAGAGAGAGAATGAGAGAGAGCGAGCACATGAGAGGGGGGAGGGTCAGAGGGAGAAGCAGATTCCCTGCCGAGCAGGGAGCCCAATGCGGGACTCGATCCAGGGACTCCAGGATCATGACCTGAGCCGAAAGCAGTAGCTTAACCAACTGAGCCACCCAGGCGCCCTCTTTTCTTTTTTTAAGTAGGCTCCACACCCCAATCCTGAGGTCAAGAGTCCTGCACTCCACCAATTGAGCCAGTTGGGCACGCACGCTGGGGCAGTGGATTTCTTGTAGGAGATACAATGTACATCTTTTCCCACTGGGGCCTGTAAGTGATGATTCTCCCCGCAACTGCCATTGAGTGGTACCGGCTCCCTCTATCAACCACCCCTTCTAGCATCCCCAGTGCACTTTAGTGAGGTTTTCTGCAATTTTCCCACACTCTGGAACTTCATAAATCAAAAGCAGCCCCACTGAGCATCCAGTGTCATCCAGAGGCAGAAGCTGGCTAACTAGTTCAGCCACAAAAGTGCCCCATATCATCTCCAAGTCGAAGAAGCATTTTGAGAGAAAGGGGTTTGCGTGAGGAATTTTTTTTTTTTTTAAAGATTTTATTTATTTATTTGAGACAGAGAGAATGAGATACAGATAGCATGAGAGGGAGGAGGGTCAGAGGGAGAAGCAGACTCCCTGCCGAGCAGGGAGCCCGATGCGGGACTCGATCCCGGGACTCCAGGATCATGACCTGAGCCGAAGGCAGTCGCTTAACCAACTGAGCCACCCAGGCGCCCCGTGAGGAATTTAAACCAATTTCATCAGTTTTTCTATTTTTCGTTCATTCCCAAATCCAAGTTAATCTCCAAAATTACTACCGTGAAAATCCAAAGGGCAATAAAAGTACAGAAACCCTCCTTCCATTACATACGACCCTAACACAACTATGAGCAACACAGGGCAGCAGGACAGGGTATCATGCTCAGTAACAGGCATTATGGCTGACGCAGGTACAGTGACGTGCACTGTGGATACATCTGTCCAACGGGACTTATCTGCAGCCTCCTGTCACTTAAAGGTATACGCTTACATATCTAAGAATAGAATGACATGTCTGAAGTTTGCTTTACAACAACCAAAAAGGAGGAAAACAGGCGAAGGCAGATATAAAACAAGATTGGGTGTGAGTTGGTCACTGCTGCAGTTTGATGATGAAATTCCTATAATATTAACTTTTGTGTGCATTTCAATTTTCCATTAGAACAGTTTTTTTTTTTAAATGTTAGTAACTTTGGATCTTGATTCAAAATCCAAACATACAGACTTCAGAGAAAATCAGGAAAATCTGAATACGGTCTGGGTGTTTGATGGCATGAGAGTGGAGTTCTTTTGTTTGGTGTCACATGGGAGTAAAGTCCGTAGTGTTAGAAATATTTCTTACAGGCGCCTGGGTGGCTCAGACGGTTGGGCGTCTGCCTTCGGCTCAGGTCATGATCCCGGAGTCTTGGGATCGAGTCCCACATCGGGTTCCCTGCTCCTTGGGAGCCTGCTTCTCCCTCTGCTTCTGTCTCTCTGTCTCTCATGACTAAATAAATAAAATCTTAAAAAAAAAAAAAAAAAGAAATACTTCTTACTTATGGGTGAAATGATGTGATTTTGGGATTTGCTTTAAAATACTCCAAGACAGGGCGCCTGGGTGGCTCAGTCGTTAAGCGTCTGCCTTCGGCTCAGGTCATGATCCCAGGGTCCTGGGATCGAGCCCCACATCGGGCTCCCTGCTCGGCAGGAAGCCTGCTTCTCCCTCTCCCACTCCCCCTGCTTGTGTTCCCTCTCTCGCTGTGTCTCTCTGTCAAATAAATAAATAAAATCTTTAAAAAATAAATAAATAAATAAAATAAAATAAAATACTCCAAGATAAAAAGGAAGGAGGAAAATGATTAAACGAAACTGGCAAAATTCTATAAATGTTGGAGATGCGTGATTACATAATATTTTTATCTACATTTGAACATTCTCATAATAAATTTTTTCAAAGTATTTCTTGGTATTGTCTGACTACCTTATGAACATGTGTTAAATCTGTCATAAACCTCTTGATTTAAAACTCTGGGAGCACAGGGGCGCCTGGGTGGCTCAGTCCGTTGAGAGTCCAACTCTTGATTTTGGCTTGGAGCCATGATCTCGGGGTCGTGGGATTAAGCCCCGCATCGGGCTCCATGCTGGGTGCGGGGTCTGCTTGGGATTCTCTCTCTCCCTCTTCTTCTGCCCCTCCCACTCCCTCTGCCCCCACCCCTGCTCTCTCTCTCTGATAAATAAAATATTAAATAAAAAAAGTCTGGGAGCACAGGCATCCCCCAAACAGATCATGTGGTATCCTCACATTTTTTCCTGTAATGACACAGACTGCCTGCCACTTTAGCTGGTTGTGAGAAGGACTCGATCCCAGTAATTCCCAAATTTGTCTGAACCACTGAATGGTCAACCTTGGAGGCTTATATTTTCCACGTTTCAAAAGTGATAAAAATTAATATTACATTTTGATGATATATTATCACCAAATCAGCTTCAATGAAGTAGCAGGTACCAGAATATTCAATGAAATAAAAAGTAAACCATGACTAGTTTTTATACGGGGAACCAGATGGTAATGAAGATGCAGAAAGGAAATGCAATCACATGTGGATTTCTTGTAGGAGATACTCATTTGGCTCTGGTTTAGCGATCTGGCAAAGTTTTACATGCTATTTGAAAATTACTCTATTAGGAAGCAGTGTATTTAAATAGTTTGCCCTCAACATCTCGGATGTCTCCTCAGATTTCCCTGCTTCTCAATTTCCTGATGCAAATTTTATTTTATTTTAAAGATTTTATTTATTTATTTGAGAGAGAGAATGAGATAGAGCATGAGAGGGGGGAGGGTCAGAGGGAGAAGCAGACTCCCCGCTGAGCAGGGAGCCCGATGCGGGACTCGATCCAGGGACTCCAGGATCATGACCTGAGCCGAAGGCAGTCGCTTAACCAACTGAGCCACCCAGGCGCCCCCTGATGCAAATTTTAAACAGCCCCCTACCTAGTTCAGTGGCTTACTATTAGATAATGCATAACACAAGAGACTTCTACTTTGCACATTTTACATTTATGCACAATGCAGTATAATTTTCTTCTTAACTTACTGTTTAGCCCCATTTAAAGTACATCCCCTAAAGCATTAGGACAACACAAAAAATTTAATCATCCTTAGTAGAAATAAATTCATACAATTATGTTAGTTCTGTAAACAGAAAAACAAGACACAAGAAACAATCTCTACATACACTGAACATACCTATTAGCTCTACAAACTGTCTGACCACCCCAGGGTCCCCAGCCGACATTCTAGAAGACAGGAGGAGCTTCACTCCAGTTTACTACCTTTAAAAAATAAAGGTTCTTATACTTTTCAAATGACAACAAAACCTACACAGATAATTCATAAAGTCACTGCGAGCCAAATGCCACTCACACTCACACTGAATTTGTGGGACCCTAACGTGTCCTTCTAGAAGTCCATGCTCAACTCCGACACCAATGCAGTGGAAAAGCCCGCTGCCTTGTGAACAGCTGCAACACCACTCTGAAACTCACGCCCTCGATTTCCCAGCGCTCTGCCAGGGCTCGAGTGAGGAGTCATAATAGGGTATGTGCACCAAAAAGAACCTACTGTCTGACAAAAATCAACCACACACCTGGCTAACACCAGGAAAGCAATCCAGCTCCATGGACAGACTGTAGAGAACACAGTTTCTCTTATGGCCAAAAGTAAGACAAATCACTTTGGTAAGACGCCCCTACCCCCTCACACACAGAGATGCGCTTGACTGAGAAGACAGCAGTGTTGACAATGAGAAATTCCAAAGTTCCTTTAAACCCATTTCTCAGAAGGCACTATTTTTACCTACACATGCAAGTTATTTATAGGCTGCTATGCAATGCTACATTTAAAATTACTATAAAGAATTTATACTTAAGAACATACTAAAATTAAATCTAGGGGCGCCTGGGTGGCTCAGTCAGTTAAGTGTCTGCCTTCGGCTCAGGTTGTGATCCCAGGGTCCTGAGACTGAACCCCGTGTCAGGCTCCATGCTCAGCAGGGAGTCTGCTTCTCTCCCTATCTCCCTCTGCCCCTCCCCCCACTTGCACATTCTCCCTCTCTAAAATAAACAAATCTGGGGCGCCTGGGTGGCTCAGCTGTTAAGCGTCTGCCTCCGGCTCAGGTCATGATCCCAGGGTCCTGGGATCGAGCCCCACATCGGGCTCCCCGCTCGGCAGGAAGCCTGCTTCTCCCTCTCTCACTCCCCCTGCTTGTGTTCCCTCTCTCGCTGTGTCTCTCTCTGTCAAATAAATAAATAAAATCTTTAAAAAAATAAAAAAATAAATCTTAAAAAAAAAAACAATGCAGTACTATAAATGTATTTTCACTTCCTTGTGATATTCTTAGTAATGTTTTCTTTTCTCTAGCTTATTTTATTCTAAGAATACAGTACATAACACATATTCCTTATCAGTAAGGCTTCCGGGTCAACAGTGGGCTCTTAGTTGTTAAGTTGTTTGGGAACTCAAAAGTTATATGCGGATCATCAACTGCATGAAGTGGGGGGCTGGCACCCTTAACTCCTGTCGCTCAAGGGTCAACTTAATCCTGTGATTGTATTAAATTTTTATTTTTTTAAAGATTCTGGTTTGTTTTTTTTTTTAAGACTCTATTCATTTATGAGAGAGAGAGAGAGAGAGAGAGAGAGAGAGAGAGGAAACACAAGCAGGTGGAGCAGCAGCGGAAGAGGGAGAAGTGGACTCCCCGCTGAGCAGGGAGCCAGATGCGGGGCTTGATCCCAGGACCCTGAGATCATGACCTGAGCTGAAGGCAGACGCTCAACTGACTGAGCCACCCGGGCTCCCCTAAATAATTTCTTTTTAAAGGAGAACACTTATTGTGCGACTACTTGTTGAAATCCTGAAGAGGAACCGGGTGCTGTGACAGCTGTCTTCTTGGGTTGAGCTGCTGCTCCTTCACGGAATCCAGACCGGAATCTGCAGTGCACAATTTTTAGGTGCCTTGTTTGACTGGTCCTGTAGGAGTTTCATCTTTTAGCCTTGACACTTCAGTGAAAGGTCCCTTCAGCTCGGCAGGGTAGCTGCATTTGCCACAGGTTGACTGCTGAAGGTGGCAGGCCTCAGAACCACAGCAGTGGCTCAACGTGTGCATCTTACTGTGACACTTTCCAAATGACAGCATCCCCTTCACCATCTCGCTGCTGCAGCTGAGACTAGAGGCCAGAAGGCACTTCGTTATTCTCTATCTGTACTAGATAATTGTAAACTCAGGCTTATTTAAACTCTTGAACTAAACAAGAACTTGAAACTTGGTCCACCTCGTATTTCTAGCTGACAGAACACCAAATGGAACCTGGAGGACCCTCTGGGGACCCCCCAGCACTTGACAGAGCCCAAGGGAGCTGAGCCCAGACTCTCCTTTGTAGTGCTGCCTCTCAGAGGGGGGCCCCACGGAAGGGAAAGAGACCACCTGTGCCCAGCTCCAGCCTCAGTCTCTTACACAGCACCCGCCCCACGAGTCCCAGGAAGCCAAACAAAGTATGACATGACGGCTTGTCTCTGCCCAGGAGCTTCTAGGGACATTCTTCTCACCTCCTTCCCCTTGACAAATGTCCCTCATCTTCTAGCAGCCCTTCCTCCCCCAATATGCAGCTCACCTTGATGTGCCTCTTCCAGAGCCAGATATATATATGAGCTCATCCATGGAGACTCTCTCCACCTGTGCCCAGGCGGACCTTATGCTCCCCTCTAAGGCCAACTGATTCTTCCTTCCCACCTGAAGGCAATGGCCAAGGTTTGTCCACGGTTTGAAAAGCAAGCCGTGAGAGCAGAAACACATATGTACAGGTTGTATAAATGCATTCCTCTTGACAGTGGTGGAAGATGGTACCCCAGGGAGCCAAAGTCTTGGTGAGCAGAGCCATCCTAAGCTACTCCCTCAAAACTTACTGTAAATTCAGACAGCCTGCAGCTTGCATCTCCCCCTAAAATTACAGAAACCAAAAGCATGACTCATACTTATCAATATATATTAATTTCTTCTGAATATGTCTTGATTTTCACCAAACAGCTCTGTGATTCTTCACCATCAGATCATTTCTGTTGCAATGGGAACAGGTGCAGCCTGCTTGCTTTCTGATTAGGCGTCATGTCCAGTTTTGAGTCCAAAGAAGTAGAATTCTTCTCTTCTCAGCAGCACTCTTGGCCTTGCTCTACAAACACCTTACTCACTCACATCTGTGTATTAAGCACCTGCCATGACAGGATGACACTGTGGTGAAAAACACAAACTCCCTGTCCTCAGGCACTAGAGTCTAAAGAGTGACAGTCAAATGTCCTTTTAAGGATTTGACTCAGAAAATCTTGATGATTTCACCACTTGGATACCTAACCACTTCAGAAGTAAAAGGGGGGGCTGCCATCATGAACGACACAATAACTATCCAGACCAGGAACTTCATGACCAACCAACTACACTTCAGCGGAAACAGATGGTCATTGATGTCCTTCACCCCGGAAAGGCAACAGTAC
Source organism: Neomonachus schauinslandi (assembly GCF_002201575.2). Classification (NCBI taxonomy): domain Eukaryota; kingdom Metazoa; phylum Chordata; class Mammalia; order Carnivora; family Phocidae; genus Neomonachus; species Neomonachus schauinslandi. Next base: position 721,060 of record NC_058406.1, read on the forward strand.
CTAAGACAGAAATTCGGAAAAAACTAGCCAAAATGTATAACACCACACCAGATGTCATATTTGTATTTGGATTCAGAACCCAGTTTGGTGGTGGCAAGACAACTGGCTTTGGCATGATTTATGATTCCTTGGATTATGCAAAGAAAAATGAACCCAAACACAGACTAGCAAGACATAGCCTGTATGAGAAGAAAAAACATCAAGAAAACAGCAAAAGGACCACAAGAACAGAATGAAGAAAGTCAGGGGGACTGCAAAAGCCAATGTTGGTGCTGGCAAAAGGTGAGCTGGAGGGGCGTCTGGGTGGCTCAGTCGTTAAGCATCTGCCTTCAGCTCAGGTCATGATCCCAGGGTCCTGGGATCGAGCCCCACATTGGGCTCCCTGCTCTACAGGAAACCTGCTTCTCCCTCTCCCACTCCCCCTGCTTGTGTTCCCTCTATCGCTCTCTGTCAAATGAATAAACAAAATCTTCAAAAAAAAAAAAAAGTGACCTGGAGATTGGACAACTGAAGGAGTAAAGATGCTGCAGTGGTTTTATCTGTGGTGATTGTGCAGGTTTTTCATAAGAGGATTAATAAACTAAGAACGTTAATGTGTAAAAAAAAAAAAAAAAGTAAAAGGGGATTTACAATCCACTCCCAGGTCACAGCTGTGATTTAGGAGCACATACTGTGTCCTCACATGTGTCCTCACCATCTCGGGAAGAGGTCCTACCAATTGTCCACGTGGTAAACAAGAGATACGGATGGAGTCACAAATGGCAAGGCCCCCATTCTGATGCAGGTTACCTCCGGAGTTACCCACGCCAGGTGCCAAAGCAGTCTAACTGGCTTGCAATGTTCACAGGACCATAAAAAAATGTTCCACTTCCTTGTCGCCTGTACCCACATATCACCCCAGGGCAAGCTCTTGGGACACTGATGCAACAGAAGTTAGCATCTCAAGACAGCCTTCTGACCTGGATAGTGTGGAGACCTTTTTTCTTCCTTTGCAGATGCTCCACCAGGGGCAAGAGATCTTAGTTTCTCCACTTCTAGGGGAAGCATCTTAAAATTGCTTTCCAGCTAAATACCATCAGTTCAGGAGAACTCATTCATCAGGGATAAGAGTTTCTGGATATCCCCTCCAGCCCCCACGCTCACAGGCTCCTACATCTTGTCCAATCAGCTCGTCGGTGCTGTCCAATAGAAACACAATGTGAACCACATATGGAGGTTTTCATTTTCCAGTGCCCATATTAAAAAACTAAAAAAAAAAATAAGTTAACAGTAATTTTAATAATATATTTATTTAATCCAATATATCAAAAATGTTATTTCAACATGTAAACAATATAAGACAATTATAAATGGGTATTTCACGTTTATGTGTCGTACTAAGTTTTCGAAATCCAGTGTGTATTTTACATTTCGATTTGGACCAGCCTCACTCCAAGTGCTCCTCAGTCACACGTGGCCAGTGGCCAACAACAACCACAGTAGCCAGCATAGCACTGAACCCTTCCTCCCCTCTTCATTCCTGTGGGAGATCCTCAACTAGGGATGGATTCATTTCAGCATCTTTCTCTCTCACTAAACTCTCACTAAATAGGACTTGTAAAAGTAGCAGCAAGATTTTTTAGCCTGAAATGATTTAAGAAAATTACCTCCTCCTTCACCTGCCAGGCTTCCTGCACAGAGTCAGTGGAGTAGGCAAAAATCAAGAACACAATTAACAGTGGCAGCCAGTGAAATACAGGGGGTTCACCTGGTAGAGATGAGACCTGCTCACATCACTTTCTAATTGTTCATTTCATTTTTAAAACATAAAATACCTATTGAAATGCAAGTCACACAATAAATATGAACAACTTAATACCTAACACATGTACACATCTCTGAAACCAGCGACACAATTCAGGTAATGAACATGTCCATCATCCTCAGAAGTCTCCTTGTGCCCCTCTGAAATCCCACCCCTCCCCCAGGTGCCATTCATCTGCTTTTTGTCACTACACACCAGTGCGCACTTCCCGAATTTTATGCACACGGAGTCATACAGCATGTACTTTCTTACGATCTGGCTCTGTTCACTCAGCATTATTTTGACACTCATCCATGTTGCTGTGTTTACAAGTCTTTATACGAACATCTCCTTTTGTTTCTCTTGGGGACACACTGAGGAGGGAACATATATGGTAGGCATATGCTTAACATTTTAAGAAACTGCCAAACTGTTTTCAAAGTACCTGCACCATTTTTCACCCCCACCAGCAGTGCCTGAGAGCCTGGTTCCTGCACGTCCTCGTCAGCGCTTGACGTGATCAGCTGCTGACCCGCCTAGGAGCTGGACAGTGGTGTCTCCTTATGGATTTAATTTCCATCTCCCAACAGCTAATGATTTTGGCCATCTTTTCTTTCTTTTTTTTTTAAGATTTTATTTTGCAAGAGAGAGAAGAGAAAGAGAGCAAGAGAAAGAGATGAGCACAAGCAGGGAGGAGGGGCAGAGGGAGAGGGAGAAGCAGATTCTCTGCTGAGCAGGGAGACTGACATGGGACTCGATCCCAGGACCCGGGATCATGACCTGAGCTGAAGGCAGATGCTTAACCGACTGAGCCCCCAGGCGCCCTGGGCATCTTTTCTGCTATCTCTCTCTATACTTTCTGGTGAAGTGTCTGTTCACATCACTTGCTTCCTTCACATTGAATTTTAAGAGTTGTTTACTTACTCTGTATACAAGTCATCTAAGACGTGTCACATGTTAGCACTTTCTGCCAGCCTGAGGCTTGTCTTTTCATTTTCTTAACAGTGTCTTTGAAGGAGCAGAGGCTTTTAATCTTGACGAAGTCTAATTTATAAATGTTCTCTTTTATGGATTCTATCTTTGATGTCATAATTAAGAAATCTTTGTCAAACCCAAAGTCTTAACAATCTCCAATGTCTTCTATTTAGGGTGAATATTTAAGGTCTATGATTCACTTTGAGTTAAATTTTGTCTATGGTACCAAGTTCACCTTCTGCATACGGACAACCAATTATTCAAGCAATGAAGTCATTTAATTTAGTTTTGCTTTCTTTGGTTTTTGTTTTTAAAGATTTTATTTTTTTATTTGAGAGAGAGAGAGCACGTGCGTGCACGTGCGTGCACAGGCGAGAGCGAGAGCACAGAGGGAGAAGAAGCAGACTCTCTGCTGAACAGAGAGCCTGATGCGGGGCTCCATCCCAGGACCCTGAGATCACGACCTGAGCCAAAGGCAGACAGACGCTTCACCAACTGAGCCACCCAGGCACCCCTAATTTAGTTTTGCTTTTTAAAGTTCTTTCAACTTGGGCTGTGTGGGTGGCTCAGCCTGTTAAGTGTCTGACTCTTGGTTTCAGCTCAGGTTGTGATCTCAGGGTCGTGGGATGAAGCCCCGAGTCGGGCTCCGTGCCTCCGCGGAGAGTCTGCCTGGGATCCTCCCCTCCCCACCCCACCCCGCTCTTCTCTCCCTGTGCACATGCACTCACGCGCTCTCCCTTCTCTCAAATAAATAACAGCTTTACAAAAAAATTCTTTCAACTTACAGAGTTGTAACAATAACACAAAGAACTGTACCCTCAACCAGATTCACTGACCCCTGGCTCTGTGATACATTTGCTTTATCACTCCCACTTCACACAAATTTGTAGGGATTTTCTTTTCTTTTCTTTTTTAAGATTTTATTTATTTGACAGAGAGAGACACAGCGAGAGAGGGAACACAAGCAAGGGGAGTGGGAGAGGGAGAAGCAGGCCCCCCGCCGAGCAGGGAGCCCGATGTGGGGCTCGACCCCAGGACGCTGGGACCATGACCCGAGCCGAAGGCAGACGCCTAACGACTGAGCCACCCAGGCGCCCCTGTAGGGATTTTCTTATGAATCATGTGGCTTCACCTTTATCTGCACGATCTACTGGTATTCTAACTAAGATCTGATTTATAAAAGGGCTCTCCTGCTTTCTAATGAAAAAAGTTGGAGAAATTCTGCTCTTGTCCAGAATGTGAACCATAATCTCTTCCTTCTGAACACTAGACAGAGCCTTTCAAAAAAACATGCTTCTCAGAAACAATCTGTTCTGAAAACCAACTATGGGCTTAAAAAAGAAATGGGCAAAACTGTACAAAGACCAGGTTATTAAAATAAGAAACCCTGAAGAAATGTAAACATTGTGCTTTAAAAACAAGGATCAATTACATCAACATTACCTTAATTCAGAAGTGCTTCTGGTCTGGTCTCCAATGCATGAAAAGTTGTCTGCAACAGACAGAGAAAAAGCTATATATGCATTGCATTCGGGCTGCGACCAATAACATTCCATACATCTGAAAGAGCATATAAATCCATCCCTTCCCTATCACCATTTCTTGCCCCAGTCATTTCACTTACTATTTGGCTTTTCAGGGTGGAAAAGAACTCTGATCTCAATTTCTTTTTAAAAAATCCTTGGCAATGCCTCATGGAAAATACCTTGAATCCAAATGAACAGTACCGTGGGGAAGGCATACTTAGAATCCTGTTACTAGAAAAATTACAGTACAGTAAAAACAATCACTGCAATTCAAGAAGCTTCTGAAGTACTCTTACCCAGACTCTGCCATTAGACATGTAAAGGAATGCATCTGAACCTCAAAAGAAGGCCTGGCACTTTCCAAGTGTGGCTGGTCTATAGGGGCACACGTGCAACCCACCCCTGGGCCACTCCCACCACCAGCCCTAGCCCTGGTGGCCAGGAGGCCCCCTGGAAGAGCCCCCAACTCTCCTCTCTCAGTACTGCAGCCAGAACCAAAGTACACTTAATTCTAGATTTTTTTCTGGAATATCTGCTTGTTCTTTCTCATAAACTAAGTTTCAAAACACTTAAATAGGCTTTTGTGATCTCTCCAAATTAAACTGTGTGTGAAAAGTCCCATTCTGGATGTTTCACAGATTACCACCTGCCTCTTGATGGATTCATTATCTCATGCGTCTAAAACTCCCAGGCACACATCTAGTCTAGAGGTCAGGAGAGGTATTAACAAGCTGAAATGTCCCCCAGTTGAACTGTAAATTCTAAGGCATTTATTTAACAAAATAGTTTTATTTTGGAATTATGTTGCAAATGTTATTAGCAAGCACAAGCTTTTTGTCAATAAAAGTAAGTGGAAAGAAAACAGTATGGAGGTTCTTCAAAAAGTTAAACACAGATTTGCCATGATCCAGCAAGTCCACTCCTAGGCATATACCCCCCAGAACTGAAGAACGGTACTCATACCTCACCACAACAGCCAAGAGGTGGCAAGAGCTCAGTGTCCACCAATAAATAAACGGATAAACAAAGGGTGGCACAGCCACACAATGGAATATTACTCAGTCATGAAAAGGGGTGAAACACCAGCACATACTACAGTGTGGATGGTCCCTGAAAACATTAGGCTACCTGAAGAAGCCAGACACAAAAGATAACAAAGGGTATGATTCCATGTGTATGAAATATCCATTTAAATGGGGTATTTATATGAAATATTCTATTTATATGAAAGAGGCAAACCCACAGAGACAGAATGCGGTGGTTGCCAGGGGCTCTGTGTGCATGTCTGTGGGATGAATACTGCTCAACAGGTACAAGACTCCCTCTGGGAAGACGGAAACCTCCTGTAACTAGATAGAGGGGATGGTTATATACAACACAGTGAACGTGCTACATGCCACTACATTGTTCACATTAAACTGGTTCCTTTAATAAAATATGCCATGAAAGGTACTTAAAAGAACACCCATATCAGTGGGTATGGAAGCGGAAGCTGGAGATTAATCAGCAAATGGTGGCCAACTACTGGCTTTCACAAACCCTCAGAGGGGAGCTCTTAGGAGTGCACACCCACGTTGTCACTGAATTACTAAGCAGGTAATCTTAACTTCGGCATGACTGTGGAGTTTTAGGTTGGATCATTCTCTGTGGTGGGGGCTGTCTTGTCCACTGTGGGATATTCAGCAGCACCCCCTTCCCCAGTGTGACAACCAAAACTGTCTCCAGACACCACCAGATGTCGCTGAAGAGAATATGAGCCCAGGTAAGAGCTTTTTCTTCAAACTGGTTGTCCCAATTATCCCAATCTCCAAATACAAATTCTTTCAGGTACTTGCCACATCAAGAGAGGAGGGAAAAAATTAAAATGGAAAAATGTATCATAGTTTGCTCTAATTCAAATACCTAAACTGTCTTATGGCTTAAGGCATGAAACAAAGTTAAAGTTCCCTATTCTTTTTCTTTGGAAGAAGAAAATGGGGAGCCAACCCCCCATGAGCATTTGTCTCCCGTGCAGCTCCTATGGGCATGGTCACAGTGGGAGAAAGGGTGTGGAGACCACTGTCAAACCGCCTCAGCCTGGATTCACATGTACAGCTGTCTGGACTCTTTTCTGGTTAAAAATCAGACCCAAGTGGGGCTCTTTTTCTGACTACCCAGCCCAGAGGACAAGACCACTGTCCCACAGAGCAGCACACATTCATGTGATCCAAAACCAGAAGCACGCATCACCCTTGTAGAAAATGAGGAAACTGGGGATTTAACAAAACCAAAGCTTAAGTTTCACAATGCTACTCTGCCTCCTGGAGGCAAAAGTAAGTGGAGAGGCAAGGTGCATCTTCAGACTGAAGACAGACTGCAGAGGCTGGCTGACGGGTGTCTAGGGTCCACAAGGGGGGAGCGGGGCAGAGCCTGGCCAGACATGAGAAAAGATGGTTCTCAGGGCAGGCAGCAAAGAACCCTCCCTGGTTACTCTGAAGCCTGGCTACAAGGGAGGGGTGTTGTTGCAGAAGTGGAAATAAGCGGGGGGGACATATGTACATGCTGTATTTTTCTCTCATCTTTTTAGAAAGCAATCCATGTGGGAAGCTGGGGGAAGATGAGGGAAGATACAGACATAAAACTCAAGAAAAAGGTTAACAGTTTACACAGCCAATTCTAGTATAAATTTAAAATATGTAAAATTCAGGGGCGCCTGGGTGGCTCAGTCATTAAGCTTCTGCCTTTGGCTCAGGTCACGATCCCAGGGTCCTGGGATCAAGCCCCTCATTGGGCTCCCTGCTCATCAGGAAGCTTTCTCCCTCTCCCACTCCCCCCTGCTTGTGTTCCTGCTCTCACTATCTCTCTCTGTCAAATAAATAAAATCTTAAAAAAATATATGTAAAATTCAAATCACAGAGTAAATACAAATGTCTCATCGATTTTATGAACAAACCAAACATTTTTAATAATCCAAATGAACTACTCCTCACCCACCCTGATGCTGCCTCTTTGAAACCCTCTTCCTCTTCTCTAGAAGGCAGGAGCCCTGCGGTGCCTCCCTCCTGTTTCCTGCAGACAAGTCTACCTGTGTAAACTGACACGGTGCAAAGCTTCCAGATCATTCCCTCACAAAAGGACCAGACTGCTGCACACTACACTCCTTCCTTCCCAGCACTGTCTCAGGCTGCCTCTGGCTACACCTCAAACACTAGTCTTTGAAGATACGTGGGCTTTATTTAAGTGATCTATGGATCAAATCCCCTGAACATCCATCTACTCACTCAAATACATTTTAATGCCTAGGAAGTAAGACAGTGTGCTGGATGCTGAGAACACAAGCCAAAACAGGCATGCTCAGCCTAGCCACCCCCATGGGTCTTACAGGCAAGGGGGGAGAGCATGGGACATTGTCCTATGATGCACACGGGGAAAAAAGAGAGAGGGGCTCTACCCACACACGCTGAACTAATAAAAATCAAAAGGGCTAGTTTCACTCAAGCCTCTGTGATCCACACAAAGTCCTGGAAACATGCACAGGACAACCTGCACCACAGGTGAACGGCCAGGATAGGACTCCAAGGCTTAGGGAGGAAAGAGTTGAGGCAGAGCATGCAGCTGACCACTGCTCTAGGGGTCAGAGGGAAAGACATGTGCCAGTGTGGGAAAGGCCACTTGACGAGAAAATGAGGGAGGTGTGGTGGACTCAGTGACTGTGGGCATCATGGCTCACTCAGCTGAGATGCCCAAAAGCAAAGGTGACTGTAAGTTAAAATCCTCAGAGCAGATTTCCAAAGATGGAATTATTATGTCAAAGATTATGTACCTTTTGAAGGCTCTTGAAAAAATCAGCTGAGGGGCTCCTGGGTGGCTCAGTCAGTTAAGTGTCCGATTCTTGATTTCAGCTCAGGTCATGATGTCAGGGTCATGCTCATCAGGCTCCGTGCTCAGCACGGAGTCTGCTTGAGATTCTCTCTCCCTTTGCCCCTCCCCCCACGAGCGTGTGAACGCACTCTTTTTCTCTCTCAATAAATTTTTTTTTTTTTTAAGATTTTATTTATTTGCAAGAGAGAGAATGAGAGACAGAGAGCATGAGAGGGGGGAGGGTCAGAGGGAGAAGCAGACTCCCTGCCGAGCAGGGAGCCCGACGCGGGACTCGATCCCGGGACTCCAGGATCATGACCTGAGCCGAAGGCAGTCGCTTAACCAACTGAGCCACCCAGGCGCCCCTCAAATAAATAAATCTTTAAAAAATCAGCTGAGCCTATGTTTGACTCTACAGGGTTGTTAATTTAGCAATATTAAATATTACTGCGATGAGGGCGCCTGGGTGGCTCAGTCGGTTAAGCGACTGCCTTCGGCTCAGGTCATGATCCTGGAGTCCCGGGATCGAGTCCCGCATCGGGCTCCCTGCTCGGCGGGGAGCCTGCTTCTCCCTCTGACCCTCCCCCCTCTCATGTGCTCTCTGTCTCTCTCATTTTCTCTGTTTCAAATAAATAAATAAAATCTTTTAAATAAATAAATATTACTGCGATGAACTTCTTTATACATATTCTACTACATCATGAGGTTTTAAGTGTCAAATACTAGTATTCACATAAGTATTATTACTATTTTTTAAAATCTAAAAACTGAATCCTCTTGAGACTTATCTAAATAATTCCTTTACAGGTTGCGTTAAAATTTCAAATCAAGCAAAGGTACCTTTGCTGGGCATGATTTCTTCTGTATTAACATAACCCTAAGACAAAGAACATTACTTCCCTGCAATTCTGAGATCCCAAAACCAGAGCAGAACAGACACAAGGGCATTCATTAGTCCTCATCCCATTCAGTGTGGGCAGTCTGTTTTATCAGAGGCTTTAAGGTGTCTGATTACAAACCCCGCTGAAGGCAGTGTGCATCATAAATACACCACTTTATCTTTCTAAACCCTCAAAAAGGCAGAGCTCCAGAACACATCCAGCCTTCAGAGTTCTGCATGAGGGACTGGGCGGATTATAAGAAACAAAATAAACTTCTCACTTCTGAATAATTCTCTATTATTACAAAGATGTTCTGAACAAGAAGGTGAAATGATAATGTGAAAGAATCCCCTACCCAAATTTAGGAAAATCTGAGGGTGAAATGGAATATATCTTATTGAAAACACACACATACAATAACACTCAAATAAAAAATACAGAAACAAGAGGAAAAGTAAAGCTTTTCTTTGCAAAGGAACATAAATTGATGTATAAGGAATGACAGACCTAAAAAACTATTTGGGGGCCTCTAGAGTAGAAACACACACAGGCAAAGATCACCAACGGATGCTGAAGTATGTTAAGTTATAAGATATTCACAAGGCCTAAAAGTGTCACTCATGGATCATTTCCTAATTATAAGAAGGAAAAGTTATTATCTGACAGACACCACCATCAAATGATTATACTTAGTACTACCAAGAATGGAACAAATCAACATTAGGTATCTTATGATAAAATGGGAATAATTGGTCACCTATGGAGCATTTTTGCCAAAAATGTTGTGCCTGAATCCAATCATAAGGAAACATTTATAAAAATCCAGAATGTGAGGGGTGCCTGGGTGGCTCAGTGGTTGAGCGTCTGCCTTCGGCTCAAGTCATGATCCAAGGGTCCTGGATCGAGCCCCGCATCGGGCTCCCTGCTCCGCGGGAGGCCTGCTTCTCCCTCTCCTGCTTCTCCCTCTCCCCCTCCCCCTGCTTGTGTTCCCTCTCTCGCTGTGTCTCTCTGTCAAATAAGTAAATAAAATCTTTTAAAAAAGGATGAAGAAAAATTAACAGACCTAGGGCACCTGGGTGGCTCAGCCATTAAGCGTCTGCCTTCGGCTCAGGTCGTGATCCCAGGTCCTGGGATCGAGCCCCGCATCGGGCTCCCTGCTCAGTGGGGAGCCTGCTTCTCCCTCTCCCACTCCCCCTGCTTGTGTTCCCTCTCTCGCTGTGTCTCTCTCTGTCAAATAAGTAAATAAAATCTTTTAAAAAAGGATGAAGAAAAATGAACAGACCTAGGGCACCTGGGTGGCTCAGTCGTTAAGCGACCTCCTTCGGCTCAGGTCGTGATCCCAGAGTCCTGGGATCGAGCCCCGCATCGGGCTCCCTGCTCCGCGGGAAGCCTGCTTCTCCCTCTGCCTCTGCCTTTCTCTCTCTATCTCTCATGAATAAATAAATAAAATCTTTAAAAAAAAAAAAATTTTGGGCGCCTGGGTGGCTCAGTCGTCAAGCGTCTGCCTTCGGCTCAGGTCATGGTCCCAGGGTCCTGGGATCGAGCCCCGCATCGGGCTCCCTGCTCAGCGGGGAGTCTGCTTCTCCCTCTCCCTCTCCCCCTGCTTGTGTTCCCTCTTTCACTGTGTCTCTCTCTGTCAAATAAATAAATAAAAATCTTTAAAAAAATAAATAAATAAATTGGGGCGCCTGGGTGGCTCAGTCGTCAAGCGTCTGCCTCCGGCTCAGGTCGTGACCCCAGGGTCCTGGGATCGAGTCCCGCATCGGGCTCCCTGCTCCGTGGGAAGCCTGCTTCTCCCTCTCCCACTCCCTCTCCCTCTCCCGCTCCCCCTGCCTGTGTTCCCTCTCTCGCTGTGTCTCTCTGTCAAATAAGTAAATAAAATCTTAAAAAAAAAAAATCCAGAATGTGAGACATTACAAGAAATTGGCCTGAACTCTAGCAAAATGTCGATGTCGTGACAGGCACAAAAGGTAGGAGGACTACTCAAGATATGTTGAGCCTAAGGAGCCATGATAACCAAACATGCGACACGTGAATCTGATTAAATCCTGAATGTGAAAAAGAGTATGAAGACACTTGGGGGAACACTGAAGAAACTTAAATGCAGACTGGATCAGGCATTACTGAACCCATGTTCAAGTCTGGGATATAATGATACTATTGTGGAAACATAAAAGAATATCCTCGTTCTTGGGACATTAGGCTGGAGTAGTAAGGAATAAAATTATCATGACATCCGCAACAATCTAATGGTTCACCAAAAGCATTGAGAGAGACAGAGAAAACGTGGACCCCCCAAAAGTTACAAACTACTTGGTAAGAGGTACAGAGTGTTCACTGACCTATTTTCTCAACTTCCTGTAGCTTCAAAATTAAAATTATTCAAAATTAAAAGTTAAGATAAGAATATTAAGGTCAATGAAAAGTAAATATAAGGGCACCTGGGTGGTTCAGTCATTTGGGCATCTGCCTTTGGCTCAGGTCATAGTCCTGGGGTCCTGGGATCGAGCCCCACATTGGGCTCCCTGCACTGCAGGAAGTCTGCTTCTCCCTCTGCCCCTCCCCTGCTCGTGCTCCCTCCCTCTCCCTCTCTCTCAAATAAATAAAATCTTTTAAAAAAATTTTCTTTTAAAATGCCCTTGACCTTATCTAACAAAAGATGAGATTACCTACAGATCAATCGGAGGAAATTACTGTTTTGGGAACTTTCAACTCCGCCCCCAGCCAGGAAACTGGGCACAGCATGGGTCTGTGACTTAGTGACACCATCAGTGACTGCACTTTGTTTCTAAGGCCACTGTGGAAACCAGATGAATCAATATTTCATGTTTAATTTTCCTATTTAATTTTTTCCTCCTTTTGACAGTGTTTCAGTGTTCTTTTTCTCAGGCTGGCTAGAGATTTATCCATTTGTTCTTTTCAAAACACCAATTTTCAGTGTCACTGATCTTCTCTGCTATACCTGTTTTCACTCTCACGGATTTCTCCTCTTACCTTCATTGTTTCTTCCTTCTGCTTGCTTTGTGTTCAATGTGCCCTCTGGCATCAGAAAGCGGAAGCTTAACTGGCCGAGACCTCATTTGTTTCTACAGCACGCACTTCATTCCACCACAGCCCCTGTGGCATCGCTCTCACTGAGCCCCACAAACACCGAGGTGTTTGTTTCACTTTCATTCAAATCAAAGTATTTTCAAATTTCCCTTATGATGTCATCTTTGGCGTGTTTAATTTCCCAATATTTGAGGGTTTTCCAGGCAGTGCTCTGTTGCTGAACTCCAATGTAAAGCAATGGCCACCACAGTCATTTTGAAGCCCCATCTAACAGTCCCCACATCGGGCTCACCTCCAAGTCTGCTTCACTGATTTCTTTCTCGACAACAGGCCGCTTTCTGTGGACTGCACCCTTTCTTACTGAGTACCAGAGAAGATCAACAGCAACAGAAGTAAACAGTGTCTGCAGAGGACGGCACACCTCTTCCCCTGCTACGGACAGTTAGGTCCACCCAGGCTTTCGCTGAGCCGCGTCTGTGTTTACAAAACTCAGTGCACGACAGGCCTCAAACTGCTGCCATGGTAAGCTGCCTTCATCTTCACCTTCACACCAAAACACTTTTCTCACAAATTACTGGCCAAAAAAGAAACTTTTTCCACATCTGCTGCAAACTGGATGTGAGGCAGAAAAGCAAACCATCCAGTTTGGGCTCCAAATTCAGATTTACATCAAGATGTAGAGGACTGCGGGGCGCCTCGGTGGCTCAGTCGTTAAGCGTCTGCCTTCGGCTCAGGTCATGATCCCAGGGTCTTGGGATCCAGCCCCGCATTGGGCTCCCTGCTCCGTGGGAAGCCTGCTTCTCCCTCTGCCACTCCCCCTGCTGTGTTCCCTCTCTCGCTGTCTCTGTCAAATAAATAAAATCTTAAAAAAAAAAAATGTAGAGGACTGCAAGCTGCCTCAGTGTGAGAGTGCCGTCACTTTATTTTGGCAGAACATTAATGTCTATTAAAGGGGTACTGGAATCTGAGTGAGCATGCAGAAGACTCATCACCCACCTAGTGTCCTAAACCGTGCTGTGCACACAGTCTCTGGCTCACTCTCGAGCAGAAAGCACACCTCTCCCCACAGCTACGGAAGTCTCCAATGACCCCATTCTCACAGCAAGCTGGGGCTCTGCCTTGCTTCCACTGTGCATCCAGAGGTTCCTCGATGACTCTCTTCAGGTGCTACACTGAAGATTCCGTACAAAACCTATACCTGCCTGTAAACAATACCAGCCAGACGTCCAAACTCACACCCTGCAACGACTTCATACAGTGTTACATCGAGAATCTCACATTTATACTGACTTTTTCTCAAGAGAAATGTAAGAACGTACTGGAGCTGCTATCTCAACCATCACAGTGTGGGGTGAATCCAGCTATATATTAAGGTATGCCAGGGGATTTAAACACTTGTGGGGGCACCTGGATGGCTCAGTCGTTAAGCGTCTGCCTTCGGCTCAGGTCATGATCCCGGGGTCCTGGGGCTGAGCCCCAGATCGAGCTCCCTGCTCGGCGGGGAGCCTGCTTCTCCCTCTCCCACTTCCCCTCCTTGTGTTCCCTCTCTCACTGTCTTGCTCTCTGTCAAATAAATAAAATCTTAAAAAAAAAAATTAAGCATTTGTGATAGTGCCTACATGAAATAGTTTTGGCTGACCCTAACTGCTAAGTAATAAATTTCCAAACATGTTCAGTTGTTTTTTTAGTTATCCTGTATTCCTGTGTTCATTAAAAGTTTTGTTTTGGTTTTTTTTTTGACATTTCACTGTGGTTTCTATATGGGACAAAATAAATCTTTCAAGGAAGAGTTATGTTGGAAATGCTGTATTTTTTACAGAAGAGTATTGATTATGCAATAAGCACTGAAAAGATCTCTCCAACTTTCTCCCAAATTAGGTTTTGCCTAAATGAACAGCTCAAATTTTGCAATAAAAAAGCAACTTTGTCATCGAGCACAGTAGTTACCACTAAACATTCAATATGTTTTTGGAGGAACCATCAAGGAAATACATCAATACGAAAAGTATATGAACGGCAGCAGTACGGTGAGAGTACTTTAAGTTCAATAAAGAAATGTGGAGGCACGAGCAGGACGCCACCTCTTGTGGCTGATGACTTCCTTCTAGAGCCGCCTGAGGCCTGTCCAGACTGAGAAGACAGGCCAGGACCAGAGTAATGGATGAAAGAGACTGTTCTCCAGACATGTCGTATTTCAGAACAACAGGGACACAGTTAAAGTCCTACAAGTTTCCACATGGAAAAACAGGCGACATGCAAAGGACCCACAGTCAGTGACATCCAACTTGCCAACAGCAACGCTGGAAGAAGACCGAGCAATGTCTTGAACTAATTCCAAAGAAGAATTCCTCACTCAACAAAATGATCAAGTGTAAGGTCAGAATAAAGACATACAAAGTTTAGGAAGCTACTAGGGGATATTTCCTCCCAAAAGGGGAACAAATGAGGAAGACACTACATCCTCAACTGAGAGGGTCCAGAGGGACACGACTTGCTTCTTGGTCCCTTCTAGCTGACTAGGCAGCCAGTGTGCTCCCTGATATAGTAACCACACGGGAAGGTCTGGTCCATGCGGCTCTCAGGGGTCTGTCAGGCACTGCTCCACTCCCTGAGCCTGTCATTCAATGAAGTCACAACAATTTAATGAGTAAGCCTTATGAGTGTAACTGTTATGTTAGGGATAACTAAACAGATTTATTCTAAGTCACCGAACTAGATTTTATTTTTTTTTTATTTTTTATTTTTTTATTTATTTTTTTTTTTAAAGATTTTATTTATTTATTTGAGACAGAGAGAATGAGAGAGAGAGAGAGAGCACATGAGAGGGGGGAGGGTCAGAGGGAGAAGCAGGCTCCCTGCCGAGCAGGGAGCCCGATGCGGGACTCGATCCCGGGACTCCAGGATCATGACCCGAGCCGAAGGCAGTCGCTTAACCAACTGAGCCACCCAGGCGCCCTCACCGAACTAGATTTTAAAAGTATAGCTGGAGGGGCGCCTGAGTGGCTCAGATGGTTAAGCGTCTGACTTCGACTCAGGTCATGATCTCAGGGTCCTGGGATTGAGCCCCACATGGCATTGGACTCCCTGCTCAGTGGGGAGTCTGCTTCTCTCTCTGCCTTTCCCCCTCCCCCGTTTGTGCTTTCTCTCACTCT
Organism: Neomonachus schauinslandi; assembly: GCF_002201575.2. Classification (NCBI taxonomy): domain Eukaryota; kingdom Metazoa; phylum Chordata; class Mammalia; order Carnivora; family Phocidae; genus Neomonachus; species Neomonachus schauinslandi. The sequence goes on from NC_058406.1 coordinate 736,268, forward strand.
CTCTCCTGCTCTGTCAAATAAATAAATAAAATCTTAAAAAATACATATATAGCTGGAAAAAGATACAGCTTAAATTATTTTTAGTCAACCTTAAAATGTATCATGTACTTATATGCCAGATGTTACAGTGCTAAATACTCTATGCATCACCTGATTAACCCCTCAGTAACCCAATAAGGTATCAACTGTCGTCACTCCTTATAATTTTAAATCTGTAAAGTTAGGAGCGCCTGGGTGGCTCAGTCAGTTTAAGCATCTGCCTTCAGCTCAGGTCATGATCCCAGGGTCCTGGGATCTAGTCCCACATTGGGCTCCCTGCTCAGCAAGAAGCCTGCTTCTCCCACTGCCTGCCACGCTCCCTGCTTGTGCATGCGCTCTCTCTCTGACAAATAAATAAATAAAATCTTTAGAAAAAAATCTGTAAAATTATAAAAAAAGATATCCAAGGCAAAGAAAGGTCAGTAACTAGCTCAAAGTTGTTCAAACAGTTAGTGTTACACCCAGCAACTAGACAAGCCCAGGGGCTTACCCTGATGCTATACTTACTCTCATTTTGACAACAAGTCTTAAAAAAATTTTTAAAGATTAATTAAAAATTTTTTAAAAAATTATTTATTTATTTTTTATTTTTATTTATTTTTTTAAAGATTTTATTTATTTATTTGACAGAGAGAGACACAGCGAGAGAGGGAACACAAGCAGGGGGAGTGGGAGAGGGAGAAGCAGGCTTCCCGCCGAGCAGGGAGCCCGATGGAGGGCTCGATCCCAGGACCCCGGGATCACGACCTGAGCCGAAGGCAGACGCTTAACCGACTGAGCCACCCAGGCGCCCAAAATTTAAAAAATTTTTAAAAGATTTATTTATTTGGGCGCCTGGGTGGCTCAGTCGGTTAAGCAACTGCCTTCGGCTCAGGTCATGATCCTGGAGTCCTGGGATCGAGTCCCGCATCGGGCTCCCTGCTCGGCGGGGAGTCTGCTTCTCCCTCTGACCCTCCCCCCTCTCATGTGCTCTCTCTCATTCTCTCTCTCTCAAATAAATAAATAAAATCTTTAAAAAAAAAAAAGATTTATTTATTTGGGGGGAAGGGAGCACGCAGGAGAGAGTGAGGGGGGGAAGCAGAGGGAGAGGATCTTCAAGCAGACCCCACCACCACCACTGAGTGTGGAGCCCACCAACGATGACAATGACAACAAGGACAATGACGCAGGGCTCCATCTCACAACCCATGAGATCATGACCTCACCCAAAACCAAGAGTCGGACACTTAACCAACTGAGCCACCCAGGTGCCCTGAGTCTATATAAAATTTTTAAAAAGTAAGAAAACCAGATACAAAAATTAAGACTTGTCCCCTTGCTCATACTTTTCCCCTCAGGTCTGAACGTTCTTTGTCCTCTCCCTCCTCCTTCCAGGAAATACCACTCAACCTTAAAATCAGAGCTTAAAGACACATCACTAAACCTTCCCGACCACCCCTCTCCCTCTCCCTTGCGTTCTCTTGATCCGTTTCTATTTTTCTACCCTACAAGACTATAAGTAGGGACTGTGCCTTGCCTTCATTGGTATTTCGGACATTTGTTTTGGGTGGGGAGTGATCTGTTCAGCTTATAAACCACCTTTTCTAGGAGCTACCCCCATGGTTCCTCCTCCCAACCTGTTCTGGGGTGATCCACCAGCCCCTGACAGCACGTTTATATGACACAAGCCTGTCTCCCCCCCACTGACCCCAGTCATAGCTGACCAGACCAGGAAGAGGTACCCAACTCAAATCAGACACAACAAACTCTACCCCCAATAACGTGGACACTGAGACTGTCGGTGGGGCAGACTGTCCATGTCTGGAAGTGGGACATGAACTTGAAAGCTGGAGCTGGCGACCCTTCACAACTTGGACACAGCTTTCTGAGCAGCAGCAAGAGCAACACAGACGCACAGGAGGCACACACTCACTACCATCCCTGTTCCTGTCCCTCCTCAGGCTCCTCTACACGCCGTCTTCATAATTAATTCTTCCTGTGTTCTGTTTATCTAGAGCTTCCGTTCTTTGCTTCTTGCAATCAAGTAACTCTAATATCATGATCTGTACACCATACCTGTGCCAGCACCAAGCACGCACTCCCTAGGTGCTTGCAAGTCAGCACACCAACTCACTTTATGGCTTCACCAATGGTCTCTGGAAGGTCTCCCAAATTCCACCTGTCTTCCTTTCCAAGCTGGAATGTTTTCTTTGCCTGCAATTACATCCCCTACGTCTGTCTCCCACCTGGATGATGGCAATAACAGAACCTCAGCCCTCCTCTACTTGACCTGTATTAGCAACATCTGACATACCTAATCACTTCCTCCTCGAGTCCCGTCTCCCAACTGGTTTAAGGGGCACCATTCTCTCGTACTTCTCCTTCCCCCGATTGCACTCAATTCTTAGAATCCTAAACACTGCAGTGCTCTCAGGGCTCAAGCTCCTGCTATCTTTACAGGCCTTACCTTTCCAAACAGACTAATGGTGGCTTCACCACCCTCCTTAAGCACAGACTCAAATATACCCTTCCCACCAAGCTGCCACTCAATTCTATCCGTCCCCTCTCTCACCCTTTGCACTCCACCCCCGCTGCCCCTGGCCTCCATCTCTGCCTAGCCTGCTACTGACTCGCTCCCCCAGCTGTCTCTTTTCCTCTTCAACCCACCCTACACATCACTGCCTGATTTATCTTTCTGAAGGACAGCTCTGACATCTGACTCCTCCGCTCAAGTCTTCAAACACTCCTCCTACGGAAGAAAATCAAACTTTTCAGCCCAGCCTAATTTAAAGCTCTCCACCTTACCCACCTTACCCACTGTGTCCCAGGCGTTCCCTACCCCCCCCCCCCAACTCAGGGCTCTGATCATTAAGTCTGAGGAGGGCCAGATAGATGTACACAAACACGCCAGCAGAGTCTGCTGCTCTCTGCCATTTGGACCAAGATCCTGACCACTTCAACAGAATTTCTCTTAAACATAAATCCTAAAAACACAAATGCATTTTTGCCTTGAAGAATTAGAGACAATTTTAAAATCTAAAAGAAAGAAAGAGAGAGAAAGAAAAAAAGAAAGAGAAAGAGAGAGAGAAAGATGGCTAGAGAAAGTGTGGAGATGTCTAAGCAGAGTCCTGAGGAGCGGGGCAAGCAGGTGCAAAGTCCCTGGGACACTGACTTCTTCCTGCTACTCAAGTTCCTACCTCCTTAGACACTGATCCTTGGATGTGACAGCAAGTTGACAAATTAACTTTTTTGTCCCTCCCCTGATGTTTAGTCCAACTGCTATCCCTCTCTTAAAAGAAACCTTGTTGGTACAAAAAAGTTCAGTCAAAAAAAAATGGGGGAAGGTGGAGGAACACAGTAAAGAAGCAAATACTCAAGTAAGATGAAATTCCTTGATCAAAGAATCCTTAATCATTAGGAATTCAGCAAGAAGCTTACTGAATGTAAGTAAACCAAATTCCATCCAAGTTATTCATTAATCAGGAATGTTTAAAAAGCCAAGGAGACAAACAAGACCCCTAGAGAAGGGATAACAGACACAGAGTCCTTGTGGGCTATGCAGGGAGGAAAGAACACTTGGAGGTCACCTGCTGTTTGTTTCCTGGATTGGGGCGGGGGGGGGGGGGGGGGGGGGGGGGGGGGTCTCCCCCCCGAAGGGGGGAGGGGGGGGGGGGGGGGGGGGGGCTTTGGGGGGGGGGGGGGGGGGGGG
>NC_058406.1:740094-780661 GCF_002201575.2 Neomonachus schauinslandi
GGGGGGGGGGGGGGCAGGGGAATCCTTCCGCAGAACTGGATAGTGTGAAGTGAGTGAGGGGACTCTTGAGCTGGGAGAGACTGTGGGGGAGGACAGCACCTGGATGCACGGTGCTCAGGACCGCGACCAGCCCTGGCTCATTCTTCATGTGGTTCTCAGTGTCCGGGGCTGGTACAAAGCGGCCTCCTAAATATCTAGCATCAGTTTACTTCTTTCTTCAATGAATGATTCTTCCTCCTCCCAATCCTACCTAACGTAGTAATTAGCAATTTGATGATGCACTGGGGCGATCACGAATATGAATTCTGACAATAGTTGATTTTTCTTTTAAAGCCAAATAATAACATTAATTCAGAAAGTATGAGAGGTTCATGTACCACTGAACCTTCTTGAGGGAAGTGTCCTAGAAAACAATGACATAGAAAAGGCACCCAAGAAAGATTCCACGGAGGGCATATTCTGATTTTTTTTTTTTTTTAAGATTTTATTTATTTATTTGACAGAGAGAGACGCAGTGAGAGAGGGAACACAAGCAGGGGCAGCGGGAGAGGGAGAAGCAGGCTTCCCTTGAGAGCAGGGAGCCCGATGCGGGGCTCAATTCCAGGACCCTGGGATCATGACCTGAGCTGAAGGCAGGCGCTTAACAACTGAGCCACCCAGGTGCCCTGGATTTTTTTTTTTTTTTTTTTTTTTTTTGGGCAGGGCCGCGGGGGCCTGAGATGCTGCATTTATTTTTAAGATTTTATTTATTTATTTGCCAGAGAGAACGAGAAAGCACAAGCAGGGGGAGTGGCAGGCAGAGGGAGAAGCAGGCTCCCCACTAAGCAGAGAGCCTGATGCTGGGCTTGATCCCAGGACCCCGGGATCACAACCTGAGCCGAAGGCAGACGCTTAACCAACTGAGCCACCCAGGCGCCCCCATATTCTGATTTTTTAAGCACTTCACATATTTTCATGGGGTAATTTCATCTTCTAATCATCTGTCCTGTCTTTCCTATTTCCTCACAGGAAAAAAGAAATCTGTCATTAACAACTACATCTTTTGGGAAATGGTTAACTCTAGGAGTGAAAAATTAAAATGACTCCCGTTTCCCCCTGACTACCCTGCCCCATCCCCAAAAGTTTAACTGGCTTAGTCAAGGCTCTTCTGTTTGCCAGAAAGAAAGAACTCCCACTGGGAAGTAGAGAGGTACCTGACAGTTCCCAAAGACAGGGAGCACAGCGGGCTCCAAGGGAAGTTTCTGTTTTTCTGGGTATATTTTCTCTATCCTTCTACCACCCTCTCTCCGGACCATCTACTGTCACCCTGTGTATAGTCCAAAACCACCTACAATTCCACATCCTAACCACCATCCAATGACAGCCATGTCTGTTTCTAGAAAGAGTCCTCTGCACCAGCTCACTGGCTGCCTGTCCTCAGACCAGTGGCCAGTCAGCCAGCTACAGCAGAGAGGATGGCAGCCCCTGCCACAGGCCCTATGGATGGGGTCTGTAGAAGGGAATATAGGTTAGGGCCAAGCAATGACTGGTGTCTTTAATATAGTAACAAACGTCCCCCTTTAAGTTATATAAGCATTTATTCCTTTACTCTGTCATCATTGAACTAGTTGAAAAGGATGAGTCATAAAGTATCATACACGAATCCAAATACACAATAATTCCGTTCCCCAAAACTTACGGTGAACAGATACATGTGGCCCTAAAAAAGAAAAAAGACAAGTATAAAATCTCTTTAAATCTTTTTTTTTTTTTTTTACAAGCATTCATGAATATCCCCAAGGTCTTATCCACTTATTGTGCCAAATCTAGGAGAAAGGACCAGAATCAGAAAGCATCTAAGAAAGGAGGCCATTTGCTCTTTTGATCCAACACACATTTTCAGTTCATCTGTCACAAGTGTCAAGAAAAACTACAGGCAACCTCCCAAAAATCCATTTTTAAGTAGAGTTTCCTAGATGATAAATTCCATTTTCCTCTAGAAGCTACATTATGAATGCTGGTGAGGCCTCTTTAGTTGACATCTGTTGGTTGTTTCTGTGTGTCCTCCAACTTCCCCTCTGGTGACAGACAGCACGAAGAGGACTTAACTTTGGCTTCTTCTACCCTCACCCAGGTACTTGCGGTGGGCAAGCCCCTTACCATGGGAACACACCACCTCCAGGCCGCAGTGACTAGTTCAGGCCGACCGTGAGTCTTTAAAACCCCAGCTCCCAAACTGCGCAGTGAGGTGCCTGGGACACTGCAGTGAACTCACAGCACACCACAGAGTATTTTAAAGTTGAGAGACACTCAGCAAACCTGCCAGCTGACCGGAGCGGCTAGGTCACAGCTCACCGGCAGACAGCACTACACCCTGTGATGACGTCACATCCTTGCAAAGCTAGGTTTTCAGTGGTTGCTTTGATAAAAAAGCAAGCGCTGCAAGAAAATCAACATGGAACAGGAAATGAAGGTGGCGGCATCCAGTCTCAGTGAAGTCTGAGAAGCTATACAGACTACTAGTTATCAAGTGGTTTATTCCAGAATAAAATAAAAAATAGGCTTTTTAAAAATTTATGGGTATTACTTTTTTCAGATGACCACAAAGTTCTTGGGACACAAATACTTCAGTTGTTTGGAACTAATGACTCAATAAAGGTAACTTCAGGTATTTACTTTGACGTAGGGGCACTGTGAAAATCCTAGGCACTAAATGTGCCACAAACGTGGGAATCTTTACATTGAGACTCAAATATGGACCTTGGGAGGATGGGGGTGGGGGCGGGCAGCACCTGATGAATCTGCTACACCCCCGCACTTGGGCTCCAACTCCACCCAGAGAACCTCACCTAGCTCTCTGCCCCCTGTTTCAGGGGGGCTGTAAACTATAAATTTATCAAGAGTGGGAACTTTCTGTTCTCTGAACAAAACCCAAGAGGGACTTACTAACCGCTTACTGAAAGAGAGACACATTCCCAGGGGAAGCAAGATCTGCAATGCAGCCTTGAGGACAGGTGCATCTCAAAGACCTTGGATGCTTAGGAAGGAGACAGAAAAGGGCTGGAAAAGAAAGCCACAAAGGAGCTGAAGCTGGCTTCCCAGCGGGCCCGACGACGCAAGCAAAGCAGCTGAAGCCAAGAGAGGGCGCAGAGGGAGAAGACAGGAGATGCTGCCCAAGCCCTGAGGGCCTCAGATCGGACCCTCCAAGCAGTGCAGAGCACCAGAAATACTAACAGAGGCGGCCCACGACACAACCTTTCTGTGGTATTCTGCCCAAAATGCAAAACCTGAATCTAGCCTTTAGGAAGCCCAGACAGACCCAAAGTTGGGTCAAAACCAGCCTGTACTCTTTAAAATGTCAAGAGCAAGAAAGACAAAGAAAGAAAGAAAGGCTGTTCCAGATTAAAGAAGAATAGACACGATCTCTAAATACAACATGTGTTCTGGGCTGACTGGCCCGGGATCAGGAGGAACAGCCATAAAAGACATTATAGGGGGTGCCTGGGTAGCTCAGTTGGTTAAGCAACTGCCTTCAGCTCAGGTCATGATCCCGGAATTCTGGGATCGAGTCCCACATCAGGCTCCCGGCTTAGCGGGGAGCCTGCTTCTCCCTCTGGCTCTCTCCCCTCTCATGCTGTTTCTCTCTCTTTCAAATAAATAAATAAAATCTTTAAAAAAAAAAAAAAAAAAAAAAAGACATTATAGGGACAATTAACAAAATGTAAAATAGAAAACAGCTTAGTATCAGTGGTAACTTACAAATTTTGATGAGTGAGCTGTGGTTTTATAAAAATACATCCATGTTCTCAAAAAATACACACCTGATGTATTTAGTGATAAAGGGGGGAAAAGTGATGTAAACTTTGCATCCTACTTAATATTAATAAATTCACATTTGTTTTAAAATAAAAGTGGCATGTGCCTTATGACAGCAACCCTGCAATCGCATTTAGGATGAGCTAGAAAACGAGAACACTCTCTGCTGCCCAGTCTGCCACTCAGTGACTACTGGGGACACCCTCTCCTCCCCCAGTCCTGGCAGCAGCCCCAGAACCACCCCTTCTAGCAGGAAGGAAGGTCTCAGCCAAGGGGCTGGCTCTCTGGTTAAGAGTGGAGTGCTCGGACACGAGCCTCCAAGATTTGGCAAACTGGGCAATCAGGAGACTAACAACAATCTGAGTGGGGTGTGGCCGCCCATTAACTCCTCCTCACAGTGTGGGGGCCACCATCCTCGCTTCCTAAGTTTACTACCCAATGGTGCAAAGTACTTCATTTTTATAGAAGTAGAACTAATGAACCCAGCAGAAAGATAAAGAAACCAATGAGAGCTCGGTGGAGTGCATGGAATCACCCCTTGGAGACTTGCAGAAATACCATGGGGAGGGAAGGCAGTGCAATTCAAACTGCAGTGGACCAAGGCCACACAAACTGCCTCCATACGTTGAAGGGGGGCACCTGCACAGCCCACAGCCCTCAACCCTCCAAGAGCACGCAGGCAGAACACACATGTCTCCCCCAAGGCACTGCTCACACTGGGTGGTCTTGTGCACTGCACGGGGGTGGGCAGCACCCCTGGCCTCTACCCAGCAGATACCAGTAGCCCACCCCAAGTTTTAACACCCCCAAATGTCCCTCTGAGAATTGTCACTGTTCCTCTCCACAGCCTGTCAACAGAGTCCGTGAACGGGCTGAAGTTTCTCCAACCAATCTGGAGAGTCAGAGCAGTTCAAGTGGGCAGGCTGAGGAGAGGGGCTGGCTTAACACAGAAGCGAGGGCCAGAGAGAACAGAGCGAGTAAGTGACAAACACCCAAACGTGAAAACTGTGTCAGTACCATTCAAGGCAACCTGTTAGAGCCTCATCCGCCGGTGAACGCAGAGCGCAGGGCCCTCCGTGGCTGGTGCCCTGAAGGGGAGACAGGCAGGCGCGCTGCCACCAGGAACGAGCACACCACGGACATCTTTAGACTCACCCACCTTTCCAGAAGTGACTCCTTAGTGATATAAATGCCTTTCTCATGGCTAAACCCACAGTGATTAAGTCCCAATGTGATCCAGATGTTGTCCTGAGAACTACAACAGAATAAAAAAAAATAAACCCAAAGAACTCACTCCTTATCCTCAGAGTTTTCAGACCCTCCTCATTCAACTGTCCCAGAGGAATTCACCTTCCGAGGAGGCACTTCCCGTACATAAACATCCAAATTTCAAACACCACAGTAAGCTTCCAAACAAAATTTAAACTGGAAAAATTCAGAAAGCCTATCTGTATTTCTTGCATATAAAGCACTCCATTAACTTAGTATACATTAGCACATAACTGGTAACAGAAAATTTTTGGAGGAAATCAACGCACAGCAGTGTTTCTGTGGAGGCCATGCCGCACAGCAGGACGCACAGAGTCTGGGACCAGAAGGTGGGTCTGGGTCCCAACTCTGTGACCTCAGGTCAACTGCTTAATCCTCAGATCTGCTTCTCTGCTGATAAGAGGTCAAAAGACTCCTTGCTGGTCAAGAGCTCAGAGCAGGGACGGCCCCTTTTTCAGTACAGGGCTAGACAGCAAATGACGGGCTCTGAGGCAACTAGTCAATCACGCTGTCGGTTCAGCTGTCCCAGAGGCGGCCACGGACAGCACGTGAGGGGAGGTGTGCTGATACGACAATCTACGGACACAGACTTGAACTTCCCCTAACTTTCCCGCGTCACAAAGTGTTCTTTCTTTGATTTGCTGTAACCATTTAAAACATAAAAACCATTCTAGCTCGTGGGCCATATAAAAGGATGGCAGGCTGTATGTAGCTTGCCAGCCTCTGGTGTAGCGCAGAGTGCCTGGCACACAGCGGGTCGTCGATACACAGCTACAATTACCATCCTGAAAGCTTTACAGGTCACAGTAACCACATGCTGTCAATCTCAAATCCTAGGACCAAAAGCTGACCTCCCCCAGTATCCTCAGGAATTGGTCTTCTCCCACCTACCGATTCCGTTCCTAGCCATTCTGCTTTGCGGTGGCTTCTGCTGGCCGGAAGATACACGGACACTCCAGACACCCCTAGCACTCCTGCACGCCAAGAAATGAACGTCTGATGCCTTAAATCAAATTATGTCATCTTGCCAATCTTGAAAATCCGTTATACAAAAGATTTTCCACCCAAAAATTTATACTTTAAGTGGAATTCTACCTCTTACAATCTATATGTTAACCAAGAGGTTACATTTTAGCTGAACATCTACCCATATTTTTTGCTTCCTACATCTTTATCTTAGGTCCCTGACAGGCCTTGACACCTGTCCCTTCCACATGACCTAAAGTCTTCATCAGTGACAATGGGCATCACTGACTAAATTCTACTTAGTCTTTGGTTTTGCCTGATTGCCTTGTACAAATTGACTGCACAGTGTCACCTAATCTGACGTCACTGAAAAGTACTGTTATTAAAAACCAACAGGGGCGGGGCGCCTGGGGGCTCAGTCGGTTGGGCATCTGCCTTTGGCTCAGGTCAGTGATCCCGGGGTCCTGGGATTAAATCCGGCATCGGGCTCCCTGCTCCTCGGGGAGCCTGCTTCTCCCTCTGCTTCTGGCCTCTCGGTCTCTCATGAAAAAATAAATTAAAAAAAAAAAAAAACACAACTTAACTAAAGATAACAAGAAATACAAAATCTTAATAGTCAACTTCTATTTTAAAAATTAAACACAGAATTTAAAACATTCCCACAAAGGAAACTCCAGGCCCATAGGGCTTTACTGGTGAATTCTGCCAAATAATTAAGTTTGAAATAATATCAATCTTATGTAAAATCTTCTCAAGAGTTAAAAAAAGCTCATTTAATAAGGCCAATATACTTCCATGTTAAATTCTGACAGTGACATTAAAAAAATAGGAGAACTATAGGCCAAGCTCTCTCACAAATATAGTCTGCTTGAGATTCTCTCTCTCCCTCTGCCCCTCCCCCACTCCTCTTTAAAAAATTAAAATTAAAATTAAAAAAATTAAAATTAAAATCTTCAAAAAGCCAAAAACAAAAAACACCAGACTGCAGTTATTACATGTCATTTATAACAGTACCCACAGCATTAATTCTTTTACAAAACATAATGAAAAGATGCAGAAAAAAAAGCAAACCATGAGCATAAGATGCTATTAAAGAGCTGACTACAGCACCAGTAAAAACCTTTTACCTCAAAGGCAAACTTAGTCAATTACACCTCAATAAAAAAATAAAGGCAAACAAACTCAAACTGTGAGATTTCCATAATACACTTATTTGTCTTTGAGAGAGCTTCTAATATGTTCAAACATAAATCATTTCCTTTTGTATTTCCTCCAAAATGAAAGAACTTTTCCCTAATTATCATGATCTTGGTAAATTTTCCACAAAAAATACAGAGAAACCAGCATCTTACTACTATGTGTTCCTTGCCCCCATCAACCCACAGGGGTGAACAGGAGCCTGTATTTCTTCCAGACTTTGATGCACAAGTGCATAATTTTTCATAAATGAATCAAATGAGATCATACATATTCTGAAAATTCTTCTCTCCCCCCCCCATTTACTGCATCGTGGTCATCTCATGACCATAACAAGGGGTCACCTTAAATTTTTAAGAGCTACACAGTATTCTGAGTAACCAATCCCTACTGATAGGCAGTTAGAATTCAACCCTGTATTCATTTCACAAATATTTATTGAGTTATATTACAGTGAAGGCACTGTCAGAGTACACATCATGGAGATCTCTGCCCTCATAGAGTTTATATTCTAGTCACCACTGACAATTGTTTGCTTTTACCTCAAAAATACAAGGTAAGGGTTTCTAACAAAGACTGTTTTTATTTTTTTATTTTTATTTATTTTTTTTAAAGACTTTATTTATTCATCTGAGAATGAGAGAAAGAACACGAGAGGAGAGAAGGTCAGAAGCAGAAGCAGACTCCCCACTGAGCAGGGAGCCCGATGCAGGACTCGATCCTGGGAGTCCAGGATCATGACCTGAGCTGAAGGCAGCCGCTTAACCAACTGAGCCACCCAGGCGCCCCATAAAGACTGTTTTTAATATTGTTTTTACAATTAAAAATAAGTAAAATAAGTATTCTGGTTCTTCCCTCCTTTGGATAAATTCCTAAAACTAAAATTGCTAGAATAATTTACTTTGGAAATGCCTCTTTTAATACTAAGGATATCAACCCTTTATCATATGTATTTCTAATATTTCCTCCAATTTACTTGCCTTTGAACTATCGTTCAAAGGTCCTCTATCAGGTGTCTTTTGGTATAGATATGTTCTGAGTATTTCAGCAAATAATCTTTTTATGGCTTACAGCCTTTGAGTCAGGTGAAGAAACCTTTGCCCAACACACCCAATTGCAAAGGTTGTAAAATATACCCCCAATATTTTTCTAGTACTTTCTTTTTTTTTTTTTTTTAAAGATTTATTTATTTGACAGAGAGAGACAGAGAGAGAGAGGGAACACAAGCAGGGGGAGTGGGAGAGGGAGAAGCAGGCTTCCCGCGGAGCAGGGAGCCTGATGCGGGGCTTGATTCCAGGACCCTGGGATCAAGACCTGAGCCAAAGGCAGACGCTTAACATCTGCGCCACCCAGGTGCCCCAACTAGTACTTTCATTTTTAAAATTTTTACATTTAAATCTTTAATCCAGGGGTGCCTGGGTGGCTCAGTTGGTTAAGCGTTTGCCTTTGGCTCAGGTCATGATCCCAGGGTCCTGGGACAGAGGCCCCGGGCTCCCTGCTCAGCAGGGAGTCTGCTTCACCCTTTCCCTCTGCCCCTCCCCCCACTCATGTGTGCTGTCAAATAAATAAAATCTTAAAAAAAACAAAAAACTTTAATTCATCCAGAATCTGTATGGGCTATGGAATGTAGAGTTTTCAACTTTATTTTTTCCAGCAGACTACCACTTGATCCAACATCTTTCACATCATAATCCATCCATTCCCAACTGATTTCAGATGTCACACTGATGGTGAACTAAATTCCCATAAGGCTACAGATTGTTACCTAGACTACTTTGTTTCCCCTACCTATGTTTTGTAGTACTTTCAAGATTTGTATCAAATGGAACACTTTCCCACTCATCTTTTATAGAATGGACTCCTCTCGAATATTTATTCCCCCTAGGGGCGCCTCGGTGGCTCAGTCTGTTAAGAGTCTGCCTTCCGCTCAGGTCATGACCCCGGGGTCCTGGGATCGAGTCCCGCATCGCGTCGGGCTCCCTGCTCGGCGGGAAGCCTGCTTCTCCCTCTCCCACTCCCCCTGCTTGTGTTCCCTCTCTCACGGTGTCTCTCTCTGTCAAATAAATAAATAAAATCTTAAAAAAAAAAAAAAAACACATCTAAGTTTTCTTCATATAGTCTTATGACTGACTTAAATATGCTTTTCTCTTTAAAAAAAGAAAAGGTTCAGGCCTAAGAACCATGAAAAATGGCAGTGGTCTACTTGCCTAAGAATATAAAAAGTTATTTTTAAAGTTAATTTTTATAAAAGAGTAAGTTATTTACAAAAAACCAAACTTAAAAAGACTCATGGCTCTTGTCATGAACCTCTACTCCTCTATCTTTTCTATTCATTATTTAAGACACATGACTCAAGTTACTGACTTTTGTAATAACACTAAAAACAAAACTTGGCTATAAAGCAACCATAAAGTTTATTTCAGCTAAACATTCAGGATGAATAGCTAATTACAGGCATCCGTTGTGGCCAGGGCCCAATGGGCGTCTTCGTCCTCCTGGGAATCTGTGAGGTGGGGTAAGGTCAATGAAGGGGCAGGGGCAGCAGCACAGATGTGCCCACAGCTGGAGCCTTCTCACTGGCCCTGCTTCCTCCCCTGGTGAATCTCAGCCACTTTACTCACAGGAATAAAAAGCAGGAAAGGCACGAGCGTGGCAATGAGAGGAACCTGTGTGTCTATTCACAGTTATTCATCATGCTGGTTCCTCCTTTCTGCCTCTCCTTCCAGATGACCCAAATACCCTCAAACTTTCTTCCCCAAGAATGTCGCCGATTTTATAATAGGTCAATATGTATAAAACTTCAGAGCCACTTATATTCAGTTTATCAGGGAGTATCTAAATTAACCTGTATCCACTTATCATGCTGCTTTGTTAGGAGTCTTAAATTAAAAAACAAAGACAATCTTTTGTTTGAAACCCAATCCCACTCCCTCCCAATCAAAGCCATCTTTTTTTTTTCCTCCTTAGGTAGGCTCCATGCCCAACATGGGGCTTGAACTCATGACCCAGAGACCAAGAGCTGCATGCTCTACCAACTGAGCCAGCCAGGCGCCCCTCAAAGCCATTTTTCTAAATCTCACTTTGTCTCTTCCACACCTTCAAATCCTGAGCTTAGAGGCACTGTGTGCAGACTTATGTGCAGGAGAGCTGCTGAAATGACAATAAAGTGTTCTTTGTTGGTTCAACCCACTGCTCAGATATAAAACAAATTACATTTTCTACTAAGTCAAACTGCTGTTTAACCTCATAAGAGTTAATGATAATAGGTCCATCACATGTCCCAGGTCATAGCTAACTTGCTCAAATGGACAGAATAGCATACTGATTAGGACACATCTGAAAGCTGTGAGACCAGTGGAAATGAAAGGCAATCCAAAGAGCTGGCACTGAAGATGAGACAGGCCTGGGGCTGTAAAGACAGATGAGAACCCCCTGGCTTCAAGGGGTTTAGCCTGCTGTAAGCGCCTCTCTCTCCGCTGCACTGATTTCCCTACCAGTTTTTTCTATCTGTGCTCGCTTCTCAATGTGTAGTCCAGGGACCAGCAACTCCAGAGGCACCCAGAGCCTGTTGGAGGGCCAACTTGGCCCCACCCCACCAACTGAATCAGGATCTGCATCTTCCAAGAGCCTGAGGGATTTGTATGCACCCAAATAAACACACGGCTTAGTCTCCCTCTTTAAAAATACAACTCTCGGGGCGCCTGGGTGGCTCAGATGGTTGGCCATCTGCCTTTGGCTCAGATCATGATCCCAGGGGCCTGGGATTGAGCCCCACGTCGGGCTCCCTGCTCAGTGCAGAGCCTGCTTATCCCTCTCCCTCTGCCATTCCCTCTGCTTGTGCTCTCTGGCTCTCTCTCTCTCTGTCAAATAAATAAAATCTTTAAAAATAAAAATAAAAATACAACTCTCTACTGCGCCCACATAACCTTCCAACAGCTCGGCTCTCTCCCTGCCTCTCCACACAAAGCTTCTTGTCACCCCATCTACACCGCTGGCCTCCCCCCCTTCCTCACTTCCCATGTTCCAACTCACTCCAATCTGGCTTTACTTGCCACCAGGCCACCTTGAGGGCCCACCACCTAGTACCTGCAGTCCTTAAGTCAGAGAGACCCTTCTCCACCCCTTTCCGCCAGACTCTTCAACAGCACTCTTAAGCACCCGCCCTCCTACTGAAGGGCTGCCCCTGTCCCTGCTCCCCTTTCAGACCGCTGATGGCCGGCACTCCTGCCCTCTCTCACCACTCCCATGCATAGGTGATAGCATCCCCGCACAAAAATCTGGATCCCAGGGCGCCGGGCGGTTCAGTGGTTAAGCGACTGCCTTCGGCTCAGGTCATGATCTCGGAGTCCCGGGATCGAATCCCGCATCGGGCTCCCCGCTCAGTGGGGAGTCTGCTTCTCCCTCTGACCCTCTCCCCCGCCCCCGCTCTCTAATAAATAAATAAAATCCTAAAAAAACAAAAAAAAACAATGTGAATCCCAACTCTGACTTCCAGACGGGACTCCAGGCCAACAACACAGTGATAACGCTACACTTGCTTGTCTTATGGCCGTTTGGAACTTCAAATGTTCCAAGCATAGCTCTTGATCTTCACTAACAGCGAACAAACCTGCCCCACCCATCAGGCCGCATCTCAGTGCCTCACATCACCATCCCCTAAGTCTGCAAAGCAAACACTTAGGAGCCATCCTAGATCCCTTCCTCTCCCTGGTCCCCATGCCCAGTCCATCAGCACCAGCACTCGGGTTGGCTCAACTGCCAGAGCAGACCGGAATCTACCAGTTTCTTTCATCTCCTCACCCCCTGCCATCCTTAGCCAAGTCACATCATTTCTCATCAACAGCCGCCTTTAAATGATCTTTACCTCTATTTTTCCCCCAACAACCCATTCTTCATTCAGCAATCAGAACAATCTTAAAATTCACAACTTGTCACTTCCTGCTTAAACTCTTTCAATGGCTTCCCACTATGCCAAGAAAAAATCCAAACTTTCTTCCATAGTGTGTGGCAGCCACAATATGCACTGTCCATACAGGGCACTTCTGAAAATCAAAGGCACTGACCAGACAGAACCCCAGCTCACCAGGTGTAAACTGACAGTGTCCTGCGCAAACTGGATCAGGTGACTGAGGACATCTTCCCTCTAAGCTTTGGCCGTGCGGTTCTCCCCATCTCAAGGCCTTTGCAATCACTGCTCTCTACCGTCACCTACCTGGCTCCCTCTCACCCTGCAGGTGTCATCCACTCACAAAAGCCTTCCCCAATTGCCCTAAACCAAGCCCCTCTCCTCCATACAGTATCCTACAGAACTCACCCTAACATTATAAATTTGTTGCCTCCCCCATGAGAATAAAACTAGAAGCTATTTCCTAGGATTATTAACAAGCACCATGTATTGCTCAAACTAAGTATTTGGCAAGTGTTTGGTAAATAAATTGAAATAAATTGGGACGCCTGAGTAGCTCAGTCAGTTAAGCGTCGGCCTTTGGCTCAGGTCATGATCCCAGGGTCCCAGGATGAGTCCCACGTCAGGCTCCCTGCTCAGTGGGGAACCTGCTTCTCCCTCTGTCTACCACTCACCCTGCTTGTGCTCACTCTCTCCCTCTGAAAAATAAATAAAATCTTAAAAAAAAAAAAAACCTGAAATAAATTTTTTTTTTAAGATTTTATTTATTTGACAGAGAGAGACACACAGCGAGAGAGGGAACACAAGCAGGAGGAGTGGAAGATGGAGAAGCAGGCTTCCCAACAAGCAGGGAGCCCGAGGTGGGGCTCCATCACAGGCCTCTGGGACCATGACCTGAGCCGAAGGCAGACGCTTAACGACTGAGCCACCCAGGTGCCCCAATAAACTTTTTATAAGGAGTTCATTTTTGGAATTCATTCCACAGAAATCTTTTTTTTTTTTTTTTAAAGATTTTATTTATTTATTTGAGAGAGAGAATGAAAGAGAGCACAAGAGGGGGGAGGGTCAGAGGGAGAAGCGGACTCCCCGCTGAGCAGGGAGCCCGACGCGGGACTCGATCCTGGGACTCCAGGATCATGACCTGAGCCGAAGGCAGTCGCTCAACCAACTGAGCCACCCAGGCGCCCTCATTCCACAGAAATCTTAATATTAACTGGAGATCCTAAAGCAGGCAATTCTAAATGCCATGCTATAGAAAGGTCTGTGATGGGTTTTAAAAAATGGCCACAGATTCTTTGCAGCTACTTCCATCAAAATCCAGAGTCTATTTCCCTACACTTACAGTCTGGGCTGGACCTTGTAACTTGGCTTTGACCAACAGAATGCAGCTATGGCGATGCTGTGTGACTTCTAAGCATGGCCTCAAGAAGCCTACCAACTTCTGTTCTTGCCCTCTTGGATCTCAGCCACCACAAGACGGCTGAGCTGGCCTGCTGGAGAGGTCATGTGGCAAACAGAGGCGCCCTGGCTAAAAGACCATGCAGGTGAGGCCATCCAGGAAGTGCAACCCCAGCCCACCTGCCAAATGTCTGCCAATGCGTAAGTGAGCACAGTCAACACCATGCAGAGCACAGATGAGCCCGCCTAGCTGAGCTCTGCCCTAATACAAAGGTGAATGCATCGTTACTCTTTTATGTCATCATGTTTGAGGGCAGTTTGTTGTTTTGCAGCAACAGATACTGACGTAAGGCCGTGATGAATTTTTCTTAACCGCAGAATGCATTAGTTTAAGTCAGAGTTCCCAACACTGGCACTGCCGACATCTTGGGCTGCCCAACCCTTTGCTGTGGAGTAGCAATCCTATAGCACACCCCAAGCTGTGACAACTACAAATGCCTTCAGACAAAAACCAAGAGCAGAGGGGCACCTGGGTAGCTCAGTAGGTTAAGCGTCTGGCTCTTGATTTTGGCTCATGTATTGATCTTAGGGTTGTGAGATCGAACCCTGTGTTGGGCTCCACATTGTGTGTGGAGCCTGCTTAAGATTCTCCTTCTCCCTCTCCCACTGCCCCTCCCACACAGACACCCTCCCTCCAGAAAAAGCAAGAGCAGAATACTGTCTGCAGCTCAAGGGGAACTGACACTTCCACAAGGGAAGGAAGGATTCATTGCTTTTGGGGACATTCTTTGCGCTGTCTCTTCCCATTAACTTCTGAGTTGATGCGTATGTTCTTTTCCTCCTCCCTGGTGCCCTAAGGACAATTGGCGAAAGTGACACTGGTAGTAGCCTCTACCTTAATCCTGTGAAAATTAGCCACAAGGATATCACTCTTCTGTCACCACAAAAGAAACAAGGCAGATGCAAACATGAACTACTTCGAGGGCCCTTTCAGCACAGTGCCTGGCCCCCAACAGATACTCAAACCCCAGCTACTGAGAGAATTCCAAAGACCATGGAAGACAGAAATGGCTGAAACTAGGGGCGCCTGGGTGGCTCAGTTGTTGGGCATCTGCCTTCGGCTTGGGCCATGGTCCCGGGGTCCTGGGATCGAGCCCCGCGTCGGGCTCCCTGCTCAGCGGGGAATCTACTTGTCCCTCTGCCCCCAACCCCCCAGCTCATGATCTCTTTCTCTCAAATAAATAAATAAAATCTTTTTTAAAAAATTAGGTCTAGAGGGGCGCCTGGGTGGCTCAGACGGTTAAGCGTCTGCCTTTGGCTCAGGTCATGATCCTGGGGTCCTGGGGTCCTGGGATCGAGGCCCGCATCAGGCTCCCTGCTCGGCGGGAAGCCTGCTTCTCCCTCTCCCACTCCCCCTGCTTGTGTTCTCTCTCCCTCTCTCTGTCAAATAAATAAAATCTTAAAAAAAAAAAAAAAAAGGGTCGGGGTAAGTGGGTGGCTCAGTCATTAGGTGTCTGCCTTCGGCTCGGGTCGTGATCCCGGGGTCCTGGGATCAAGTCCCACATCGGGCTCCCTGCTCAGCGGGAAGCCTGCTTCTCCCTCTCCCACTCCCCCTGCTTGTGTTCCCTCTCTTGCTGTGTCTCTGTCAAATAAATAAATAAAATCATAAAAAAAAAAGAAATGGCTAAAACTAGACAAAACCAAGATCTAAGATACTTTAAATCCAGCAAGTTTATAAACCATGTATAATAAAAAATAAAAATAAAAAGGTAAAATATTTAAAAGTAAATTTAACTAGGGCACCTGGGTGGCTCAGTTGGTTAAGCATCTGACTCTTGATTTGGGCTCAGGTCATGACTTCAGAGTTTTAAGATCAAGCCCTGTGTTGGGCTATATGCTTGAGAGTCTCTGCTTGAGACTCTCTTCCCCCTGCCATGTGCACACATGCTCTCTCTCTCCAAAAAAAAATAGTAAAATAAAATCTTTAAACATAAATTTAACACATTTGACGAACACCCCAAATATGTAAGGGATGCTAAATAGAAGTTCTGAACAGACTAAAATTTCCCAAATTCCCATCCCCCTTATATGGAAACTTCCTCATACCTCCCAAATTAATACCCCACATGTGGTTTTTTAAACTTAAGTGTTTAACTTAAAGTTAAGTGTTTAAGTTAACTTAAGTGTTTAAGAAACTAAAAGGTTCTTAGTCACTTGAGCCATATTTCAAGTGCTCAATAGCCACATGTGGCTAGAAGCTACCATAAAGAACAATGCAGGTGATAAAATATTTCTATCACTGAAAAAGAATTCTATCATACAAGGCTGATCTGAAAGACAGAAATTAAAAGCGACGTAAAAAGCTTTTTACTAGGGCGCCTGGGTGGCTCAGACTGGGCACTAACCAGCACACATTTCCCATAATTTAAAAGGACATATTCAGGAAGATGCTGAGCTGCTGAGGAGCAGGCTGCACTTTGAGGAGGTTCCCTTTGGCTGTGACAGAAGAGCTTTAACATAGCAGCTCTTCTGGTCCAAACATTTGCTCCCAGATTTAGATAATGCTAACTTAAAAACATAATAATAAAATTAAAAGCTTCTGAAATTGTTGGGATTAATGTTGTAAGTCAGTGGGTAAATCATTCTTTTTTTTAACAGCAGAGCAGCCTTGTAGGCTTGATTCCTATTCTTGATTGGAAGAACTTAACAACATGTAGGTATTTATATAATAAATACACCTTTTAGCGCTACGTTATTTTTTTAAAGATTTTATTTATTTATTTGACAGAGCATAAGCAGGGGTAGCAACAGGCAGAGGGAGAGGGAGAAGCAGGCTCCCTGCTGAGAGCAAGGAGCCTGACGCAGTGTTCCATCCCAGGACCCCAGGGTCATGACCTGAGCCGAAGGCAGATGCTTAACCAACTGAGCCACCCAGGCGCCCCTCAGTGCCCATATTTTAAGAAAAGGTACAGACAGCATGATGGCCACTTATTGATTCAAAAAGCACATTTTTTTTTTTTTTAAGATTTTTTTTTTTTTTAATTTGACAGAGAGAGACACAGCGAGAGAGGGAACACAAGCAGGGGGAGTGGAAGAGGGAAAGGGAGAAGCAGGCCTCCCACAGAGCAGGGAGCCCAGTGCGGGGCTCGATCCCAGAATCCTGGGATCATGAACTGAGCCAAAGGCAGACGCCCAACAGCTGAGCCACCCAGGCGCCCCAAAAAGCACGTTTTAAATGCCTTCCCAATCGGTGTAAGGCACCAAGACTCCCCTGCTCTTACTCCATCAAAACCCAGGAAACTCTCCAGCCTCCCTTCTCCTGTCTCTGGATCTACAGCAGCCACCCCAAACTCAAATCCCGTTGGGAGGGGACCTAAAGCTTTGTCAAGAATTCTCTTACCCATTCTCAGGAAAACTGCCTAGAAGTTTACATCCTCATTATATGGCCTCACAGGCCACTGTCCCCAAACTTGACTGTGTAGCAGATTCACTTGGGGCACTTCTCTAAAACCCTGCAAGTCCTGGGCTTACAAATGGACTGATGGACACTTCCAGGGAGTCTTGACTCACAGGTTTGAGAACTAACCCTGCCCACCAGCTCAACTGGTGTGCCCTCTGCTTCCAACCTGTGCTGGATAGGGAGAAAAAGAAGGGCTTCACCACTGTCACTACCACATGAGGTAAACGCCATGAAATGGTAACTGTGGCCAAAGTGACCAAGAACAGGGGTGACCTTTGGAAAAGCCTATTTGAGGAGGAGACACTCAACTGAAACCTAAAGGATTAAGGACTCAGTACTGAAAACAGCAAAAAAGAATGGGGATGCAAGGTGGACAAGCCAATGGATGGGTCTGGAGGTCGGAAGGCTAGAGAAAGTTTTAAGTTTTGAGAGTCATCAAAACCATCAGTAAATAGCATTTAAAACAGACAACAGAACAGCCATGATCACCTGATAGCCCAAGAACGGAGAGAAACCTGGACTCAAGACAGAAATGCCAGACAACTGAGGGCATGTAGGGCAGACAAAAGAGGAAACCTAGAAGGAAAACAAAAGGTAAGCAGGAGAGCCAGGAACTAAGACAGGAGAGTGTTTTAAAGAGGTGGTAGTGGTCAACGGAGTTCAATGCCAAGAGACAGAATATGCTGAAAATAGGGGAAAAAAAAAAAACACATTTCAGAGAGCTTTCCCACGTCAAGCAGAAGCAGAGAGGTGCTTACAGACAAGGAAAACAGAAAGGAGATGGACAGAGACTCTCAAGTAATTTTTTTCATCCCTGACCCCACACTGACCTGAGAAGCCCAGCTCTATTCCTGAACTTTGGTTCTATGAGACACCGAGAATCCTTATAAAACATTTACTTTTCTTTTCTAAAGATTTTATTTATTTGACAGAGAGAGACACAGCGAGAAAGGAAACACAAGCAGGGGGAGTGGGAGAGGGAGAAGCAGGCTTCCTGTCGAGCAAGGAGCCCGATGCGGGGCTCGATCCCAGGACCCCGGGATCATGACCTGAGCCAAAGGCAGACGCTTAACGACTGAGCCACCCAGGAGCCCCGACATTTACTTTTCTATTCAAGTTCTCTCTTACTGGTTTCTTTCACTTGCAACTAAGTCTTCTCTTCACAAGCTTGGACATGAAGGGAAGGGGAGGACATAGGAGACAGGGAGTTAGGAACCCAAGGAGAACAGGGTTAAGGATGAAGCTCTAGGTAAATATAGTGGGGTTTTTTGTTTTTTTTTTAAGATTTTTTTATTTATTTGTCAGGGAGAGAGAGATCACAAGCAGGAGGAAGGGCAAACAGAGGGAGAAAGCAGGTTCCCCAACTGAGCAGGGTTCCCCAACTGAGCAGGGAGCCCCATGCGGGACTCGATCCCAGCCCCTGTGATCATGACCTGAGGTGAAGGCAGATGCCCAACCAACTGAGCCACCCAGGTGTCCTTATAGTGGGTTTTTTTTTTTAACAGTATCCCCTGAGGGGCACCTGGTGGCTCAGTTGGTTATGCATCTGCCTTCAGCTCAGGTCGTGATCACAGGGTCCTGGGATCAAGCCCCACACGGGGCTCCCTGCTCAACGGGGACCCTGCTTCTCCGTCTCCCTCTGCTGCTCTCCCTGCTTGTAGTCTCTGTGTGTCAAGTAAATAAATAAAATATTTAAAAACAAAACAGTATCCCCTGAAAATTACTTTCCATCTGTAGGTGTGACTTTATTTGGAAAAAGGGTCTTCGCAAAAATCATTAGTGTGGATCCTAATCCAACAACTGGCCTACCTTGTAAGAGCAGAGACGTGCACTGAGGGCCAAGTGAAAACAGAGGCAAAAACTAGGCTGCTGGCAACCACCAGAAGCTAGAAAGTAGAGGGAGCTGTCCAGCCAACACCCTGGTTTCAGACTTCCAGCCTCCAAAACTGTGAGAGTAAATTTGTTGTTTCAGCCCCTCTGTTTCTGGTAATTTCTTATAGCACCCACAGGAAAGTAACAGGAGTACTATTTCTTTTTTTTTTTTTTTTAAGATTTTATTTATTTATTTGAGACAGAGAGAATGAGAGAGAGAGAGCACATGAGAGGGGGGAGGGTCAGAGGGAGAAGCAGGCTCCCTGCCGAGCAGGGAGCCCGATGCGGGACTCGATCCAGGGACTCCAGGATCGTGACCTGAGCTGAAGGCAGTTGCTTAACCAACTGAGCCACCCAGGCGCCCAACAAGAGTACTATTTCAAAGCCAAGCAGAAGAACCCCTGAAAACTTTTAAGACGGCAACCACAATGATAGGATAAAGAGCATGAGTAGGCTTGGAGAAGCACCTGAGGAAAGGAGGAAGGCAAAGGGGCCAAACATCCTATGTAGCAGTGGTAATGGAAGCAAACATTCCAGCTCTTGCACCATGCTAGGCAAGAGGGTAAGCATTTTATTTGCACCATCTCATTTAATCCTCATAACTACCCTGAGATGAGAAAACTGGGATAGAAATAACTCACTTAAGGGGCGCCTGGGTGGCTCAGTCAGTGAAGTGTCTGCCTTTGGCTCAGGTCATGATCCTAAGGTCCTGGGATCGAGCCCCACGTTGGGCTCTCCGCTCAGCCGGGAGTCTGCTTCTCCCTCTCCCTCTGTGATCTCTCTTGCTTTCACTCTTTCTCAAATAAATAAATAAAATCTTAAAAAAAAAAAAAAAGCACAAGCTTGTTTAAAAAAATAAATTTTAAAAAGTAAAATAAAAATAAAGATTTTATTTATTGGAGAGAGAATGAGAAAGAGCAAGGGAGCATGGGGGTGGGAGGTGCAGAGGGAGAGGGAGAAGCAGGCTCCTCGCTGAGCAGGGAGCCAGACACAGGGCTTGATCCCAGGACTCTGAGATCATGACCTAAGCTGAAAGGAGACACTTCACCAACAGAGCCCCGCAGGCACCCGAAGAAGGACTTCTTTATAAAAACAACATTGGTGGCCAAGGGGAAACAGGAACGAAGTGACCCTCAGAGAATGAGAACGGGGTAGAGAACTGAAGAAGTGGGAAGAGATCACCTGTCCAGCGAGTAGCTGAAAAAGATACCAAAATTAATGAGGAGGTTAAGTTAAGAAGACTTAGTCAACTTAGGGGCGCCTGGCTGGCTCAGCTGAAGAGCATGCGACTCTTGGTCTCGGGGTCATGGGTTCAAACCCCAAGTTGGGCATAGAGATTACTTAAATAAAACCTAAAAAAAAAAGGAGACTTTGTCATGTTTGACAAAGTTCTGTTCTACTACAGAGCCCCTGAAGAAACTAAAGATAAAACTGTTGGTAAATATGTTTTCAAGTGGAAGAGTCTTCCCTTTAATAATATATGAAGAAGCAGATGTCGACACATAAGCCTTCCAAGATGAAAGAGTTAGGGAGAAGAGCTCATGCTAGAGGGTCCACAGTGTAATAATTAAGAGCACAAGCTCTAGAGGCAAATGACTCAAGTTCAAACGTGGGTCCCATTGCGTAATCCCCCTGTTGGTTTAGCCATCTGTGAAGTGGGGCTATTCATAGTACCTGCCTCAGAGCTGATGTGAGAATCACATGGTAATAACAAAGTTCTTAGCATGGTGCCTGGCATGCTAGGTACCCGACAAACATGAGCTAATAGCACTGGGATCACCAACAGGGCAAAATGAAAGTCCATCTACTACCACGGAAATGCCAGGTGGGGGTGCCAGGCCAAGGTCTGAAGGAATATATCTCAACAGGGAAATCCTGAAGTGCTTCTCCCAACATATTTGACATACATAAACATCTATGCCAAGTGGAGATTATCAATCCAAGCACAGTCCTGCCCTGGGGCTTCTCTTTGCCCAGATCCTCTTCATCCTCTCACTATCTCCTGCTCGCTGCTCAAATGCTTCAACCTCTGGCTTTAAGATGAAATTCTAGAGGGGCACCTGGGTGGCTCAGTCAGTGAAGCATCTGCCTTTGGCTCAGGTCATGATCCCAGGGTCCTGGGTCTTCGTGGGGCTCCCCGCTCAGCGGGGAGTCTGCTTCTCCCTCTTCCTCTGCCCTTCCCCCTGCCCATGCGCTCTCTCTCGCTAATAAATAAATTAAAAAAAAATGAAATTCTTGCAACCCCTATGGCCCTGTCTGCCTTGTTTCTCAGCACAGTCTTTTCCACCACCTGATAGATGTCCCTCTCACCAGGGCAGAGCTGGTGTCTCTCCTCATTGCCTCAACAGCAGATGCTCCCTGGCACCGCTCGGCCCTTGAGTGAGCACGTTACTGCTGCTCCCCCTTCTCCTCTACAGGTTCCTCCCTCTCCACACCTGACAATGCTCTAGCTACTCTATCTGAAATCAGAACAGAGCAGAGTCCTCCCTCCTCACTGCTTCCCACACCACACTGTCAATCCCTGGCCCTGGGGAATCCTGGCAGTAAATCCTCTGGTCTACTTCTCTCAGCCGAATTTGCTACTCTGACCACCCCCACCCCACCCCTGCCCAAGACTGTCGTAGGCTCTAACACTGTATTCTGATACTCTCCCAACTTCTGATCGCTCTTTTAAAAGCTCCTCTTCCTCTACCCACCCTTAAAGCCACACACCCCCCTCAGGACTCTGTCCCAAGGCCTGTTCTCCAGCTACAGCAGTGGGTTTTCAACCTTCAGAGAAATCTGTGGGTTCTCCTCCCCAAGGAAAAGGCACAATCCTACACCTATAATGCTCAAACAGCAGGGGGAGGAAGGGGGATGGACATATCAGGACAGAGTGCTCATCTCCAGATGAGGACCTCTCTGATCCCTGCAGGCAGCCTGGGCCAATTCCCTAGATGTGGCCCAGCTGGTTTAACCACTGCACTGCTCTCCAAATCACTGCTGCTCAGATGGCTTGTTCTTAGGCTCCCTCTACACTCTTAAATACTGAGGATCTGAGGGCTTTTGTTTCTATGGGTTATCTATGGATATTTACTATGTTTGATATTAAAAGTTTTTTTTTTAAGATTTTATTTATATGACACAGAGAGAACGAGAGAGGGAGAGAGAGAAAGAGAACAAGCACAAGCAGGGGGAATGGCAGGCGGGGAGAAGCAGGCTCCCTGCTGAGCAAGGAGCCCGATAAGGGGCTGGATCCCAGAACCCTGGGATCGTGACCCAAGCCGAAGGCAGCCACTTAACCGACTGAGCCACCCAGGCGCCCAAAACAGAGAAGGTTTAAAATGTTTAATAAGCCGGGGCGCCTGGGTGGCTCAGTCGTTGGGCGTCTGCCTTTGGCTCAGGTCATGATCCCAGGGTCCTGGGATCGAGCCTTGCATAGGGCTCCCTGCTCCGCAGGAGGCCTGCTTCTCCCTCTCCCACTCCCCCTGCTTGTATTCCCTCTCTCGCTGTCTATCAAATAAATAAAAAAAATAAAATGAAATGTTTAATAAGCCTATTACATATTTCCATAAAGGACATTTTTACAAAAAACAGCTAAAAGGGTGCCTGGGTGGCTCAGTTGGTTAAGCGTCTGACTTCAGCTCAGGTCATGATCTCGGGGTCCTGGGATTGAGGCCCGCTGTTGGGCTCCACGTTCAGCACAGGGTCTGCTTGTCCCTCTGCCCCTTCCTCTGCTCGTGCTCTCGCTCTCTCTCAAATAAGTAAAATCTTAATGGGGTGCCTGGGTGGCTCAGTCGTTAAGCGTCTGCCTTTGGCTCACGTCATGAGCCCAGGGTCCTGGGATCGAGCCCCGCATCGGGCTCCCTGCTCAGCGGGAAGCCTGCTTCTCCCTCTCTCACTGTGTGTCTCTCTCTCTGTCAAATAAATAAATAAAATCTTAAAAAAAAAATAACTAAGAAATCATTTGATGAGAAGAGGAGCAGTATTTTACATTTTAGCCCCCATCTCTTTAATGTCCACTGAACAGGGAAGAGCTGAATTCTCACGTCTGTTTGTGCACTCAATCTGCTGCAATTGTATGTTGCTTTGGTTGAAATACAGGAGGAAAATTCAGTCTCAGACAGACACACAGTTGGAAAAGGAAGAAATATTTTAACAACCTTTTCAAATAAATGTGCACAGTCTTCTTTGATACTAAATCAAAACTTGACAAGTGGTAAGTTTCCTAAAGGGAAGTTCCAATGTGGAATCTGAAACTGTGTCAGTTAACTTTTAATACCACTACATTAAATTCCATGGGATTTATCCCATTCTTGTGCTCTGAATGGGTCTTTTACCATCTGTGAGTTAGTAGCATCACACACAGGCCACTGGGAAACTATCAGTTCACTAAATTAAGCAAATCTTCCAAATGTTGACACATTTCATTACATAATATTAAAAAGAAACATTTCCTAAGCATCATCACCTTCAAGAAAAGTCTTTAAATACTGGGAAGCTGTCAAGCTCATGATAGCAGAATCAAGTTTTCCAAAATTCTAATTTCCATTTGAAAGCTCAAATTTTATCACTGCCAACAATACTGTCAGTTACATTCCTTGAAATATCTAGTTCACTTGGTTCATTTTCAAGAAAGTATATGCCGTATAACCAACCCATCTAAAGGGCCACCTTCTTCTGTCAACTGTACCTCCAATGCTATGGCCCAACCACTTGTCCAGGAGACTGCTACAGTACACCAGGGCCCACTAGTGCTTTATGCCTGCTTCCCAATTCATCTCACAGCCAGGAAAGAAATGGGTACTCAGGGTTAAAGTTTAATGAAATTAATCTTTATGCTTCATCAAAAACATTAAACTGGATTTTTCTAAACACAAGTTCATGGTGGTGAATACTATGACTACAATAAATACTATAACCGGTTTGATATCACAGCCTTGATTCGTGTTAAATAACCAGCGGTTTACCCACCACTGCTCTGGTACCATCAACTCAAACGTCAACATAGTGAACATCAAATAGCATCTAATGACTGTGTAAGTAGCTTTGACCCAATCAACCACACTAAAGGGTCTCAGGGACCCCCAGGAGTCCGCAGATCATACTTTAAGACCGCCCCCCTAGTAATCATTATTCCCAAAACTTCAAATACCATCTAAATAGTGTTAACTCTGAAAGGCCTGCCTCCAATCCAGACCACTCCTCCAGAGCTCCACATTCACATACACAAAATCCAATTATTTACTGGGCATCCTGTTTCAGAGGTTGTAATACTCCAGTGACCAAAATTCTTGTCTCCACGGAGCTTAGAACTAGTGGGGAGATCAGCACAAGGACTAGCAAAGCAGAGCAAGGTAAAATGGTAGAGATTAATGAGATGAGAGAATGACCTCTGAGGAGGGGATATTTGAACAGACCTGAAGACAGTGAACTCAACAAACCAACCTCTAGGAGAAGAGCTTTATAGGAAGAGGAACCAAAAGCCTAAGGACTGATCCACCCCATCCCACCCCACCCCTACTAAACCACTGCTCCTTATTTCAGTAAACGCCAAATATCCACCCAGATACCCAGGACAGACAGACATCTGTGGTCTTCTCTTCTTGCCTTCCAGGCAGCCATCACATCTTTCAGTCACCAGCTGTACCACCCTAGTCCAGACCCCTTCCTCTCTACACCAGCACCCCATATGGCCATCTCTGGCCAGTTTTCCTCCCTCCTCTGAACATGCTCCAAGCTCAAGAACCACGCCACGGCCCAGATTAGGTCAATCTCCTCTTTTTTTTTAAAAAAGATTTTATTTATTTATTTATTTGAGAGAGAGAGAGAAACAGCATGAGAGGGGAGAGGGCCAGAGGGAGAAGCAGGCTCACCGCTGAGCCGGGAGCCCGATGCGGGACTCGATCCCAGGACTCCGGGATCATGACCTGAGCCGAAGGCAGTCACTTAACCAACTGAGCCACCTAGGCGCTCAGGTCAATCTCCTCTTTAAAACCCTTTAAAGGTTCCCCAGAGCCCTCAAGGTAAAAGCAGGGTTAAAGTTTGGAATTTCCATCCCTGATGAGCTGTGCTCTCTTTCATTCAATAAATAATTACTGAGCACCTACCACTACCACACAAGAGACACTGTTCTGGGTGCTGGAGATATAGTGGGTGAAGGAGGCCAACTGGTGGCTGCATGAAAAACACTCAATCTCCTCAGCTTCAAACACACTTTCCTTCCCCTCCACCCACCAACTGCATGCCAGAGAGGCTCCATCCAACTAGAGGGTCCTTGGGGTCTCAACTTTAAAACACACTTTATTCCTCGGGCGCCTGGGTGGCTCGGTCAGTTAAGCCTCTGACTCAGTCATGATCTCTAGCTGTCCCTGTAACCCCCTGCCCTTGAATTTCTCCTTGGCACCTGCTTGTTAGGCTATTAAACTAGAAATTCAGTGAGGCCCTGGGACACACCCATTCTATGGCAGTTTATAGCCTCAGCACCTACCAGAGAAGGTGCTGAATAAGCACTTGTTAAACAAATTTCCAGTTACAGTATTTATAAAAATATATGAAAAATATTTCATTGTTATTATCTCTACTTGGCAAATCAAGGGACACCAAAAGAAGTTTTGCAAAATCAAAAAAATTCTGCATCATAGGGGGCGTGGTGAAATCTTTTGAAAAATAATAATTTTGCCAGTTTTCAAAATGAATTATAGTATCAAAATTCTCCTATAAAGGTGAAGAAAGCCCTTCAAGAAAAGAAAACAATGTGAGAAGACTCTGGAGAAAGTGAGGTAGTAAATTTGACAGGGATTTGCAAAGACATCTGATACAGGGGCGCCTGGGTGGCTCAGTCTTAGTTAAGCGTCTGCCTTCGGCTCAGGTCATGATCCCAGGGTCCTGGGATCAGGCCCCACATCAGGCTCCCTGCTCCGCGGGAGGCCTGTTTCTCCCTCTCCCACTCCCCCTGGTTGTGTTCCCTCTCTCGCTGTGTCTCTCTCTGTCAAATAAATAAATAAATAAATAAAATCTTAAAAAAAAAAAAAAAGACATCTGATACAGCTATTCCATCCTCTGAATTAATAATATTCCTCTGGAGGGCGCCTGGGTGGCTCAGTTGGTTAAGCTACTGCCTTCGGCTCAGGTCATGATCCTGGAGTCCCGAGATCGAGTCCCACATCGGGCTCCCTGCTCGGCAGGGAGTCTGCTTCTCCCTCTGACCCTCCCCCCTCTCATGCTCTCTGTCTCTCATTCTCTCTGTCTCAAATAAATAAATAAAATCTTTAAAAAAAAATAGTAATAATAATAATATTCCTCTGGAACCATTAGGAAGAAAAAAAAAACAAATCTCTTAGTAAGCTGTCTTCTAATAACATATAACATTACCACAGTTAAAGAGATTTTTACAAAGCAAGGCCACTAGCAGCAGAAATGACCAATGGGTGTACTGTGGGCAAGGCACTGCTCTAAGAGCTTCACACATCTGTCTGCTCACTCCATCCTCAAACCCACCCTAGGAAGGTGGTTCTAGAACACCTGCTTTACAGTCAAGGAAAGAGACACAGAGAAGTCAAAATCCATACCCAAACCAGCAAGCTGAGTTACAGAACTGGGCTCTAACTCCACAGTGGCAGTCCTTTCAGAAAGGAGGCAATTTCTCTCCCTCTCAAGAAGTTAGGAATTATTTTAAAGTTCCCACAACAATTTTTTGAAAACCTACTGTAGAGGCTTTAACACTTAACATTCTTGTCTAATTAGAAAATGTCCAGAATTTTTTAAAGCTTTATCAACTACAACACTAGGACAGGCAATCAAGAGAATCTATAATATTTATCAGGAATATATTTTATAATTGCCACAGGACTGAGTCAGGAGACAGATATACATAAATATACAATTAGCCACAAGTAACCAATATGTTCAACCAATACCCTGATAATCCCAGTCCTGACAGGCTAAAGAATATACAAGTCTTTTTCCCTCTTGGTAAAATGCATTATTAAGCTTGGAGTGGCTAACTACTAGATTTTCATCAGTGACAATATAGGTTCAACTGAATAATCTCTTAAAAATTACCCTAGATTAAAAAAAAAAAAAATTACCCTAGATAATCTTGACTTGATCTTTAACTTTTTTTACTTTTATCTTTTTAAGTAATCTCCACCCGAAAGGTGGGGCTCAAACCCATGACCCCGAGATCAGGGTTTGCAGGCTCTACCGAATGATCCAGCCAGGTGCCCCTGGTCTTTTAAATCCGTGTGGTAAGAAATGGCTTTCCCCAGAACTTTAAGTTAGTAAGTCAAATAAGTGGATACCTACTTAAGTCTTTAAGAAAGCAACACTGCTCTATAAAAGAAGCTTTTTTATCACTGGAAGCCGGCAGGAATTTTTTCCCATCCATTACTGTGACAGCTAACGCAAGGCAATGCCACCACAGGACTAAAAGGGTTAAAAAGCTTTTGGCATTCCTCTGACCAATCTGAATGCCTACAGATTGCCTATATTTCCTAAATAAGAGTTCTGGAACAAAACGCATAGCTTTAAAAAGTGCTGCTCCATTTTTTTACCAGAATAGTCAACATGATGTTGCATTACCCAATGTACGCACACACCCCCCACGTACGTTTAGACCAGCCCTTCCTTCCACCGTTACACGCTGTGTTTGTGAAATGCGTGACCTCAGTGTCAATTTAAGCTTCTTTTTATCTCTTTATTCTATGTTCACTAAACCAAACACTTAAGTGACCCATCTTACTTCATAATTTCTCTTAACCATTCAGCAATGAATGCAAACCCGAAATCAGAATTATCCCCAGGGTTAAAGATTCTAAGATTTTTTGTTCAGTGCCTTACTAGACTTGCGATAACAGAGATTTCAAAATAATATAGCATGCCATATGGTCAAGCCCAGATAATAACATTGAGAATATCTGTTACCAATCCACTAATGCTCTTAAAAGCCAAAGTCTGTAGACAGTAAGAATTTAATCCAATTTGGAGACCAACATGAGCCAAAAAAACCAACATGGGCAGAGAAAAAAACAATCCAGTGAAGAAACTATAATAAATGCCAATACTGCATTTACTGTCTAAAATCAATGTTAGTCATTAAAGAATGTATTAGCTAAAAAGCCAAGTGATGGTAGGTAGGTAAGTCTAAAGATATCCTGAAGACCTTTCTCAAAGCAATCTGTAGAAATACAACTTTTTCAAACAAACCAATGGAAGACAGACAGAAACTTTTAGCAAAGTAAAAAGTAACAGAACAGAGCTTTGAAAAATAAGTTAACTCCTCATAAAATCAGTCCCGTTCTCAAGCTGTCACTCTAAGTCTACCAAGGTTATTCAAGCTTTGCAATCAAAGTCACTAGGCATAAAAAAAAATTTGAAAAGAACTTTTAAGTTTTACTCTAAAAAAAAGACAGTACAGGGGTGCCTGGGTGGCTCAGTCAGTTAAGTGTCTGACTTTGGCTTGGGTCCTGGGGTCCTGGCCTGGAGCTGGACTTCCCACTCAGCAGGGAGTCTGCTTGTCCCTCTCCCTCTGCCCCTTCCCTGACTCATACTGTCTCTCAAATAAATAAAATCTTAAAAAAAAAAAAAAAAGGACACTCATTATTCTGCAGTCTTTTGAGAGTCTTCTAAGTCTGCTCTGAGATGAAAATTCAATCTGAGGAAACTTACTGCAACTGCCCCCCAAAACACAAGTAACTCAAAATATTAAACAAAGAGAAATCTTTATTATCATTAATGTCCTTCAATGGACATTAATTAAATGGCTGAGTACTTATGTGACGATATCCACACAGCCCTGTGGTAAACGCCAGGATCATACTAGAGGAATAGTTTCTGTCCAATAGGTGTTCATCTAAGAAAGGCTCAATTCTGAGTCAAAACTGCATGGTTGAACAATTTCCTCTATATGCATACTCTTGGATCATTCCAACAGAAGATGAAATGTAGCCCTAACAACTGGTCCCCCAGCAGAAGAAAATGGGAATAAGGCACAGGCACAATCACAAAACTTAACTTTGCTTTCCTAAATTTTCACTTCTAAGAAAAACTTGTAGCACTTCTAATGCCGGTGAATCCAGGAGCATGTAAGCAAGCCAGCAGTCCCCACCTGGAGAGAGGCCTTGCAGGCCAGCCTCGCAGCCTCCAGAGATCCCACCCCCAACAACAGCCCTAACAGGGTCTGACAGGATTGGTCTCTAACCAACCTTTCCAGATACTCTCCATTTCTGGCCAGTTCTAGTTGTTAGAAAGTTAAATCAAGCCGAAAGCTACCATCCAGTTGTGCTGTGTAGAGGTCCTCAGACCTGTTTCCATGTTGGTGGCACCAACTCTGTCCCCACCCACACACCCAATATTAGTAAGGAAGCAAAAAAGGAACTGCCTATTCACTTTCTTGTTGCAATATATACCTTCCGGAAGAATCTAGAATAGACCCTATCTTAACAGAATTCA
Source organism: Neomonachus schauinslandi (assembly GCF_002201575.2). Classification (NCBI taxonomy): domain Eukaryota; kingdom Metazoa; phylum Chordata; class Mammalia; order Carnivora; family Phocidae; genus Neomonachus; species Neomonachus schauinslandi. Next base: position 769,389 of record NC_058406.1, read on the forward strand.
AACTAAAACCTTACTTTCAAATAGAGAACCCCTCTACCCCCCAAAATACTGAAGCTTCAAATTCGAAAACAGAAAATTAATGTAAAATTCTTACTGATAACAATTCTCTAAAGACCTTACTGTATCTAGAGTTGAAAGGAACTTCTTACAAAGCTAGTACTTCCATTTATTTGCTAATCATAAAAATAATGTACATGTCTTCTTAGTTAATAATCTCTTAAGCAGCTGCTTGGCCATCAAATATTGAGATCAGTGCAATCAGATGGATAGTAAAAACGAAAACACACAAAAAAGAGCTCCCCCAAACTAAACCTACAGACGAACATGTCTACATCACTGACACATAAATTCAGTATTCTGTAGCTGTCAGTGTCCAGCAACTTCCCTTTCCAACATGAAAATTCACACATCGCGGTTTTTTTCAGTAAATGGATCTCACGATCCCAACTAAAAAGCTTCCATAAAGAGGAATTAAGCAGATACGGCTAATACTACTTCCGTATGCTAACTATGTAATTTAAAGGACTTAAGACATGTTTAAATACCTTCTGAATCACAAACAATTCGCAAGGAAAAATACGGGGGGGGGTCTTCAAAAGTCCGAGGGCTCCGCCACCACCCGGGCGGAATTTTCGGCTCAACTCCTCCCCCACCCCCACCCGCGGCCAGCGAAGAGCTCGCAGGGCGAACGGGGGACACGCAGCCCGGGATTACTTCCTCCCTCTCCCCCCGCCGCCCCGGTCCTTCTAAATAATGTAAATGGGGCCCAAAACACAATCGGGGCGCAGGAGGCCGGGAGCGCGCGGCGGCTGACAATGGCAGCCGCGGCGACGCGCCATCTTGCAGCGGGGCCTGGCCCGAGCCATTCATTCGGCGCGGGGGCGGGGGGCGGGGGGCGCGGGGACCCCGGCCCGCCCCTGCCGCCCGGTCCCCCCGGCCCCCGCCCCGCCCCGCCCCGCCGGCGCCGCACCCGGCGAGGGGGAAACGACAGCGGGCTCGCGGTGGGGCTGCCTCCCACTTTTCGCTAAAAACGAGAACAGCGAGAATCGCACGGCTCGGGCTTCCCGGCACGGCTCTTTGTGTCTGCCTGCCTGCAATCCACCGCGAATTGTCAGCGGCGCCCGGCCGCCGGCCGCGCCTCAGCTTCCTCATTTCACGGTCCCCCTTCCTTCACCGTGTCGCCACCAAACACTAAGTTCAGAGTCCCCAGAAAAGGTGTATTTAAAACACAGCGTTCCTCCCAAGAAAACGACGAGCGCCTCAACCCGCTGCAGAGCCCCGCCGCTCCCTTTGTTCTCGCGGCCCCGGCCCGGCCGGCCTAGAGACCCCGGCCCAGCGCACCCTCTCCGGGGCCCGCCTCCGGCGCACAGCCCCCGGGGAGATCGGGCCCGATTCGGACGGCGGACCCCGAATGGGACCCACGATCCCGGGCCGCGGACCCCGACTCAGGACCCAGGACCGCGAACCCGACCCCAAACCTAGAACCCAGGACCGCGGGCCTGGAACCGGGACCCCAGAACTCGGACCACAGACCTGGACCCAGGATCCCAGGGCCCCCGCGCCCAGACCCCGGCCCCCCCCGACCCCTGCCCCGGAGCCCGAGCTCCAGACCCCGACCCCGGCCAGAGAGCCCAGACCCCGGCCGCAGATCCCGAACCCCGGACCTGGGACACCCGGCCGAGGACAAGGGCCCGGACCCCAGCCAAAGCCCGCAGGGTCCCCGCCCGCTCCCGGCCCGGGACCCCACCCGGGCGGGGCAGGAAGACGCGCGGCCCGCGGCGGGGTGGGGGCGGGGAGGGTGGGGGCGGGGCGGCTCGGGCGGGCGACTGCGGGGGAGGGGCCGGGGCCCGGGTCGCCGGGCAGGGGCAGGGGCCGCCGCGCTCACCTCGGCGCCTCGTCCCGCCTGACTCGCCCGCGCCCCGCCGCCTCAGCCGCCTCGGCCGCCGCTCTGGAGGTGGTCGCGCTCGGGCCGCTCCGCGGGCGCTGCGGGCAGGTGCGCCGGCGAGGATCGGTCCGGTCCCGCGGCGGCTGCTCCACTCCCGCGCCCGCGCCCGCTCCCGCTCCCGCTCCCGCTCCCGCTCCGCCGCCGCCTCCGTCCGCCCCTCAGACGCCTCCAGCCATCGGGATGGGCGCGGCGGCCCCTGCCCGCAGCCTCGGGAAACCCCACGCCGCGTCACCGCGCACGCCGCGCGCGCACGCACGGCCCGGCCGCGGCCCCGGCGCGCGCACGCCAGCGCGCTTCCTCCCAGCGCCGACCCCAGGAGCGTGCGCGAGCCACTTAAAGGGGCCGCGCCCGCTCTAGAGGAACCAGCTTGCGGAGGACCCCAGGCCTGGTCCGTCCCTCGCCGGTGCCCTAGGGGCTGCGCGCGGGGCCCTGCGCTAGCGTGGGCCTCCCGGCTGCGCGCCCGCTCAGCTTCCCAGCCAAGGGGACGTGGGTGGAGGCTGCAGAACCACAGCTGGGACTCTCCCGGCCCTGCACCCGTCCCCCATACACGCATCCCGCACTACATCCCGCACACAGGCCGAGTACTCCCACCTGGCATCCTGCACCCGGCATTCAGCACCCCGTACCTGCACTGTGCACGGGTACCCGCACGTGCACACACCCAGCCCAGGCCGGCTTTCAGGCCTGGGGGTGCAACCAAGCTGACTGGATCCCACAGGGACCCACACTGACGGGGTCGGCCTCTAGGGAAGCCCAGCTTCTCCCGGCCGGCGAGTGGATGCCCACCAACCGAGGGACGGGGGAACAGGGCCAGTCTCGGAGATGGGGCTCGTGTGAGCTTGGGCAGGTGCAGGCAGTGTGGTCTCGGGAGGTCAAGCCTAAGGCACTCCTGGTGGGAGTGACCGCCTGGACAGGGAGGTGTGACCACAGAAAAGAGTGTCAGGAGGGAGAGAGTTGGTCAACCTCTAGGAAGGCTGCTGAGAATTGAAGCCCCCTCAGGTGGGAGCAGAAAGGAAGTGAACGTGGGTCATATATGTGCAGCCCATAGATATCCCCAGGAATGTCAGTGGAATGGTCCCCCACCACCACCTCTGTCTTTCCAACTGGCCCCTGTCTCCCCAGTTCTAACAACTAAGCTGGCCCCTGGCAGCCCAGTTCCCACGGGCTCCCTCCCTTTGGATCCTGCAGCCCCTGACCCTCATCACCCCAGGCCAGATGCAGACCCCTTTTCCTCCAGGCCTGTGTGTATCCTTCTAGCCTGGAGCCCATACCTTCCCACCCAGGTGTGGGCTGCACCCTGTCCCTCCCCCTCCCACTCCATGGGATCTCCTACCAGCATACAAGCATGTCCGCATCATTCGTGGAGCCCTTCCTCAGTTCCTGGTACCAGATGCTCCAGGCTCAGCTTACACTCTACCTGCCCAGCCCTGAATTCAGCCATTTCTGCAAAGAGCCCTGGTGTCCTTTAATGGGGAGTGGTATTTAGAGGCCAGAGTCAGGGCCCCAGGTGTGCTCACTGCTACCGGAATACCATTGCTTCAGCAGACAGAGCTAGGGAACGAATGTATGTGCAAGCATACGTGCATATGCACACGCACACACAAACACACACAAAGTACCCCCCCACCATGTAACCAATCTCCTGTGATTGCTGCCACGCACCCTCCTCACCCCTCCACTGGACCACCACAGTGCCCACCCCAGCAAGGAGGTCCACCTTGCTCAGCGGACATGACAGCTTCCATTGCCCATCCCACAGCTTCCAGGTTCCTCTGTCCTCCTTGCCGCTCCTTAAACACACGGGTCACCACATCCACACTCTGCCCCTGTGACTCCATCTGCCGAGGAGGGTCTCCCCCATTACCTCCAGTCACCTCCACAGAGAGGTGTCCCCCGGCCCCTACCCCTTTGTCCTTCCCCAGTGCCTTGTTGGCTGCATTTCTCTCTAGCTCTCATTCCTGAGACCTCACATGGTTTCACTTGTGGGCGGCTTTGCTCCTTGCGCATCTCCCCTGACGAAGCTGGTACTTTGACTCCCTTGTCCCCTGCTCTTCCCACCAAGTAGGGTATGAGGCACACAGTGGGTCCTCAGGGAAGTCTTGTGGGGTGGGTGAGAGGGCTGTGAGTGATGCTCTGTGTTCTGAATGAGAGGGACAAGACTCAGCATGACGACCAGAGGGGCAGGGGAGTGGGGAGTGTCGGAATCGAATGCTCACTGCTGTCCAGCACAAGGCTGGCAGCCCTGGGGACTCTGCGGTGCTGCACACTGCTCCGGAGGAGAGGTGGATGATGCAAAGCTGGAAGGATGAGTACCCTGAGATTGGCAGGTGGGTCCCAGAAGCAATGGACTCAAGGTCCCAGACTCAGGGTCAGAGACATCCCTCTGAATCCAGCAAGTCTGATGCCAGCCTTCAGTGCCTACCTACGCCCAGGACTTAGGAAAGTGGAAATGAGGAGGGAGAAGAGGAAAATGAGATGGGAAAGGAGGAGGAGAAGGAGGAAGGGGGAACAAGGCGGGGCAGGGCCAGCAGCAGAGCAGAAAGAAATGGGGGTGATGGTCTCTGTGGAGACCTCTGTACTCCTGTGGGGATGGGAAGAACCCTGGGGGACCCTCAGAAGCCCTACTCCACCAGCCTGGCCTGACTGGGCAGCAGGGGTGCTAAGAGGGCCGGCCCAGGGCTCCCCTGTCCCACAGGCCACTGCAGGCCTGATTGGGCCCATCCCTAGTTACACCAAGGCCACAGAGCAAGGCCACACATGAGGACACCAGGCCAGAGCCTGCACCAGCCATCTGAGGTCTTGGGTGTAGACCTGGAGCCCCCAGCTAATCTGTAGGTCTGTGGGGTAGGGCAGGGCCTTCCCTGGAACTTGCCCTGCTGGCCCAGGCCTGAAATCCTCCTTTACATGTTTATGGATGGGTGTGAGGGCAATGTCAAGGGGAAGGCAGGATGAAAGGAGTAGAGAGCCCTGGGTCCTTACTTCCAGATCCCCTACACAGACTAGAGCCTCCTCCCCCTTCAATGCATAGAAGCCGCAGGGTCCCAGGGTTCTTCTCCCCACTCCAAGGCCAGTCCCCAAGGAGCAGGGGCCTTCTAGCCCTGGGGACACATGCCCCGGTCGGTGGAACCTACAGGAGCTTCTAGCTTCCGGCCAGAGACCTTTGGACCTCCGGGGTATGAAGAGCACTCTGGGGAGCCTGCCCGCCCTCCCCTCCCCTCCACCCCTTTTGTCCAGGCCTCCTGCAGTTTGGGCCCCCATCTGCAGCCCAGCCCCCTCCTCAGTGGGGCATAAATCAGGGCTCATGATGGACCCGCTGCCACAGAGAGAATTTGTGCCCAGCTGGCCAGGAATTTAGGCTTCTCCTGATTTCCTGGACACACGCCTTCCTTCTCTAGATAAGTGGCTTAGAGATCGGCCTGAAGTCCTGAGTCCATGGCCACACCCTGTCAGCTGCACCCAGCCCACGGCCAGGCCAGCCAGGTGGCTGCAGGGCTGAGCAGAGCCTGAGGCTGAAAGCAGTGGCCCTGGCTCAGCGCCCAGCCTTCACTAAAAACCTAGGGTGTGCAAATGCATTATTCAGATGCTCCCCCCTCATCTGCTCTTTAGCAGGAAATGGTCTGACCGGAAAGTAGGTCTTTTTTAAATCTGAATTATTCAAACAATTTGTGCACATGACCAGGACCCAAGCCCAGGGGCTATGCTCCAAGCCTGGCTTTAAAGGGTCTCAGGGCTGTAGGGGCCGCTCCCTTCCCGCAGTGCATTGTCTGTTCTTCTACCGCAGCCGTCCTGCCTTGGCTCCTAGTAGGTGAGGCCCCTGGCCCCAGAGGACAGGCCTAGCACGAGGAAGGGAGGGAGAGGGTGCAGAATGTAGGTAATCCAGAAAAAGCACTAATCAGTTCTGCGGCAGCCAGAGGCAGGGTCTGGTGACAGAACGGGCTCAGGATGGTGAGGAAGCCCGCCCCTCCTTCCTTCTCTCAACGGTGCCCTCTCCAAGTGCCCACCGGGTGCCAGGAAGGCCCAGGTCCACCCCGATGTGGGGCAGGTCTGCTGGAAGGGACAAGGGGAGAGCGGGGGAGAGCGGGATGACCAGCGGAAAGGTGACCATCGGTGGAGCAGAGCCTGAGGCGTGGCAGGCATTGTGGTGCGGGGGTTGGAGGGGTGGGCAGCTTCAGAGCCCAGGAAAGGGTCAAGGCCTGAGATGGCAGGGCACGGTGTGCCTTGTGGCCTTAGGGAGCATGCTGGCTACTTCCCCTGGCTGCTGTCAGACTGTGACGGACCCCTGCACCCTCCCCCTATGCAGCAGAAGCAGCCCCTCTCTCTCCCAGGCCTGTCCCTTGTCCCTAAGTCCCCCACATGCCTCTCATGACCTGACCTCCAAGCCCATGATCGATCCTCCTGTCACCTCCCTTTGGTCACCAAGCAGACATCCCTCATGGGGGCCACCAAAACTTGGGGGGGGCAGTGGAGAATCAGAAAGTGCCAAGTGAGGGGGGGACGGCAAGCGCAAGGCAAGTTTCCCCTGAGATTTGGAGCAGACACCCGAGGGAAGGTCCCCGTGGCCTTGCCACTCCCAGAAGGAGCCCTCCCAAGTGGGTTGAGACTGTGGGGGCCGTGCTCAGCTCCAGCAAACATCGGGGCTGCCTTCCCAGGACACCTGTAACGGGAGAGCCCACCTTCCTCTGTGGGGATCTGTGTGGCGGGTACTTCTGGTCGCACCGCAGATGGGGGGACCTGCACCCATAGAGCTGGAGAGCCTGGCTCCATCCAACGGCTCTGGTGCCACAGACTGGCCCAAGCAGAGGCTTTTCACATCATCCTTTTTGGAGTGAGACAAACCTCTCTAATGGAGAAAGATGCAACCATTATCGAGCAGATAATCATTCCCCACGTGTACCCCAGAAACGTGTGCACCCACAGGAATGCACAGATGTACACAGGCCAGTCGGGTCAGCCAGGCTCGGGGTACCAGGTAGCGGGAGCGTAAACCAGCTTATGTGAAGGAGGCAATCCGCTCACTCAGGGGATGAGTCTGTGAGCGGACTTCGGGTATCCCTGCATCCAGGCGTTCCTGGAGGCTGTCGGGGCCCGTCTTCCTGTGATCTCCAGCCACAGTGCTCCCAAGACAGACCCCAGGAAAGCTCTGAAGGCCCTCCGTCAGATTTTGTGTGGCCCTGGAGGCAGGGAAAGGAGGGGCCGCGGTTAGTGCCCCGGGCTGGGGACAACACGCACTCCCCAGGGCAAAGGTGGGTGCTGTCCCCAGGAGGAAGAGGGCTTCTGGACAGAGAAATGCACAGGGGTCCCTACCTGCCTCTTGGCTAAAAGCAGGGTTTGGGCAACAGCTGAGCTACTTATAAAATGAAGCCTCTTTTGGTTGCTGGGTTCAAGGCCCGCAGACGCCCCAGTTCCCTGTGCCCCAGCCTCTGGCCTGCTCCATCCTGAAACGGGATGCTGGAGGCAGGGCCACAGCCACCTCTGGGGTCTCCGGGGGCAGGGCATTTCCAGTTCTGGGCTGGGTGGCTCCCTTGGCAGACCTTCCCCCAGCGGCCCACGGAAAGCTGGACGCTCGCCCGCCCAGCCCGGGAGTACCACAGGCATCCTGGGCCAGGGCTGGGAGCACCGAGCCAGGGACCCAGAGGTGTGATGTCCACTCAAGAGGGACCAGGGTCAGAGAGAGGCACACCCAAACCCTGACACCCAGGACCAGGTGAAAGGGGGGAATATGCAAGGAGGCCCCAGTACCCAGAGTGGGTGGGGTCCGGGAGAGAGACCTGCTGGGTGGGGGTCTGGGGGCGGCTGCTGCCTCAGTCAGGCCTCGGGACTCCGGGTACCCCCTCACCCCTGACCTGGCCAGGCCTCCTATCCTAGGTGCCGCCAACAGGCCGGAGCATGCTTGGGGGCGGTGGTCCCTGAGGCCAGGAGGTGGGGACACAGGCCCAGGGTTGCACATACCATGGGTAAGCCACACCGGCTTGGCGGACTGCAGGCCCATGCGGGGTGACTGAGGCTTCTGCCTGCACCCCAGCCTGAGCCCAGGCTTGACACTCCCCCCCGGCCAGAGTGGGGGCAGCCTGCACACCACCTCCCCCCTTACTAGCTGCTGCAGACATGATGAGCAGGGCCTGATGGGAGGAGGGATGGTGTGAGGATCACAGCAACATGCCCAGGGAGGTGCTAGGCCTGTCCTGGTCTCTAGCTCCGCCGGCCTGCTGCTGCTGGTGCCCTGCCTTGGGGAGGGGCACCCTGGCTGTCGTGGGGATTCATCTCCCCACAGATAGTGCTCTGGGACTTAGCTCCACCAGCACCTGCCAGGTAAACAGCTTGTATCTATGGCTCAGCAGGCAGGAGGAGGATGGGTGGTCCAGTGCCCGGGCGTGCCTGCTAAGCCCTCCTGAACCCATTGCCCTGTCCAGCCCAGCCAGGGAAGGGGCAGCCCAAAGATGGACCCAGGGGCACCCCGAGGAGCCTGGACTGAGGTCATCTGATAGGAAGATGCCACTCAAGGCCATTTCCAGCAGGTGGGCAGGCATTGAGCGGCCTTCCCCAGAGGTGGGGAAGCAGGACAGAGTCAGGACCAGCGGCATAGCGGGGAAGGGGTGTGGACCGCCGGTGCAGCCACGTTATGTGCCATGCCGTGGCCGCTGCGGCACGTACTGAGTCATGCCACATCACGTGCCACATCTTTCACAAACTGCCAGGTCATATCTGCCAGCCCGTGCCACCCGGGTCTTGACACAGGGGCACACCCTGGCCCGTGGGACACCTGATGAGAATAGCCCTTTCTCTGGGCCTGTATCCTGGTCGTTGTCCCCATTGCCCCTTCTCTGGCACAGACTTGGAAGGACTGTAGTCTCCAAGAAAAAGACCCCTCCATACCGCGTGTCCCCTGAGGGGGCAGGGACTCAGCATCATGGCCCAAGCGCCAGTGTTCCCAGCCCACCAGCTCAGCTCATGGTATTGGGTCTCCATGAAGAACTTCCTACCCACAAGGCACCCCATATTCCCCTCACCAGCAGGGGACACCCCTCAGGTGCTCCCCCACACAGGGTTTTCTGTTTTAGATCATGGTAAAATACACATCACATAAAGTTTACCACTCAGACCCTTTTGAAGGGTACAGTTGATTGGCATTTAGTACTTTCACCGTATTGTGCAGCATCCCCGGCGTCTCCTTCCAGAACATTTTCATCGGCCCAGAAGGAAACCCCATGCCCATTGAGCAGTCACGTCCCATTCCATCCCCCCAGCCCCTGGCAAGCACTGATCTGCTCTCTGTTTCCATGGATTTGTCTGTTCCAAGTACTTCATATGAGCAGAATCATATAACATGAGATCTTTTGTGTCTGGCTTCTCTCAAGGGTCATCCACCTTATAGCAGCTGTTGGTGCTTCATTCCTTTCTACGGCTGAATAATTCCATGCACAGATACACCGCACTTTGTTTATCTGTTCATCTGTTGATGGATATTTGGGCTGTTGCCACCTTTCGGCCATTGTGATTAGAGCTGCTACAATTGTTAGTGTGCAAGTTTTTGTTTGAACACCTGTTTTCAGTTGTGTGGGGTTTTTTGGTTTTTTTTTTTTTTTGGTATTTATCTAGTCGTGGAACTGTGGGGTCATACATAGCTCTGTGTCTACCCTGAGGAACCACCAAACTATTTCCCACAGCAGCTGATCTATTTTACATTCCCAACCAGCAACACACAAGGGTTCCAAATGTTCCACATACTTGCCGACACCTGTGACTATCTGCCTTCTTGATTGTAGACATCCTAGCGAGTGTGAAGTGGTTACCGCCTTGTGGTTTGATTTGCACTTTCCTAGGGACTGGTGATGCAAAGCTTCTCTTTGTGTGCTTATTGGGCACGTGCATATCTTCTTTGGAGGAATATCTTATTCCAGATCTTTGCCTTTTTTTTGAACTTTTTTTTGTTATGGTTGTTGAGTTATAAGTGCTCTTTATATATTCTGGACACTAGACCCTCATCAGATATGTGATTTGTAAATATTTTCTCCGGTTCTGTTAGTTGTTTTTTCACTCTGTTGATAGTGTCATTTGATGCACAAAAGTTTTTAATTTTGATAAAGTCGACTTTATCTCTTTTTTCTTTTTTGTTTCTTGGCTATTGTGTTTCTGGTGTCACATCTAAGAAACCGTTGCCAAATCTAAGTTTATGAAGATTTACTCCTGTGTTTTCTCCTAAGAGTTTTATAGTTTTAACTCTTACATTGAGGTCTCTGACCCATTTGGAGTTAATTTTCATATGTGGTGTGAGGTAGGGGTCCAACTTCATTCTTTTGTGTGTGGATATCCAGTGTTCCCAGCACCGTTTGTTGAAGACTGTCCTCTCCCCATTGAATGGTCTTGGCACCCTTGTTGAAAATCAATTGACCACACATGTGAGGGTTTCTTTTTAGGCTCTCCATTGTACTCCACTGGTCTATATGACTGTTCTTATGAATACCACACTGTTTCAGTCACTGTAACTTTGTAGATTTTTTAAAAATATTTTTAATTTTTATGTTTAAGTAATCTCTACACCCAATGTGGGGCTCAACTTACAACCCTGAGATCAAGAGTTGCACGATCCATGGACTGAGCCAGCCAGATGCCCCAAATGAAGCTCTGATTTGTGGGTTTTATGCCAGAAATGTTTCAGGAGCCCATGAGTAGAGTGTCCTGGGTCAGGCGCTCACCCCTGGCCAAATAGTGGAGGACACCAGAGCATATGGCCCACAGGGCAGACCAAGAGGGACAATTTTATTTTTTGAGTAATCTCTATACCCAACGTGGGGCTCAAACTCATGACCCCCAGATCAAGAGTTGCACGCTCTACCAACTGAGCCAGTCGGGCACCTTTGTTTAGGTCTGATTTATTTATTTATTTTTATTTTTTTAAAGATTTTATTTATTTATTTGACAGAGACAGAGACAGCGAGAGCGGGAACACAAGCAGGGGGAGCGGGAGAGGGAGAAGCAGGCTTCCCACCGAGCAGGGAGCCCCACGTGGGGCTCGATCCCAGGATCCTGGGATCATGACCTGAGCCGAAGGCAGACGCTTAACGACTGAGCCACCCAGGCGCCCCGGGAGAGAGAGAATCTTAAGCAGGCTCTGCGCTGGGCATGAGGCACCTCAGTGCTCAGTTGGTTGAACATCTGACTCTTGATTCTGGCTCAGGTCATGAACTTGGGGTTAAGAGATCAAGCCTCAGGGGGCGCCTGGGTGGCTCAGTCCGTTAAGAGGCTGCCTTCGGCTCAGGTCATGATCCTGGGGTCTTGGGATCGAGCCCCACATCTGGCTCCCTGCTCAGCGGAGAGCCTGCTTCTCCTC
>NC_058406.1:785661-814157 GCF_002201575.2 Neomonachus schauinslandi
GGGGAGTGGGAGAGGGAGAAGCAGGCTTCCTGCAGAGCAGGGAGCCCAATGCAGGGCTCGATCCCAGGACCCTGGGATCTGACCTGAGCCGAAGGCAGACGCTCAATGCCCGAGCCCCCAGGCGCCCCCAAACCATCTTCTGAAGTGAAGGTGGGTGCTCAGGGAGCTATAGGGGTATCTGTGGGAACAGCAAGGGGGGGTCACTGGGTCCCCACACTCTTCTGCTCCCATTTATTTGTTCTTGTCACCAGGCCCTGCTCCAAGTCAGGTGGGCACTTTACACTCAGGCCAGGCACCAGTGCATGTCGCTGGGGCAGGCAGAGGGTAGTGGGACCGCGGCTGCCTCTCTGCAGGACCCCTGCAGCACCGCAGCCCCCCCCCCCCCAGGGCCCCAGTCCTGCAGTGCTGGCCAGACCTGGCTCTCTCTGAAGGTGCAGCCTGCCTCATCTCTGGAGGCTGCCCCTGGGGCCTGAGGGCTGTTTGTTAAGAATCCTGTCCCTGAGGGCCAGCCCACCCGCCACCTGGGAGGTGATGCAAGGTATGCCTGGTAAGGGCAATCAGAGGCAGGGCGGGGCAGGGGGGCCATCTGGCCTGGAGAAGGGTCGTGTGCAAGGGCAATGGTCTCAGAGGCTGGAGGACGGGGCACCCGAGGAGGTGAGGGAGGAGATGGTGGGCTGGGACCCCAAGCAGTAGGGGTGCTGGGAGGAGCCAGGAGCACCCACAGGCCCTTGGGCTGCCCCTCCTGAGGAGGCTGGGCCTGCAGGCACGGGGTGTTTTGGAAACCAGCAGGTGTGGCTAGGCCTGTGGGGCGGCTGCCTGGTGCCGGGGGCCCTGGAGAGCTCCCTGTGACGCCCGTCTGGGACCAGCTGGGCCCCGCTGTAGTCCCCTGGGCATCTGCCCAAGGCTCATGCCCAGACCTGCTCTGGGGTACCTGGGTGGGGGAGGGGATGGCTTAGCCTGCTGGATCAAACTTCTAAGGGCCTCTCTGTCCTGCCCCATTGCCCCTCCAGCAGCCCCTGGTGGCCATGGGGCCCAGACCTTGGGTGGGCACTTTGGTGCCCAACCTCTGAGATACACCATGGGGAGGAAGCCACTGAAGAGAGTGCAGGGTGAGGGGCTTTGGGTCAGCCCTGATTGGGCACCCCTTGGGGCACGGCGGAGGGCAGGATCATGGGTGCCCCACCCCTGCTGCCTGGCCCTGCCCCACAGGCCGTGGGTGCTGCTTTAGGCTAGGCTCAGTGGAGAGGTAGGGTAGGCAGTCCCCCTCTGCAAGGGGCTTCACCTTGAGCCTCAGTTTCCCCTCTGTGCAGGACGGACCTCCAGACTTCTACCCCCCTCTGGCTGCTGGGCCAACTGGAACGCCCGCCCCTGCAAAGGTCTGAGGCTCTTTTTTTTTTTTTTTTCCTTTTAAGGATTTTATTTATTTCTTTGAGAGAGAGAGAGAGCACAAGCAGGGAGGAAAGCCAGAGGGAGAAACCGACTCCCCCCGGAGCAAGGAAGGAGCCTGACGCAGGGCTGCATTCCAGGACCCTAGAATCATGACCCGGGCCAAAGGCAGACGCTTGACTGACTGAATCGCCCAGGCATCCCAGGTCTGAGGCTCTTGATGCATTTAAAACCTCTTAGCTTTGGACAAAATGTCCTTGGTGTGGTCACGTGCAAACGAGACTGGGGGAGAGAAGAAGAGCCTCAGAGCCCCTCGGAGAAGCAGGGGTACAGGGCACAGGGCGCGCCAGCTGTGAGCCCCTGGGGGCCAGGACGGTCACACAGCAGCCGGGCAGGGTCCCAGGACGCCAAGACCAGGAGCCGTGGTCCCCCTGGGTGCAAAGGGCCATCTGGGGACCGGGGTGCTTCTCTGGGGGCCTGGACATTCAGGGTCGGAGGCCAGCCCAAGGCCCGCGGCAGCTCCCCTTTTCCACGGTCGGCGCCCTGCCCCGCTCCCCGCCACCTGTGTGCGCCTTAGGGGTGAACGAAAGGCATATTTATGTCTATTTTTCCCCTGACAAAAGTGGGACCTGAAGTGAGGTTTCGAGGGCAGGGTTATGAGTCGGAGGGCGGCACTAGCCGGCGACGCTGGCCCAGTTCCAGCCGCTGGACGGCGGACCCCAGACCCCAAACGCCGCGGGCGGAAAACTGGGGGCCCGTCTGGCCCCACGTGGCCCGCGAGCGCCGCCTAGTGCCGGCGTGTGGAGAGGCCGCGGGCCGCGCCGCTTCCGGGCGGGAGCCGCGGGCGGGCCAGCGAAGGGCCGGGGGCGGGGCCTGTGCTGAGTGACGGGTAGGGGGCGGGGCCGAGGCCGGGAGGCGGACCCTGGCGGGGCCCGCGCCCAGCGCGGCCTCGAGCTAGGCCGGGCCCGGCGGGAGAAGCGCCCTCCCGGGCACCGACCGGGCAGTGGGCTGGGAGTCTGCACTCCCCAGGAAGAGCCCGGTGGCCGCGGTGGTTTGTTCCGAGACAGCTTGTGCTTCGCTCAAGCCGCCCTGGTTCGGCGCCGGTTACCGGCAGCGCCTCCCTCGCCCACTCCCCAAGCAAAAACAAACCCCTGGAACTCCTTCCGCTGTTTCCTCGTGTCTGGATTTCGAAATTAATCGCAATCTCGGCAGTCAGGTTGATGTTGACTTCAGTGTGGAGATTTCCTGGTGAATCAATAAGTGATCGATATTTAGACCCAGGGGGTGCTGGAGAATGATGTTCAGGGGCTGCGCCCGCACACCCAGCACGCGTGCAGAGCGCGGGGTGCAGAAGGTCTCACATCCCAGGACGCGCCCCCCTGCAACCCTGCAGCCCGCTCCCAGCCCCGCCAGCCCTGCAACCCTGCACCCCCGCCAACCCCACTAGCCCTGCAGCCCTGCAGCCCCCTCGCAGCCCCGCCAGCCCTGCAGCCCCTCCAGCTCTCTTGGCCGCTCTCCCTCCCGCCTTCCTGCAGCAGCCTTGCTTTGAAGGTTGTGTCCTGTGAACAGAAAGCAGCAGGGATCTGTTTTGTTTTTCAGTCTGACAGTCGGTGATTGCTTTAAATGCATTGTTTTGATTATTGGTGTGTTTGGATTTCTTTTTAAAAATAAACAATTTTTTTTAAGGGGGCGCCTGGGTGTCTCAGTCGGTTAAGTGTCCCATTCTTGATTTCGGCTGAGGTCTTGATCTCGGGGTCCTGGGATCAGGCCCACATGGGGCTCCTGGCTCACACAGAGTCGACTTGTCCCTCTCCCTCTGCTTGTCCCCTGGTCATGCTCTCTCTCTCACTCTCAGTCTCTCTCAAATAAATAAATAGACAAAATCTTTTAAACATTTTAAAAAATAAAATTTTAAAAAGATTAATATTTTATTTAAATTCAATTTAGTTAACATACAGTGTATTATTAGTTTCAGAGGTAGAATTCAGTGATTCATCAGTTGCATACAACACCCAGTGTTCATTACATCACATGCCCTCCTTAATGCCCATCACCCAGTTACCCCATCCCGCCCAGCCACCCTCAGTTTGTTCCCTAGAGTTAAGAGTCAAAATAAACTTTATTTTTAGAACAGTTTTAGGTTTACAGAAAAACTGCTGAGAGTACAGAGTTCCCATGCCCTTCACACTCGGTCAGTTCTGTTAGGAACATCTTACATTAGCATGATACATTTGACGTCACAGTCAACCAATATTGACATATTATTATTAATTAAAGTCTATGCTTTATTCAGATTTCCTTTTTTTTTTTTTTAAACATTTTATTTGACAGAGAGAGAGACAGCCAGAGAGGGGACACAAGCAGGGGGAGTGGGAGAGGGTGAATGAAGCAGGCTTCCCACCAAGCAGGGAGCCCGATGTGGGGCTTGATGTGGGGCTCAATCCCAGGACCCTGGGATCTTGACCTGAGCCGAAGGCGGATGCTTAAGAACTGAGCCACCCAGGTGCCCCATAGATTTCCTTGGTTTTTAACAACTATCCTCTTTGTGTCCCAGGATCCCATCTTGCATTGAGTCATCATGTCTCCTTGAGCTCCTCTGGGCTGTGACAGTTTCTCGGACTTTCTCTTTATTTTGATGACACTGACAGTTTTGAAGATCAGCACATTGGTAGAATGGGCCTCTACCATGTCCTGTCCGGGGTTTTCTCACGGTTAGATTGGGATTGCGGGTTTCGGGAGGATGACTGCAGAGGAGCTGTACCCTTCTTCTCGCATTATGTGAGGGGTACCTGCTGTCACCGTGACCCATCAGTGCAGTGCTGACCTTGGTCACCTGACGGAGTCAGCACCCGTCTCTCCCTTTCCATACTTTACTACTCTGTGGAAGGGAGTGACTCTTGGGGCCCAGGGTGTGTTCCCCCTGCTTGAGGCTGGAGTATCTGCATGAATATTTAGAATTCTTCTGTGTGGGAGATTTGACTCTTCTCTCCATTTGTTTATTCCACCACTTATACCAGTATTGACCCATCAATATTTACTTATGTTTATCGTGGTGGTAAGATATACGTAACATAAAATTTGCCATTTTAACTGTACTGTTTTGTGGCTCGAGTACATTCTGTTGTTGTGCTGCTGCCCATTTTCAGGGCTTTTCACCCTTCCCACCTGGAACTCTGTGCCCATTAAACACCAACTCCTCATCCCCCTCCCCCAGCCTCTGGTGCCGCCCACCACTCTCCCTTCTGTCTCTGTGAACTTGATGACTCTAGGGACCTCATATAAGTGGAATCATACAATATCTGTCCTGTTTATAAATGGGAGTATAATTAACATACAGTGTTATATTAGTTTCAGGTATGTAACGTAATGATCCAACACGTGTATACATTCCTCAGGGCTCATCCCCTTTGTTTCCGCCAACCCCCTCCAGCCTCCCCTCTGACAACCACCAGTCTGTTCCCTGTATTTAAGAGTTTTTTTGTTTATCCATTTGTTTTGTTTCCTAAATTCCACATCCGAGTGAGATCATATGGTATTTGTCTTTCTCTAACTTATCTCACTTAGCATCATACTCTCTGGGTCCGTCCATGTTGTTGCAAATGGCAAGATTTCATGCTTTTTTTTTATGGCTGAGTGATATCTATTCCTCTTCTTCTTCTTCTTCTTTTTTAAAGATTTTATTTATTTATTTGCGAGAGAGAGAATGAGAGACAGAGAGCAGGAGAGGGGGGAGGGTCAGAGGGAGAAGCAGACTCCCTGCTGAGCAGGGAGCCCGATGTGGGACTCGATCCCGGGACTCCAGGATCATGACCTGAGCCGAAGGCAGACGCTTAACCAACTGAGCCACCCAGGTGCCCTTCTCTTTTTTTAAGATTTTTGTTTATTTGGAGGTGGGGAGAGGAGCAGGAGGAGAGGAAGAGAGAATCCTAAACAGACTCCCTGCTAAGCAGGGAGCCCGACTTGGGGCTCCATCCCACGACCCTGAGATCATGACCTGAGCCGAAACCACGAAGCAGACACTTAACCAGCTGCGCCTCCCAGGCACTCCTGTATGTTTTCTTAGTATTTGTCCTTCTGAGACTGTCTTGCAGTTTCTTCCATGTGGTAGCAGGTGTCAGGAGTTCCTCCTTTTTAAGGCCGAATGATAACAATTCCATTGTATGTTGTATTAGGGTTCTCCAGAGAAACAGAACATACACACAGATACACGTGTAAAATATATAGCGATGAGGCTTGGCCGCCATCATGAATGACACAGTAACTATCCAGACCAGGAACTTCATGACCCAACCAACTACACTTCAGCGGAAACAGATGGTCATTGATGTCCTTCACCCCGGAAAGGCAACAGTACCTAAGACAGAAATTCGGGAAAAACTAGCCAAAATGTACAAGACCACACCAGATGTCATATTTGTGTTTGGATTCAGAACCCATTTTGGTGGTGGCAAGACAACAGGCTTTGGCATGATTTATGATTCCTTGGATTATGCAAAGAAAAATGAACCCAAACACAGACTTGCAAGACATGGCCTCTATGAGAAGAAAAAGACATCAAGAAAACAGCGAAAGGAACGCAAGAACAGAATGAAGAAAGTCAGGGGGACTGCAAAAGCCAATGTTGGTGCTGGCAAAAAGAAGGAGTAAAGATGCTGGCTTTATCTGGTTGTGCAGATTTTTCATGAGAGGATCAATAAACTAAGAATGTTAAAAAAAAAAATATATATATATATAGCGATGAGGAGATTGATTATAGGAATTGGTCCATGCAGTTGTGGAGGCCAAGACGTTCCCCAATCTGCCCTCTGTGGGCTGGAGGCCCAGAGAACTGGTGGTGTGATTCAGTCTGAGTCTGACGGCCAGAGTGGCAGGAGGGCTGACTTGCAAAAGCAGGAGAAGATGGATGTTCCACTCAGGCAGAGAGCAAACTCATTCTTCCTCCTCCTCTTTTTGTTTTATCGGGGCCCTCAACAGATTGGACAATGCACACCTGCCTTGGCGAGGATGATTTCCTTACTCAGTTTATGGAATCAGATGCTTATCTCTTGCAGGGACGCTCTCACAGACACATCCAGAAGTAAGGGTTGACCAGCTGCCTGGGTGCCCTCAGCCCAGTCAAGCTGACACATACCATTAACTACCGCAGATGTATATACGATGTTTCGTTTATCCATCTGTCCATTGGTGTACATTTGGGTTGTTTCTACCTTTTACGTATTGTGAATAATGCTGCTAGGAACATGGGTGTACAAATATCTGTTCAGGTCCCTGATTTTCAGTTCTTTTAGGTACAGACAGAATTGGAACTGCTGGGTCATATGGTCATTCTGTGCCTGCTTTCTGCAGGAATCTCCATGCTGTTTTCCATAGCAGGCTTAGTGTCTCACAGTCCCACCAGCTGTGCATAGCGTCCCAATTTCTCCACATCTTCCCTAACACTTGTTTTTTTTTTTTTTTTTATCGTAGCCATCCTAATGGGTGTGAAATGATAGATCATTGTGGTTTCGACTTGCATTTTCCTAACGATTAGTGATGTTGAGCATCTTTTCATGTTTTTCTTTGTCATGTGTGTATCTTTTTTGGTAAAATGTCTATTCAAGTCCTTTGCCCACTTGTGAATTGGGTTGTTTATTTTTGTTGCTGTTGAGCTGTAGGGATTAAATATTCTGGATATGAATCCCTTATCAGGGACGCCTGGGTGGCTCAGTCAGTTAAGCGTCTGCCTTCGGCTCAGGTCATGATCTCAGGGTCCTGGGATCGAGCCCCGCGTCGGGCTCCCTACTCAACGGGGAGCCTGCTTCTCCCTCTACCTCTTCCCCTGCTCATGCTCTCTCTCTCTCTCAAATAAATAAATAATCCCTCATCAGATACGTGATCTGTGAATATTTTCTTCCAGTCTGTGGGGTGCCTTTTCACCCTGTTGATGGTGTGCTTTGATGCACAATGGATATTTATTTTATACTTGGGTCATAATCTGATCCTACTTGATTTCTTTTCTTGCTCACATTGTTCCAGCCTCAGCCCCTGGGAGCTCTGTCAGGTGGCTGGGGTTACTTTTACGACATCACTTGCTGCTTTCTAGTTATGCTGCTTTTCTTAGGCTTCCGTCTTCTTTCCTGAGTTCTGTTGGGTTCATTACATTTTCTTTATTCCTTTTTTCCTCCTAGATATGGAAGTCACACAATCCGTTTCTGTTATTTTAGTGGTTAACTTAAAGTTCCACATACATTGTAATCTCAGCAACCAGCTCTGGCCATTCCTGAACGCTGCCGGGGCCTTACACTCGCATCCCTTCCCCATCTGCCGTGGTTGCTGGACCAGAGCTGGGGTTTGTTTTTACGCCCCTTGTCCAGGCTGGGCTCCCCTGAGCAGACCCTGAAACAAAGACTCAAGACTAGGACACGGAGTTTTTCTTGGGGTTGTAGGAGGTAAGAGGGGTGGGAAGGGGGCATTCCTGGGGCTGAGCAGGGGACGCTGTGGGCAACAAATGGGGCTCAGCACACTGGGACCCTGAGGAGACCGTGTCACGGGCACAGCGCCATTGCTGGTGGGCAAGGAGGCTGGCTGCAGGCGCTGTGCAGAGTGTGGGTCCCGGCCTGGGGCCTGCCCTGTGCTGGTTTAGGACGCCTCAAGCGGAAGCTGCAGGAAGAGGGGCAGCTATGAGA
The DNA here is from genome assembly GCF_002201575.2 of Neomonachus schauinslandi. Classification (NCBI taxonomy): domain Eukaryota; kingdom Metazoa; phylum Chordata; class Mammalia; order Carnivora; family Phocidae; genus Neomonachus; species Neomonachus schauinslandi. The sequence goes on from NC_058406.1 coordinate 793,713, forward strand.
ACCACTGGTAGGTGTAGAGTCTCACGCCTGCCTCGGTTATGCTCCAGCCCCTCAAAGGAGCCCCTGGGGCTGCCCGTGCTCCCCCAGCTCCTGCCAGCTCGGTCCATTGGTCCCTTCATCCTTCGCTGTCCTTGAGCTGTCAGACCCAACTCGTCCCCAGCTGGGTTATGCTGCAAATTACCCCTAGTTGTTGGCCTAGTGGCTAGGAGGGGAGGTGGATGTCCTAACGGGGATAAATGTTGCCTGGGGGGGTTGGTGGGGAGGCCTCAGAATTCTAACTCAGCTGAGGCGGGGGTGCAGCTCTTCCCAGGGAGAGGTGAGCAAACCCTGAAGGTGCAGAAGGTTCAGAGGAGTCTGGGCCTTAGAGCTGAGGGGGACAGGCACCCGGATGTCCCCACACACATGGCAAGGTCCCAGCTTTCCCCAGCAGGGTCCTGACAACAGGTCAGGTGCTGGGCAGCTGCCACCTGCTCTCTCGTCGCCCTCGTGCCCAATCCAGGATGGTGACCGTTGCAGCAGGTGAGCCACCGGGAGGAATGTGTGCCCACTCCCAGGGTGCCTTGTCGCAGCCGACCGGTGAGGGATCCATCTCTAATGCCCCCTCTAGCTGTGCATTGGGTCCCACGGAAGCTGACCCCAAGATGGAGTTTGGGTACGAGCTGTGCACAAGGCGTCAACGCCAGAGACAGGGAGGGGGCAGGATCGGGCAGAGGGAAGTCCGGCTGTGCTGCCCGAAGCCTCAGGCCAGCCATGGGGACTCAGCCTGCGTGAAATTACCGGTGCAGAGGTTCTACCTGGGGCCACAGTGGCCGGCGACCTGGGTCTGTACCTGAGGCTGCCCTGGAAGGGGACCCCCCAGCGCCAGCGTCTATGGGTTTCTTCGTTCTTCCAGGGAGGAGTCACTGGGGAGGCACTTGCTGGTGGGGAAGGGCTGGGATCGCTTTGTCACCACGCAGCCTTTGACTACACCCTGGCCTGGGTTTCCAGTCTGTGAGTCCAGGTGCTCTCTTCAGGTGTCCATGCCTCCTTCCTGCCCAGAGGAAATTCCACGTGCCCTGCAGTTGGGAGGGTGGTCCCGAAGGCCCAGACACAGATGCCCAGGTTCCTGGGGCATACTGCCTTCAATGGCCTTCTCTATCAGTCGGAATCTCCAGAAAAACAGGCCAACAGGAGTGGGAGGGAGAGAGAGAGTGAGGGAGAGAGGTTGATTTATTTTAAGGAATTGGGTCTCTTTGTGGCGATTGTGGGGCTGGTGAGTTCAGAGGCCTGCGACCCAGGGAGGAGCTGATGTTGCAGCTCGAACCCAGAGGCCCTCTGGAGCAGAATTCCCTCCTCCTCTGGGGAGCTCACTCTTCTTCTCTTTTTTTTTTTTTTTTAAAGATTTTATTTATTTAATTGGAGAGAGAGAGAGCGAGCAAGCAGGGGGAGTGGGAGAGAGAAGCAGGCTTCCTGCCGAGCAGGGAGCCCGATGCGGGGCTCGATCCCAGGACCCTGTGATCATGACCTGAGCCGAAGGCAGACATTTAACCGACTGAGCCACCCAGGCGCCCCTCACTCTTCTTCTCTTAAGGTCTTCAACCGATTGGATGAGGCCCACCCACATTATGAGGGTCATCCGCTTTATTCAAAGTCTACTGGTTTATTTTATTTTTATTCTTTTAAAAGATTTTATTTATTTATTTGACAGAGAGAGACACAGCGAGAGAGGGAACACAAGCGGGGGGAGTGGGAGAGGGAGAAGCAGGCTCCCCATTGAGTAGGGAGCCCGACGCGGGGCTCGATCCCAGGACCCTGGGATCATGACCTGAGCCGAAGGCAGACGCTTAACGACTGAGCCACCCAGGCGCCCCAGGATGGTCAGTTTTATATGTTTTTTTTTTTTTTTTTTACCAAATTAAAAAAAAAAGATCATGGTATGTAACAGATGTTCAGTAAATGTCAGTTCTCCCTAATATTTCATGTTGATTTCGCCACTGTAATCAATAAATATATGAACAACCCCCCTCTTTTTTTTTTTTTAAAGATTTTATTTATTTATTAGTCAGAGAGAGAGAGCACGTGAGCGAACACAAGCAGGCGGAGCAGCAGGCTCCCTGCTGAGCAAGGAGCCCGATGAGGGACTCGATCCCAGGACCCTGGGATCATGACCTGGGCCGAAGGCAGCCGCTTAACCGACTGAGCCACCCAGGTGTCCCTGAACAAAACCCCCTTCTTAACGACATCTAGACTAGTGTCTGAGCAGAAGTCTGGGCTCTGCAGTCTAGCTACACGCGAAATTAGCCCTCGTGCCTGCTTTCTCCTCAGGCCCTGCCCTGTCTCGGGGCCGGCGCCCATTGGCTTCCTCACGTTTGGGCTTGTAGAGGGGACTAGTTTACTGAAATGTTTCTGACTCCTGTTCTAGTTTGAGGTTTTCAAGGGAAGGGAGTGGGAGAGTCTCTTCTCATCATCACAAAGCCTGAAACCAGAACCAGAGAGAGTAGCCAGGGCAAAGGTAGGGGGCCACCCCCCAGACCTGGAGCCCGCTTCCCCTTCAACCCTGTCCCCTGGGCCTTCTGGCCTGGTGCCCGCCGGAGCCATGCTGTCCGTCAGCACAAATCTTGCGGCCTCAGCAGCTGGCCTGGGCCTCAGTGGGGAGCGTCCCGGAGGCTTCAGACGTTCGGGCAGGCCCAGAGCCGGGCTGGTGGGGGCACATCCCACCTGCTCAGATCACCGGGCAGTCATGGGCTGGGGCTGCCGTGTGTCTGTGTGACTCTGGGGGGCCATGCACAGGTGTGAGGGTATTAGGTGGGGGCACCCATCTGTGACTATCCCTGGAGGGAGCTGGAGGCCGGGATGGGAGGAGTCCCCTCAACCCACAAGGCTCCCACCTGTAACCGCAAGCCTCGGAGCCCTGTGGCCAGGCCAGTGGGTCTTGTGCCCCATGCCGGGGTGGAAGGGAGGAGGCCCTCGGTGGAGGGGAGGGTGGCTGCCTGGGCCCGAGGGCTGAGCGCGCGTGCGCAGTCATGTGTGCACGCTGTCCAGGCAGCTCGTCACGGAACGGCCAGGCCATGAGCCTCCCTCGGGAGCCAGCTTTGCTGTTCTGAGTGCAAGGGAGGTCAGGTTTCTCTGAGAAACCCCAGAATAGCCCCTGGCTGCTCAGAGGAAACCTGGTCTGGCCTCCTGGTAGCCAGTCTGGCCCCCCTGGTCCTGTCCGTCTTGCCCTCTGGCCCCCACCCCGGGTCCAGCTGTCTCCTCCCCGGACTGCCGACTTCCAGCCCCTTCTGCACAGGGTGGCCAGAGGGATGCATTCGTTCTCTCAACCTGTCTTTAGAGACTGCCCGCAAAGCACTGGGCCCATAGGGATATGGGGGTGTCACGGGGCCAGGGTGGGCATTCAGAAAGAACACTCGTACGTGAGTGACGACAGCCCGTGTGAGGGTCCTGCGGCAGAACAGCGGAAGGGCAGCCGCTGCCGAGAAGGAGATTCGAGGAGGCTGACACGGTGAAGAGGAGACAGCAAAGGGAGAACACGTGTACAAACACTCTGGGCCTCCCGGGCCACCCAGCAGCCCCTTTCCTACCCTTGGCCCTCAGCCCATGCTGTCTATCTGGGCTTTGGCTCCAGAGGGCTGAGGCTGGGGTAGGGCCTTAGCCGGGACCTAGGATCCGAAAGGGAGCTTCAGGGTGAGGGGATGCTCAGGCCAAGGAGGGCCAGAAAGGGGCTATGTGGGGAAGGGCCAAGCCTGTCCCAAAATAGGGCTGCAGGATCTCCTAGCCATACAAGGATCTTGGAATCTGGACTCTGGGGACCCCAGGCAGCTGGGCCCAGCTAAAATGCGGCTGACACCCCTCTGCCCCTGGTCGCTAGTGCCACTGTGTGGTGCTCTCCCGGCCGGCCACAGACATGGTAAGGCTGCTCCCGGCACCCGGCAGAGCCCCTGGTGGGCTGGCTGGGTGGTGGAGCGGGGGCCGGGGGGACAGAGGACAGGACAGGGCCTTCACCCGAGAGCGTGACTGCCTCCCCGGGAATCGAGGGAGCAGTTCAGCAGGGCTGGAGGGAGAGGGCAGAGTGCGGCGGCCAAGGCTGAGCCCTGCTGGCTGCCGATTCCACCCTTGCTCTGGTGGCCGGGATGGGGGGGCCCTTCTGAAAGCTGCCATGGCAGTGGTCGGCAGGGGAGGTCAGGGGCCATAGACCATCCCCAGAAACGCCAGAACGGGCTGGGGTCCTTCACTCTCAGCCGGGTCATGCTCCCCCATGGCGTCCTTCACCTGGTCTCACCTGGTGTCCACTGCCTCCGCCCCAGAGCCTGGGCCTGCCTGACACTCCCTCACGTGGCTGGCCTGAGCCTTGGTGCCTCGCACCTGGCCTCTGCCTCATGTGTCCTTCCCCTGAAGCTACCCGACACAGTCCCACTCAGCCCTCGAGACCGATCCCTTGTGCCACCTCATCTGGAAGCTGCTCTGGGCTGGGGGCCCCCTTCCTTAACCATAGGCCCGGAAGGGTTGCCAGGTGGATGGACAGGGTGGGGTGCCGTGGGTGCTGGGGCCTCCACCCTCCCTTGGACTGAGGGGCAGAGGAGGCCCCGGTGAAGCTAGGCCGGTGTCCCTGCAGACGGAGCGCCTGACAGCCGAGCAGATCAAGGAGTACAAGGGGGTCTTTGAGATGTTCGACGAGGAGGGCAACGGGGAGGTGAAGACTGGAGAGCTGGAGCGGCTCATGAGCCTGCTGGGCATCAATCCCACCAAGAGTGAGCTGGCCTCCATGGCCAAGGACGTGGACAGAGACAGTGAGGCCAGGCAGGGGGCAGTCCTGCGGGGGGGGGGGTCACCTGTGTGAGCGGGGAGGGCCGCACCAGCTCACCCTCATGCGGCCCACCCGGCTGCTTGCTCCCTGCAGACAAAGGATTCTTCAACTGTGACAGCTTCCTGGCCCTGATGGGGATTTACTGGGAGAAGGCCCAGAACCAGGAGGGCGAGCTGAGGGCAGCGTTCCGTGTCTTCGACAAGGAGGGCAAGGGCTACATCGACTGGGACACGCTCAAGTAGGGCCTGGAGCTGGGGAGGGGGTGGGCGAGGGCCAGAACCCTATGCGCTGCCACTCAGCGTGGGGGCCCCGCAGGTACGTGCTCATGAACGCAGGTGAGCCCCTCAATGAGGTAGAGGCCGAGCAGATGATGAAGGAGGCTGACAAGGACGGGGATGGGACCATTGACTACGAGGGTGAGTGAGGGACGGGCCTGGGAGCCGGGTGGCTGGGCCAGGCTGGTGGCTGACCTGTCCTTCTGCCCCCAGAGTTTGTGGCCATGATGACCGGAGAGTCCTTCAAGCTGGTCCAGTAGGAGCAGGTGCTGTGGCCCCGGGAGGCCTGCCCGAAGAAGGCCACTGCTTGCTGCTGCCCCCACAGCACCGCCCACCCCACCCGACCCCACCTCTGGCCAATAAACGCTCCTGCCAGACTACTGTGTGTTCCTACCTAGCCCAGAAAGGCTGGCAAAGATCTGGGACCAGAGAAAGGGGAGGGTTTTCCTGGGGCAGCCACGGCACATGCCCCGTCACTCCTGCTGTGACATCTGACACCACCCACTGCTCAGCTCTGGGCTCTGGACACCAGCCTGAAAGCCAGATGGGAGGCAGGTCGAAGACTACCACTTGCCCTTCTGCCCGCACTGGGGGGTGGCTACCCACAGGCCCCTCCCAGAGCCTTTTCCTACAGATGGAGATCACTTAGGTACAAACTTTATTCTCTCTCCAAAAAGCTGGGGGTGTCACAGCCAGCCCTGAGCCCTGAGGCTTAGGCCCGTGGGGTCAGGGCTGAACGAAGCAGCCTATGTGTGTGGGTGCATGTGTGTGGTCAACACAGGGCCAGCTGGCTGGGCTGCCTGGCATTACATAGCAGCAAGGCCGGGGCTGTGGCAATGTGCTGGGGGGGCTGGCCTTCCCTGGGGACGGATGGCAGGGGTGTGCTGGGGGGGTCCCTGGCTGCAAGTGTCCTTGCGCCAGTCCCCTCTGAGCACAGGGTAGCTGGCAGAATTGGGAGGTTCAAGAGAGTTTTCCTCTGCCCTTGAGGGGCACCAGGGCTCTAGCCAGGGGTGTTGGGCATTGGTGCCTGGCTCCTGGAGCCCCGCCAGTATCTCTAGGCCTCAGGCCCCAGGGAGAGGACTGGGTTACTAAGAGGGGGGTGGCTCTTCCTGGCTGGGTTTGGCCATCTTGACAGCCTCTTCATAGGAGGGTGGCAGCTCAGGGGCATACAGGCTGTAGGCAGGAGGGGTCATGGAGTCGAGGTCCAGCTCCCCAAAGGGAAGGGGCAGCCGCATGCCCAGCGGGTACTGCACAGAGCTGTAAGCTGCAGGGAACCAGAGCGGGTTTGTGGGGATGAGTCTGCTCTCACCTGCCCCCCACTCCCCCCTGCAGGCAGGCAAGCCAACAGGTGAGGTCTGCAGGCACTCACAAGTCACCGTGCTGTGCACTGGGCTGTCACTATCCATAGGGCTGACCGTCAGGTCACAAGGCTGAGGTGTTGGTGGCAGGTGTGGCTGGCTGTGTACCCGTTTCCGGAGGCAGCAGAACCGGACACAGCTGGCTGTGACCCCACACAGCAGCAGCAGAAGGACAGCGAGTAAGATAAGCCTGTGCAGGGAGGAGCGAGACCCTACCACTGGACTGACCCCAGGCCGCTGGGCACCACCCAAGACAGGACAATGGGCAGGACAAAAGAAAACCAGAGAATGTCTCTCCAGGCCGGAGACCTCCTTCCAGGCCAGAGCTGGGCCCGAGGAGCCCGCCGTCCTGGCATCCTGCTGCCGGGCCTGTCCTGGCTCTCTCCAGGGCTGGCCACAAGTGCCTTGGGCTCACTCCCAGGACACACCGTCCCAGGCCATCCGCACAATCCTGTGCCCAGACCAATGACCATGTCCACAGGGGCCTCCTGCAGGGGTGAGGAAGGAGGGGCTGGGAAGTGGGCAAGCGGGCTATGAAGGGAAGTCCTGCCAAGGGCCTGCGTGCCCAGAGCAGTCCCGGACTGGGGCAGGGCCCACAAGAGAGGCCGCCCTGGTGCTGAGGGCAGGAAGCAGGGGCCAGCCTGGGAGGCTGCTGAGGGCCCCAGCGCCTTCCTATCAGCGCCCGGAAGGGGACAGCGCTGGCGACTCCTCATCCGTGAGCCAGGAGGGGTGGGGGTCTGGTGGGCCTGGCCGGAGGAGAACGCGGCGGCCTGCACTTACCCCACGTGCCACAGGCTGCTCCAGCGGGCCTGGGGCGGGCACCTGCGGGGACGGCGACACCTGGAGCAGGCGGGGCACCCTCCGGGCCGACGGCCCCGCCCGAGCCTCCCCCACAGGGCGGGGCCAGGCTCCGGCTCCCACCCCTCTGACTTACAGGTCCGACGGGTCGCAGCTGCCGTCCGCGAAGCCCAGCGCCACCTGTGGGGACAGGGGTGAGCCCGGGCCGGGGCGCGCCGAGCGCAAACCCGCCCCGCGGTGCCCGAGCCGAGCGCCGGCCACCCACCTGCGGCAGCGGCAGGAGCGGCGGCAGCAGTAGAAGCGCCCGGGAGGCCGGCGCCCCCACCACCATGCTCGGCGCCGACGGGGAGCGGGTGCCCGCCGGCCGCGCCGCTTTATGGAGGCCCCGCCCCGCGCAGGCCCCGCCCCCGAGACGCGTAGCCACGCCCCAGTGCCCCGCCCGCCGGAGGCCTGTCCCGCGGCCGCACCCCTGATCCCCTGGCCCCAAGCCCCGCCCTCAAGAGGCACCGCCTCTCGAAGCCACGCCCAAATCGAGCCCCGCCTCACGGCCCCGCCCGCCACGCTGGTCCCCGGGGCCTGCGAACCTGGGCTGTCGGGGCGGAGGGAGGGGGGTGTCGCCCTCCGCCCGGGCGCAGAACCCCCATCCCGGCCGGGCCAGGCCTATCCTGCAGTCAGGCTCGGTGTGGGCTGGGCGACCCGGCTGCACAGGGTGTGGCCCCGGAGGGGGCGGCCGGGACAAATGTGGCGACTCTCGCACACACCGCGGCGCGCAAGGTAAAGGGTTGCAAGAGCCAAGATTCTGGGGTGTTCCCGGCGTGTTGTTCAAGGACGTTTATTTTGCTCTCACGCTGCGGGCGCTCACTGCCTGGGGCTGGCCAGGGGCAGGCTCACCGGGAGTCTGAGCGTGGCCCCAGGCCCCTGCGGCGTCCTGGGAGCTAACCACGTTTCCAGAGCACTTCGCCTTGAAAGACATGCCCAACGTAGGGCGTGTGGCCTCTGTGGTCTCCGGGGCTGGGGGTCACAGAATGCCTGCTATCCATTCTGCCAGGAAAGCCTGGGGGCCATTTCTTCCACCTGACCGCTCTTCTCACCAGGCTAGTGTTACTGTTAGGTTCCCTCCGGCCTCTACTCCACCATCTGGTGGTCAGGCTAAGGGAGGTGGTCCGCACTGCAAGGTGCAGGGTGATCAGGCTTGTCTGGGGAGTGGGAGGAGCAGCTACCCTTGACCTGTCTTTTCTTTCTTTTTAAAAAGATTTATTCATCTATTTTAGAGAGAGAGAGAGTGAGCATGAGCAGGGGGTGGGCCAGAGGGAGAGGGAGAGAAACTGACTCCCTGTGAGCTTGGACCCTGAGATCATGACCTGAGCAGAAATCAGAGAGTCAGTGTCTTAACCAACGGAGCCACCCAGGCTCCCCTGACCTTCCTCCCTCCCTCCCTTCCTCTTTCTTTCTCTCTTTTTAAAGATTTTATTTATTTATTTGAGAAAGAGAGGGCAGGAGTAAGAGAGCACATGCGGGGGGGGGGGGGGGGTGGGAAAGGGAGAAACAGACTCCCAGATGAGCAGGGAGCCCAACTTGGGACTTGATCCCAGCACCCTGGGATCATGACCTGAGCTGAAATCAGAGAATCGGTCACTTAACCGACTGAGCCACCCTAGGTGCCCTGACCTGTCTTTCTTAATTGCATTCAGGATACACTGTCCATGAGTCTCCCCCATTGGAAGGACCTCCTGGGCTTGGCTCTCCTGCCTGGATCTGCCAGGCCCCTGCTTTTTGATCTCACTTGATCTTGGCCCAGGCTTTGCCCCGAAGCTGTTCTGCACCTCCAGGCTGTGCCATGCCACCCCATGGCCCCTCCTGCCCACCTTGCTCCAGCCAGGCTGGCTGAGCTTGGCTGCTGGCCATCCTTCCTCCTCCTCCCTCTTGCCCTTCACTGGATGGAAGGGAGGAGGATGGACAAAAGTCCAGCCAGTGCACAGGAGTTCAGGCAGGGCCTTGGCCAGTGAGTACCAGGGCCTGTTAGCAGGAGATTGAGGCCAGGGTTTAGAAGAGCGGCCTGCCCCTCTTGCCCACCAGCCAGAAGAGGAGGCAGGGACCATGCCCTTCAGGGAGCACCTCCTCCTGGGGCCTGGGTTTGGCCTGGGCTGCTGGAGCCTGCCTTCTCCTCTCATCTGGTGAGAAAGTGGCTTGGGCTATGGCTGGTCAGCCCCAGGAGGGCACAGACAGAAGTCCTGCAGAACTCCACTGTAGAGTCACTGTCACTGGCCTCAGGTTAGGGATATGACAGGCTTCCAGCCGTGAAGGGCACCAAGGAACTGGGGTTAGGATAGGTGGTTCCAGGCTGGTGTCCTGAAGCCTGTGCCCAGGGAAGCCTCCAGATGCATCACACCCTCCATTCTTGCTAGGGAAAGTTGCATGTGCTCTCCTGTTGGCAGGCATGGGACTAGGGTTGGTGGGTTGGGTATGCTGTGTACAGAGGGGCCAGACTGGATGGGCTCTGTGGGGACAGTGTCCAGCCAGCACTCTCCAGAAGGCAGGGGCTGGGGCAAGGGCACATTTTGAGCTCCAAGGAGTGTTGTATGGCCTGTGGGGGCTTCTACCTTGAAGGACCCGTTGGAGCCCAGAAGGCTGAGCCTGGACTCTGTCCAGAAAAATGGAAAACAAAACTCATGCTCTGGGCCTCACCCTGGACCCCAGCTAGACACTGAGGGAGGCCCTGAGCATGAGTCCCCCACATTTGTTCCCTCCTTCCTTGGGGTCATCAGGGATCCTGAAACTTCGGAGGGGCAGAGAATCCTAAAGGGTCCCCCTGGCTTTGGAGCCTCCTGTACCCTTCTTCATCTTTGCAGGGCCTCACTGGGTCTGGGCCTGTCTCAACTCCAGCCTGTATTCCCAGCACCCTGCCTTGCTAGCGGTTACCCCAATGATCCAGGCACCCACCCTCCAGAGAGGCAGAGTTTATTGTTTATGGACTGGTTTGTGTGTGTGGGTGTGGGGGGTTCGGAGGCAGCGTGCTGCCCGCCCCCCCTCTCCCCCCCGCCAGGGCTCTGTGTCCATCTCTGATTTGGTGCGCATCCCACATTTCAGGCCTGTATGAAGAAGGCCAGAAGGTTTATTGACAGACCTGTGGGGGCAGCTCTTCCCCCAACCAGGACTTCTAAAGGCTGGGCAGGTGGCTACTGGTGGGGCTGGGGGTTCTGAGGGGCTCAGAGTAAGAGTAGGTTGTGGGCAGGACTAGCCTTATTGCTGGTTCTGAGTGGGGCCAGGGAGGGGGTGCTCTTGGGCCTCTGGACTCACTGGGTCTGAGGCAGCAGGAAGTGACCATGCCTGTGGGGCTGGGGTGCCCTGGCCCTGGGGCAACACAGGGGTCTGCACATTGGAACCTGCCCAGCAGCAGATGCCCAGGTCCCAGGCCTGTGGGTGGTTTGGCCTGGTTTACAGACTAGGGGAGGGCTTCAAGGGCGAACAGGAGGGTTTGAGGGGGCTCTGTGGAGAGACTCCTGTGGCCTCAGGGGCCGGTCACCACCTGGGCCACAAAGAGGACCTTGTAAGTCTCCTTCACGTCGCCCTTGAGCTGCAGCAGGGCTGACACCATGAGTGGGTGATCTGGCTGGAATGGGAGGGGGAGGAAGGAAGGAGACCCTCAGCCAACTGGCCCACCAGACACATGTGTTGTCTTCTGGCCCACTGCCTGCCTCACCTGCCCAGGGCCTACCCAGCAGCCCCCTCCCTGGGTGGGGCAGGGGTGTCATCCCGCCAAGCCTTTGGCTTTTGCAGGGCTTCCTGGCCAGAGTCTGTGGCACCTACATCAAAATCGGCAGGTGGCATCCAGGAGATGCTGATGGTCTTGGTCTGGCCACGCTCCACAGAGCCCCTGGAGGGCTCGATGGTGAAGCCCTTGTGCTGCAGAGACGTGCCGCTGTCCAGGCTGAACTCGACAGTCTGCGGGACACTGGAGCTGCAGATAGGGCTGGCGGGCCAGGCACAGCTCCCAGGAGGCAGTGGGACTGGGGTCGAGGGGGGCTGACTCCACCTGCCCTCTCAGCCCTGACCAGCAGGCTGCCCACCCCATATCAATCAAGGGGCAAGGCCGGGAGGGGCCCAGGCTGTCCAGGCCGGGGGTGCTGCAGAGGGGCTGGGTGGGCCTGCGCAGTGCTGTGGTCACCTTCTTTGGGGACAGCTGGGTGGTCCGGATGCAGCCCACCTGCAGCTCTCGGGTGGCAGGTGGGGCTGGCGTGTCTGTATCTAACTGGATATAGTCCAGGGTCACCAGGATGGGCTTTAGCTCCTCTGCTTCTGAAGAGAGAGGACCTGGCTGGGGCCAATGGGGTGGGGTGGGGCTGCCACCCAGAGAGTGAGGGAGCTGCCTAGGGTCAGCTGGTCCTCAGGAAATCTCTCTTCAGCATGACCCCACCCTTTGGGCCAGGAATGACCACCCTACCCTTCTGGCTTCCTAGGGCTAAGGGTGCAGGTGGGCAGTAGGAGGGGTCCTCTTACTGCACCGAGCCCACCCCCCCCCTCCCCAGGGCTCACCCTCTCTGCGCTCAGGGTCGTAGGTGGGGATCACAGTCAGCGACTCCACAGGCACGTCCAGGGGGTCTCCGCCCTCCACGAACATCATGTGCTCGCGGGCCGCGCCCTTCAGAAGGATCTGGTGGGAGAGTTTCTGGGGACAAGGAGCATACAGCATTGTCCTGCAACCCGTGACCGGGGCTCCAGGAGGGTGTGGGCCCATGGGACCTGGGACAGTGGCCTCTCCACCTGACTACACCCCTGGCGTGGAGCCCCCAGGCGGGTAAGGCCCGGAAGGCCCCGGACACAAGGGAAGAGGGGTCGAGGCTGGGCTGGTGGGGCCACACCTTCTCGAAGAGCATGACCTGCAGCCTGTCGGAAAAGTACAGACTCTCGTGGTCTGGGCTGAAGGTCACGGTGAAGTCCTGCGCCTTGCCTGGGTCCATGATGCCCTTGACCGGGATCACGCTGAACACGCTCTGGCCGCTGTTGTTCTGAGTGCCTGTGGGCCAGGCGGCGTCCCTGCTCAGCCGGAGCCCCTGGCCCGCCCCCCACCAATCTGCTGCTGGCACCCCTGCCCCGGGCCCCACCCCTGCCCGCCGCCCGCGGCTCAGCTCCCACCTCCCTCGGCCTTGCCCCGACGGCCGTCCCCAGCAGTGGTCCCTTGCCTCCGTGGGCCAGCTCACCCACTACTTCAGTCCTCCGGGCCCGAGAGGCCAGGAACTGCGGCAGCCGCTGCTGGTCTTCGCTCCTGGAGCGGGAGAGGCTGTCCAGCTGCAGGGAGAACTGGATGGGCAGCGCGGAGCAGTTCTGCAGCTGTGAGGATAGGCGACCCTCAGCAGGCTACCATCCTGCTGCCCACGTGCAGGCTGCTGCAAAGGGGGTCTCAGCTCGCTCTCCCCCCGGGGGAGTCACGCCTCGCTGGGTGTCCAGTCGCTCTCCTGTCCAATCATTTTCACCTTGCGCTCACTGCACTTTATTGAGCTATTGGTTCATCTCGTCCAGCCTCACGCCACCCCCCTTTCCAGGCTGGTGTACCTAGCCGAATCCACTGTGCCTCAAGGTGGGGCAGCTCTGCGGTGCCCTCTGTCCTCCAGAGCTCCCTCCGTTGTCAGGCTCAGGCTAGCCTTCAGCTGAACCAGCATCCTTGCCCCAGTCTCTCCCCTGCCCTCACCCCCTTCTCCTGAGAGTGCCCCCTCCTCAGTGAGACACTTCAGGGAATCCCTGTCCTGAGCTCAGGGCCAGGTCCCGACCTAAGCCAGTGGACGAAGCAGGTGTCCTGTTGGTTGCTTGATCCCAAGGCTGGTGAGTCCCTTAGACATCGGAGAAGCATGGGGAGCTAGGCCTGCCCTCCGGCAGGTGGTGAGAGGCCACGGGGCAGTGTGACCTTGCCAGACACATCTGTAACCACGCCCCACCCCCCACAGCAGTGCCTGAGCTGAGCTCCTCCTCATCCCAGATGGGATGGCTCCTGCAAAGGCCCTGAACAGGAAGACAGGGAGCACTGAGGCAGAGCAGGTGAGGAGTGGAGGGTGGGGTGGCTCAGGTGGGGGTGGCCTGCACCTCCCCTGGCTCGCCTACCAAGGCCTGGATCCCTCCCCGGCACCAGGCCCCCTGTGATGTGCTTCACCTTGAAGCTTGAGGACACAGACTCTCTGGCAATCACATAACCCATGTCCAGAGTGTCCCCTTCAATGGAGCACGTGATCATGGGTGCCACGCCGGTGCCCAGGAGGGTCAGGGAGAGTTTGCCTCTCTTGGTGATGATGTCCAGTGTCTCTTGGGCCTACGGACAGAGACCACGTCCATTAGCATGGGGCAGACGTCTGCCAGAGGCACGTGCTGGAGCTCTGCTGGGAGCAAGTGGGTCGGGGCAGGCTGGAGCCGACACTGCTCTGAGCTCTGTGGCCGCCTCCTGCTTGCCTGCCAGAGGTGAGGGCCTAGGGGGACTGGCCGCCCCCGGGGGCCCGAGCACACGGGCTGCAGCGTGGCGTAAAGTGGGCCTGGGACTCACCAGGATGCTCTCATGGGGAGAGAAGGACAGTGTCAGGACGTGGGTCTCGCCAGCAAGCAGCTTGCTGATGGGGTTCAGCAGGACGAAGGGGCCATTGGGGTTTAGCATGGAGAACTCCACCTGAGGGCCCAGTGTCAAGGAGAGGTGGCCAGAGCAGGACTGCAGCCCCCCACCAGCCCCTGTCCCGTCCATGTGGGCTGCCTGGGCTGGGTGCGGACAAGGATACAGCTAGATCCTCCAGGGAAATGTTCTGGATGGAGACGTTTTTTATGCCGCGGTGTCCTAAAATGGGAAGGTGGAATCAGGCTGTAGCCCTAGGCCCAGGAGTGGCGTGTGGGAACCCAGGCGGTGACTGTAGGGGGGCTCAGCCTCTGGGGTGGGGGTGTGCATGGGGGGCTGGGCCCAGTCAAGGCTCACCTACAGCGATGTCACCGAAGTTGGAGATGGTTTTGCCTCTGTTGGAGGTCACCACGATAGATGGTGCCACTGCCGGACACCACAGCTCCAGGTACAGGGTATTGTGAGGGCTGGGGGGGGGGGTGCTGATGGTGCTGTGCCCCACCTCCCCGCCCTTGTCCTGCCCACTCAGCTACTGTGCCCTTCCCTCCGGGGCCCCAGATCTGGGTTGGTAGCGCAGGAGGGACGATGCGCGACTCGATCCCAGGCTTCCTCCCTCCCGCCAGAGCACCGCACCTGAAGCTCAGGGGTTCTGTCCCCTTCCTGTCTTTGGGGTCACCACTGGCAACGACACAGGGCACCACAAACTTGTCAAACTTCCCCTGGAAAGACCTGGCCAGGGTGGCCTGGGCAGCCTGGTACTCGTCGGAACTGGAACGATGCAGCAGCATGCACTCACACTCGTGTGCCCATTCTGCGCGTGCCCCAGCAGATGGGAGGCCTGGCCACGCTCCCCTGGGGCAGTGGGGGGGGCACAAGGCCACACCTGCTCCCCGGGGCCCTGGACCAGAGTGGGAAGGGGCCCCAGGCTGTGGCTGTCCTACCCTTTCCTGGTTCCTGTGGGGCCTCCTCCTACCCCAGGGTCCTGGTCAGGCACCTAACAAGAGGGCTGTGTTCCTGGGGCCTCGGGCAAGGGTCTAGGACGGGCAAGTGACACAAGCCCCTCAGAGCTCTCCTGGCCTCCTTTTGTACCTGGGGAGGCTGGGGTTGCTGAGCTGGGAATACGGGAGTCAGGGGCAGCAGGGTCTCCCCAGCCCATGGTGTGAGGCTGTGCATAGGGACACGAGGCCCATGGGAATGGGGTGGGCAGATGCCCAGGAAGTCAGAGCTGAAGAGCCCTCAAGGCAGCGCCTGGATTCAACTGTGCCTGAAGCCAGCCCAGCCCTGGACTTCCAGTTACATGGCTCAAAACAGCTCTGTCCCAGGCAGCCTGTGGGGGAAAGTCTCCGTGGGGGTCAGGACAGGGTCTCGTCATATGGGCGCAGAGGGAGGTGGCAGGGTGGTCTTCTCTTGGGCCTACCTGAACTTGAAGTCCTGCTCACACAGCTCTGCAGTTGGGGTGGTCGAGGTCTGGAGCAGTCGGTCTTGGTTCTGCAGCCGCAGCGTGGAGAAGGACTGTTTCCTTAGGTCCTTCCTCTGGGTGGCTGTGTCCTTGCGGAGCTGGGGTGCGGAGAGGCCAGCTCTGCTCAGCCCCGCGGGCACCGTGGCCGCCCCTCGCCGGCTGCTGTCCGCCAGCGCAGGCCTGGGCAGACTGCCCCGTGCAGGGGCCCCAGGGGCGTGGGCTTGGAGCGGACGGGGACCCAGGCAGCAAGCGGCTTCCTCCGGAAGACCGACCGAAGGTGCAACAGGCAGCTGAGTGTCCAGAGACCCCCATGGGCCTGTGCACCGACCCCAGCGTTTGCCTTCACCAGTGGGGAAACAGGCAACAGAGGGGGGGATTCGCCCGGGACCAGGGTCCTCCTTCCTGGTGCCTCCCCCCACGCCTCGCTGTAGGAGGACAAGTGCTTCCCCGTGTGGGCCAGACGCTGGAAAAGTGTGCTTCGTGTCCCTCTGCGTCCCCAGCACTCTAGGCCGTGGGACTGCACAGCTCTGTGTGGGTCCGTGGGACTCCCTCTCCCCGCAGGAGCCCACGGGCTGCCGCCTCTGCGGCTGGCAGGGGCAGCGGGCCTGACGCTTGCTGGGCTTTATCCCTGGGCTGACGCTTCCCTTCTTTCTTTTTAAGAAATATTTTTGTTTTATTTATTTACTTATTTATTAAGATTTTATTTATTTGAGATAAAGCACACAAGAGAGAATGGGGGTGTTCAGAGGGAGAGGGAGAAGCAGACCCCCCCTGAGCAAGGAGCCCGATGCGGGACTCGATCCCAGGACCCGGGATCAGGGCCTGAGCTGAAGGCAGACGCTCAACCATCTGAGCCACCCAGGCGCCCCTCCCTTCTTTCAAGTTTACATCTGTGGCTGTTTTCACGGCTTTACAGTTGTAAGAAGCCACACTTGCCGAGGGTCATGGGCCCCTTTGCCATTTTATCTGCTCTCCTTCCGTTAAAGCTCCACCTGCTTCTCAGGGAACGCCCCCCGGGGACCTAGGCTGCCTGGTGATGCTGCCTGGAGGAGGAGACGCTCTGAAAGCTAACACCCATCATGCTCCACAAAGTCTACCCAGCACTCCCGAAGGCACTCGGCCTGGCCCCCTGGAGCCTGGGGGGGGGTGCAGGAAGCCACAGCCCCTGCTCTGTGTCCCTACGCCCCTCCTCTTGGGAGTCTCCATGCACCAATTTTACCTCCACTGGTTTGGTCAGGGCCTGGGAGGCTTCCTGGTGGATCAGCTTGCTGGGCAGCACGGGCCGGAACCCCACCTGGATCAGGCATCTCTGCAAGGAGAGCCGCCCAGAGGGCAGAGCTGGCCCCTGCTGGCGCCTTGTCCTCCTCAGCACCCACTGAGGTCCCCCCGTCCACCCTCCCCTGCATGTCCCCAGGTCATGCTGACACTCCTGGCAGGACACCTCCGTCACTTCTTGAAGGCCCTTTCCAGGGAGATGCTCCCTGACCACTGCCCCTGGGGGCGAGGTAGGTCACCGTGCACGATTATCAAGTCCACTCTTACCATGTAGGGCAGGGGTCCTGTGACGGAGATCCTGATGAACCAGGACCCGCCCACAGCTCACATTAGGCATGCCATGCGTGAGAAAGGAAATTTTGCACTCAGCTGTCAAAATTTGGGGGTGAATTCTTCACCCCAACTTGTCCCTGAGACTGGCACAGCCTACGGGGAGGTCCTGGGCCCCACCGAGGGCTCACTCCCAAGTGTCCCCAGTGCTCAGGACAGCAGAGGTGCCCATACGACGGTGGGGGCAGAGCAGATGGCATGCGGGGAATAAAGGAAAAAGGGAGGGAGAAGAGGGAGCAGGGAGAGGGAGGGAACGCAGAAGCCAACCACAATACCCCCTTTGGGGACGGGTACTTAACGCAGTATTTGCTAAGTTTAATAAAATGCATTTTAAATGATCACATAAATTGAAATGCTGCCAGGGCCCAGGTGTGCCCAGCCCCTCATGTGCCCCTCCTCACTTTGTCCTGGCAGGAGCCGCCCTAGCTTTTGAAGGGAAAGATTTAAGCTCCAGGAGGCTGGGATGGCCCTGACCTGGGCTCAGAGGAAGCCCTGCCCCCAGGCCCGGTTCTTTCCGCTCAATCAGGCAGAGTAGGGGCGGGGAGCCCTTGTTTAGCTGAGTGGACTCACACCCTGCACTTTGGTGACCAGGCCCTCTGTGCCCATCGCTGTGAGATCCAGGGCTCTGCACGTCCTCCCTCAGTCCACACTGCCAGAGCTCCCAGGCAGGTGCTTGTGGGGTCAGCCACCCGTGGGTGCCCCTGCCTCTGGGGCTTGGGCTGGGCTCGGCCTCTTCGCCCCGCCCAAGCTCATGGGCCATGGGGACCTCCTTGGCCCTGCTTGGGTCTGACGAGGGGCAGAGCTCACCCCCACCTCTGCTGTCCAGGCTGCATCGCTGTGGCCAAGGGTGGACAGAGCCAGGCACCCCCAGGGGAGCTCCACCCCCCCGCCTACCTCGGGGCCCACACTTGCCTTTCCTGGCAGCACGGTCCCCACCGAGGGCGAGATGGTGATGGGTGAGTCCGGGGGCAGCAGGAACTCAAAGGATGTGGGCCCCACGGGAGAGGCGTCCTCCGAGCCGATGCGGGGCATGGAGTGGGTCAGTGGGTTCATGCTCACGTGAGAGTTGATGACGTACAGGGTGGCCACGGACATGTCATACAGGGAGGTGGCTGCAAACTTGACCTGGTAGTGGGACAGCTCCAGGGGCGGGTGGACGCCCACAGCCCGGCACGCCAGCTTGAAACACCTGGAAGGGCCGGTGTGGGCGGCTCAGTGGGGGCACGGCCCGCAGGGTCCCCCTGCGCTGTGGAAGGTGGCCCCTGAGGGAGACGGTGGCCTGCGTGGGCACAGCGCCTGGGACCACAATAGCAGTTGTCACAGATTTTGCTCACTACTTCGTTAGTGAATTTTACTGTCTTTTGAAGATATTGCAGACTCCTGCACGCATTTAAAGTGGATAGCTAAAAATTTCATCCTAAGTTGCTGAGGAGGTAATTTCTGGCTTATTTTGTTAAATATTCATCGACATTTAAAAATAAAACCGATAAATTGCTCTTTAAATATGAGCACAGGAATCTATAAACCCTAGTTAGTTAATTTCTGCCATTATCCTTTAAAGAAAATGAAGAGATGTGGGAGGGTGGGCTTTCCCTCCCGGAACCATGGCTCCGTCTGTCCGCGTCCCGGTGGAGGGCCCCCCGCGCTGCTGAGCCTCAGAGCCTCCTCGACTGGTGCATCTTGGCACCTGGCCGGGTGGTGCCGGTTCCTGTGACCCCTGCTGAGGCCCTACGGCTCTTCAGAGCTGGGACAAAGTAGTCAAGGTGCTCCAGCTGGCAGCTTTCAGCAGCTCACAGGAAAGGAAGCTCTGCCCATGGGTTTGGTGGCCACGGAGGCGTGGGCGTGGCTTTCCATCAGTGAGGCCACAGGCAAGTGTGGCACCATGGGCTACGACGTTTGAAGATTAATCTTTAACTTTGGCTTATGTTTAGTGTGTTATTTGAGTGTTTTTGGACCATGTGCGATCAGCCTGGTATTTGAATTAAGATAATGTATCAAAAAAAAAAAAGAACAGATATTTGGTATTTTAACCACTGGAATATTTCCATTCCACATCTTCTTCGGACCCAGATTTCTACTGTGCTCTCTGTGTCGAATTTCATCCTAATTACATACATTTTAACGCTCTGATGTTGATTGGCTATGGTAACCCAGCTGTGATGTTGCTCATACATTGAAGTACTGAAATATATATTTTTATGTCTTGTGACCACAGGCTCTAAATGTGGAACAATAATCCTTCTGTGTGGCAATATCATTGAGGTTATTGTTAGTATGCGATTAATTGAAAAACCATAAATGTATGAAATGGGATAATCATGACGTACAGAAAATGAGATTTCACTGCACGTGTTTCGGGATGGTGGACGGAGCTGCTGTTCCTCAGCTGGTTCCAGCATCAGGAGGGCGAGACCGGGGATGGGGGCGCTGCCTGGCTCCCCTGCAGGGCCCTGGGGACAGGCGTGGAGGGAGCTTTGCTCCCCAGCATCACTCAACCCTATGAGCCTCTCCTTCTGCAATCACACCACAGCACCACATGTCTTCCCGCGTTACTTTGGATAGTCCCCCTCTGGCAACTCATTTAGGCCCTCCTTCATTTTGTTGCAAAGAACCAGAAACCCCCTACCTGTCAGGGGCGGCATCACCAAGGCTCAACTGAGACTTGCCAGATGCTGTGGTTCTTATGACTGGGGGACACTGGGCTTTACCCAAGAGCCTGATGGGGAACGTGGCAGGGGGGTAGTCAGGGCCCTTGATTTTCCTTGTGGGTTCTAACTCTGCACTTCACTCCCTAAGCTCTTACCACCCGTGGAGTTATTCCTGCTCACTCACAAGCCTGTCAGGTCCCAGGTGACCAATGGTCCTGCCCATGGCCACATGCCTGGGGCCAGAAGGGGGTTTGGCCCGTGGACCCCGGGCAGCCCAACACCACCCAGGGCTGGCCAGGTCCCCAGACAGGGCCAAACAGCAACTCAGGCCAGAATGCAGGTGGGAACAGGAGAAGAAAGGAAGGGAAACAGGAGGGCAGGAGGGGGTCAGTGGGGCTCAGTGCCCAGCTGGACACCTGCACAGGATGCTCCAGAACATTCCTCACTAGGGCTGATAATCTCAGGCAGCAACAAGAACAGGCCCTTATCCCGGACCAACCCCTCTGCACCCTGTTTGATTTCTCTCTTTCTACCACCTCCTCCATCCCATTTGTCAGGGTGGAAATGGGAAGCTCAGGGAGGTCCAGGGACTATCCCCATCACACAGTGCATTAGAGCAAGGCGGGCTCATGCCCAGGTCCTCTTGGGTACAGAGGGACACTCTGCATACCACACACAAACACTCACACACAGACACATGCTCACACATGCATGTTCACACGTGCACAGACATGCACACCACACATGTCCACACGCACGCTCACATGCACACACATCCACACATGCATGCTCACACACATTCAAGCACACCACATGCATGCTCACATGCATGTTTACACACACACCACACATGTCCACACGTGCACGCTCACAGGCACACCCACACCCACAGTGCATGCTCACACACATTCAGGCACACCCCTCACGCTCATA
>NC_058406.1:814167-855173 GCF_002201575.2 Neomonachus schauinslandi
CCACAGTGCATGCTCACACACATTCAGGCACACCCCTCACGCTCATATGCACACATGTCCACACATGTGCATGTTCACACGCACATACCACACGTGTCCATACATGCACGCTCACATGCACACACACGTCCACAGTGCATGCTCACACACATTCGGGCACACCCCTCATGCTCACACACACACACATCTACACACACGCTCACACGTGCATGCTCACACACACATCCACACATGCACGCTCACATGCATGCACACACTTATACTGCTCCCATGCTCATACTATCATACACATGTACACACACACACACACACACAGGGGCGAGCAGGCCCAGCAAGCAGGGTCCCGGATCCCAGGAGCCTGTCCTGGGTCTGAGGTCCTGGCAGTCAGTCGTGTCTCGGCCCAGCCCCATGGTCTACCCAGCCGGCAGTGCTTGAGGATGGGGGAGGGGCTGCCACCCCTGAGCCAGCTGTGGCCGGCCCTCCACGCGCCCCTTGTCTGCCAGGCTTACCGGTTGATCTCGGACTTGCAGACGAGCTCGAAGTTGTACTCCTTAGCCTTGGTGGGTTGGAAGATCACGTCAAGATGCAGCATTTCTAGTGGCAGGATTGTCCCAAACCCGTCATTGGGCTGAATGTCCACAAACTGGCAAATGGAAAACCATCGATGCCAAAGTGAAAACACAGTGGCTTTTGTGTATGAGCGAGTGTATGTGAGTATCTGGCTGTGCGTGTGTTTGTATGTATGTGAGTGTCAGCATTTTTGTGAGAATGTCTGTCTGTCTGTGATCACACGTGCATACGTGAGTTGTCTATATGTATGTATGTGATGTGTCTCTGTGTCTGCATGCATGGAGCACACGCATGTCTGTGTGCATTATGTCAGTGTGTTTACACACGTGTCTGCATATATATAAGTGGATGGCAGGGTCGGCAGCAGAGCGGCCCAGAGAGAGTTGAGGGCAGCCTGGTCTGAGCCTCATCTTGGCTGCCCTGCAGGGCCAGGTAGGCAAGAGTTCTGGAAGGAGGGGAGGGAGAGGAGTCTGGAGTCCTGCCGAGGTGTGGGCCAAAGAGGGAGAGACAGGCGGCGACAGAGAGCGTTGAGGCAAGGCGGGGATATGGGCAGTGGGGATGAGGAGGGGGACAGGGAGGGAGAGACCCAGGCGGAGGGGCCTGGAGGTGGGTGTGGGGTCCGGAGAGGCCCCCTGGTGCCGGGCATCTGGACCCTGGGGCGGCACCACCCTGGCCCACCCCCCAGCTTCCCGACCCTGTCCCCACCCCGTGCCCCTCCCCACCGAGCCAGGCACCTTGGGGAGCCCGACGAACCCAAACCCCTGGGGCAGGAGGCAGTGGTTGTAGAGGCTGATTTGTGTCCTGACGGCCTCGTAGACGGTGCAGTAGCCAAAGTCCACGGCTGAGGGGCGGAGCTCCAGGTCCGAGGTGGTGATCACAGCATGCACGGTAAACCCCACTGGCTTGAGCTGAAGTGCACAGGGCGAGCGCCTCCTGGTTACTTGCAGTCTGTTTCTGCAAATGTCTCCACGCACAAGAAAGGCAGAAGCATTGCTTCGACCTTGTGGCCAGACACAGGACTCTCTTTGAAAAGGCCACTTCCCTGTAGTTCCTGACTTGGGAGGACAGGAAAGCAGGTGCGAGAAAAGAGGGGAGGAGCCTCGGGTGGACGTGGTGTGGGGGGTGCGTGAGTGCACATGCGCGTGCACACACATGCACACACTGTGAGTGTGCATGTGGGCACGTGTGGGTTCCGGTGCTGGGGGGACACCCTGCCGGCCCTGCACAGCCCCCAGAGGTCTCTTCCTGATCCACAGACACCCTGTCTCATCGCACTGTGCAGGGGCTGCTGGGGTGGGAGACAGATCTGCTGGTCAGGCCATGGGAACCCGCCAGGGCCCTGCCTCCCCACGAGTGCCCAGCGTTCCTGGGGAGAGTCCCACGCAGACCTGGTCAGCCACCCAGATTGTCATTGGGGCCTCTAGGACTCTGCTTTCCTTGTCGAAATACTTCCCTGCATCTTCTGGGAGGGAGTGTCTGAAAGAGAGGATGCACTCAGCGTGGAGGAGGACCCTAAAACTGACCTGTGAGTGGGGCTACACAGCGTGCTCCCCAGGGTGCTCACCGTGGCAGGAACTTGAGCTGCACAGCGTAGGAGGACTGGGCCTGGATGTAGCCTGTCTCCGGCAGGAGCCCCATGTGCTCCCTCAGCTCCTTGCACACTTCGAACTTCAGACGCAGGGCTGCTTTCGACCTGCAGGACACCCAGGGACACCAGACAGCGACGCTGTGCGTCTGCGCCCATGAGACTGACACACTTCACACAACCCAGGCCCCACGGGTGCGCCGTGTGTTCAGGGAGCGTTCACAGCCCGGCTTGCTAAAGGGTGGCTTTCCTGAGGAGGAGTTCCTACAAACAGAAACCCTGCCATGGAAATACGGCCTCGGTCAATTCTCAGAAACCTGAGTGTTTTCTGGGAAGACTTTTGCGGGGCTAGGCACCGCCCAGTGGGAGGGCCTGGAGGGGTGTGGGCACAGGGGTGGGACCCCTGCCTGCCTGGGGCTCTGCCCTACTCCTGCCCAGGCCAAGGTTGGCCCCAACAGGCCTGGGGCCGCTTCCCTTGGTTTTGTCCCCTCCTCCAACGCTGGGGCAGCGGGAGGAGGCAGCGTAGGCCCCCCACCAACCACGTGGGGTGCCTGCTTCTAGTTAGTGCCTCGGGCTCCCAGGCCCCCATCTGGGCCCACCTGGAACCTTTCCTTTTTCTACCACAAAGGTCCCCCACTCCCCTGCCTGCCTTTCAGTCTCCACCAAACCAAGTGTCCTGGCCGACTGTCACAAACACACGCCCTGAGTTTACCCCACAGGCCGAGTGCTGCCCCCCACCCCTGGCCCTCCCCCAGAAAGTGGCTGCCCCAGGCACCCTGGGATAAACTGGCAGAGGCCGGCTAGCCCTAGTTTCCCAAACAAATCCACGGGAGCCCCTCCTGAGTCCCCTGACGTTTGTGGTCCTGGAGCCGAGACAGGCAAGTTCTCCACGGACGCAGGGTCACGGGGGAAGTCTGCGGGACTCCACACCTACCAGCTGGTTCTGTGCTGGAGGTGGCCTGTGAAACCCGGGGGCCTGGCATCAGCAGGTGCTGGGACCAGGCCTGTTTGGGGAACGAGAGCCCCCTGAGCGTTAACCGCGGCATTTGCCTACTTCTCTCCACCCAAGTTGTAGTTCAGTAAAAAGCTTTTAGATATTACTGCTCTGGTATCTGGAAGCCTTTGCAAAACCCTGTAGAGAGGAACTCGCTTCTTTCCTCCGGGCTCCACCCACTTTTCCTCTCATAGCTGTGCTCGGGCTCTCCTGTCTGTGTCCACGAGGTGCCGAGGACCTGGGCGCGGACGGGGTAGCATCCCCTTGTTGCTGGAGCTGCTCACCACAGACCCAGGGGTTGGAACAACACAGACTTATCCTCCTAGAGTTCTGGAGGTCAGAACCAGACACGGGTCCCACTGGCTAAGGCCCAGCTGTGGGCGGGGCTGCTTCCTTCTGAGGCTCCAGGGAGAATCCCTTTCCTGGCCCTTCCCCGGGTCTAGGGGCACCGCATCCCTGGCCGTGGTCCTGCCTCTGTCTTCCCATCTGATTCCCTCTGTGCCCGACTCTGGCCCTGCCACGCCTCCCGTGACGATGACCATGAGGCCGACCCCCGTGGGAGGTCCTCGGCTGACTTGCACATGTGGGTCCCCTGGGTCCGGGCTCACCGTGTGTGCACAAGGACGGACTCCTGGTACAGCCGGTCATACATACACGTCTTCAGATCTATGCTGGGCTTTGGCACCCAGACGGGCACATCGAGAGCAACACCCAGGACTCTGAAATACAACTGAGTTTGAAGGTGCAAAGTCAGCGACATGCACGGTCGGCAAAGCAGGGGATGCCGGTCAGTGCTAACGCGGCCCAGCCCCGGGGGTCCTGTAACTCTGAACAAGCATCCGAAGGTTAGTCGTTAAACCAGCCACGTTTTGGAGTTCTGTGGCAGTTCTCACGTCATATAATTTAAACAATCCTTTTTATTATCAAAATGTTTGAATATAAAAAGGTAGATTAGTATAATGGATTGTCATGTACCCATCCCACAGCTTCATGATGATCAACATTTTTAGCTGTTTAAAAAAACCCTTTCATTACAGAATAATGCATCTCACAGAGAGACGTACACTTTATAAAACTCTCCCAGCTAATACAGATGGGGGCTCAGAGGTCTCCAAAGGACCAGGGACAGAGGGAACCACTTTTTCCCCTTTGCAGCCGCTGGCTCCTCCCAGCCAAACCCCGAGTCCTAGGCCTCGGGAGGTTTGGGGGTCTGTGGGGGTCCTGTAGGGACAGGCTGTGCCCAGCAGCCCTCTCGGGCTGGGCAGGGGCCTGGCATGGGAGGCACTGTCCTGGGGTGGAGGCGGTGAGCCGAGGACTCCCCACACCTTCCTCCAGGACCCCCAGCCTAGGAAGGGGGCCACCAGCCCACAGGACGGGACTCATGACACTTAGAACACCCCAGCCAGCAGACCCTAGGCCCCAGGGTCTCTGGGGCAGAGACAAGAAGATTGCAGGATAAAGACAGCACATGTCAGTGGTCTGAGTGCTGGGGAAGGCGCGGAGGGCGTGAATAATGTGAACCACCCAGTAGGGGGATTTGCTTACAGCCTTACACACACGTGCACACGTCACGTCGATAAACTCAGTTTTGCCTTTGGTCACAACAAATACGTCAACAAATTAAACAGTTTGCAGATCATGTTCTCTGAGCAAAATTTAATAAACCTATAAGTAAATAAATTAATAACAAAAAGTAAAGAGTAAAAATGGCAATGACTTGGAAATGAGGAGAGGCATTTCTATGATCGAGAGCAGGGGCTGCGTGTGCGTGTGCCCGGACGTGTGTGTTGGCTATGGAGGCTACCATCTGTGCGCCAACTGGCTGCCAGGCGTGGGCAGCGCGGGCAGCTTCCTCGCAGGGTCGTGGTGGGGCGAGCGCAGAGGGGCGGGGACCCCAGGGCCCAGGGCCCGGCCCGTGCCGTGGTGCGGTACTCACTGTCGGGCACTGCTGATTCTTGAACACAACCTTGAACCTGGTTTGGACCTCTCCTGGGATGACCGGCGTGAAGATGACTGGCACTTTGATGGAGCTGAAGGGGCCAATCTCACCCTCTGTCACCTGCATGGGAAGAGAGATGCCACAGGTCAGTCAGGCTTCACGTTTCTATCAAGGCACTTCCCCCGTCTGCACGGGGGCCACGTCAGCACCACCCCTTGGAGGACTTGCTGCTCAGCGTCACAGCAGAAGCCCGGCCGTGTGTGTACTTGCCCTCTTGATGACCCGGGGCCCTTGCATGCGCGCACACACACACACTCCATGCTCCCGTGGGGGCGGCCCCACCCGTGTCTTCTCAGAGTGGACTCAGGGCCACTCCGCTGCTCCAGTCCTGCCAGCCCCGCTTGGGATGGGGGTGGCCGCAGGCTGTCTGGCAGTGCAAGCTGCCCAGAGGCTGCGAGTCCAGACAAGCCTCGTCTGGCCAAGTGGAAGGGCCGCCCTGGGTGGGGGGGAGCAGGTCAGGAGGGCATGGCTGGAGGAAGGGGGCCTGTGAGGCAGCGGGCCTTGCTAACCTCTCCCAGCGAGATCTCTGTCTGTTCCTCGTTGGGAGGCATGGTCACGACAGTGGTCACGGTCACTCCCTCTGATTCTGGAAGAGAAGCAGGTCCAGATGAGACGGCTGGCCGGGGTCCCAGGGGGATCTGGCCCCCCCCCCCCCCCGGGACCACCAGCTCCCAGCCAGCTCCCTCCCTCTGGCCTCCCTCCTCCCTCCCTCCTCTGCTTCAGGAGTAAGCACTATGACAGCCCAGGCCTGAGCCAGGGCAGACCCTGGGGTCACTGTTTCATTCTGCGTGGATGGTGGTTGGGGTCTCTTGGTGTCCCAGTGTGGAACTGTGCTGATCTGTTTGCTAAGAATGTGGCGAACTTTCATCAGTTCTAGAATCGGGCTCGTTAATGATTGCGAAGGCTTCCTTTAATCACGTGTCCACTGTTGTTCCCTGCGATCAGTCATGGGATATTTATTCACTTCTGGGATACGAGTTTAGATGTGTTTCAACATTTTAGAACGTTCTCAGCGAGTATGTCATTAAATACGACCGTTTCCCGACTCGAGGAGACAGATGAGACTTCCTCCCTCTGTCCTCCATGGCTTGTACCATGCTTTCATGTCTCCATGAAATTAGTCTGTCTGCAATTAGAAAGCTCCCTGGGGGGGCGCCTGGGTGGCTCAGTCGGTTAAGTGACTGCCTTCGGCTCCGGTCGTGATCCTGGAGTCCCGGGATCGAGTCCTGCATCAGGCTCCCTGCTTGGCGGGGAGCCTGCTCCTCCCTCTGACCCTCTCCCCTCTCATGAGCTCTCTCTCTCTCTCATTCTGTCTCAAATAAATAAAATCTTAAAAAAAAAAAAAAAAAAGAAAGCTCCCTGGGTCTCTCCTTAGCAATGTCGCTCTACAGTTTATCCCATTGATTGGGGTTCCCATTTCAATGATCACATTCTTACTTCTAGAAGTTTTATTGGGTTCAGTTTCCAACCTGCTTCATCTCCTTCTTCGTGATGGTTTTCCATGTATTTAGTGAGCACGCTTACTTTATGTTCAATGTCTGACAATATCAGTATCCGAAACCTGCAAGATCATAGCTCTCTGCTGTTCATGTGAGTTGAATGATTTCTTTTTCACCTCTTTTTATGAAGGAATCATTTACATGCAGTAAAATCCACCCATTTCAGTGTAACCTTCTGCAAGTTTTGACAAATGCATACAGTGTGCACCCACCACCACAGTCGTGACACGGAACAGGTCCATCACCCCCATGCCCCTGTGCGCCCCTTTGTAGCCAACCCTTCCCCCCGTCCCTGGGAGCCACTCATCTGTATAGTTTTGCCTTTCCCAGAGTGCCATGCAAATGGACTCACGATTTGCGGTTTTTGAGCCTGATCTTTCGCTGACCATGGATGCTTCTGAGATTCGCGCATGTGGCGTGCATCACTAGCTCAGTCCCTGGCGGCAGGGGTGCGCCAGAGTGCTCACCCGTCAGCAGACACCGGGCGGGCTGGTTTGTGGCAGTTACAAATAAACCCTCTGGAAATGTTCACATACAGTTTTCCCTTCGAATACAGGTTTTCCGTTCTCTTGGTCAATACCTGGCAGTGAGGCGTCTGGGCTGTATGATGTTTGCTCAACTTGGCAAGAAAGTGTTAAACTCTTCCGAGTGGCCACACACCAGCAGCTCGGATGGGGTCACAGCTGCTCCTCACCAGCACTTGGTGTTGCCAGCTTTTTGCCTTGTTTTTGGTTTGGATCTAGCTGTCCTAACAGGTGTGTAGTGGAATTCCACTGTGGTTTTAATTTGCGGTTCTTTCACGGTTAATGATGCTGTGCTGAAATGGTGTCCACAGATCTTCTTTGGTAAGATAAGTTTTTTGCTCATTTTTAAAAAAAGCTTTTATTTTTATTTATTTATTTGAGAGAGAGAGCAGGGGAGGGGCAAAGGGAGAGGGAGAAAGAGAGAATCCCCAGCAGACTCCCTGCGGAGCACAGAGCCCAATGTGGGGCTCGATCCCATGACCCTGAGATCATGACCTGAGCCAAAACCAAGAGTACGCTTAACTGGCTGAGCCACCCAGGCACCCTTTCTGCCCATTTTTAAACCGGGTTATTTGTTTTCTGAGTTTTGAAAGTTCTTTACATATTTTGGGCATGTTCTTTATCAGACATGTAATTTGCTAATATTTTCTACCAATCTGTGGCTTACCTTTTCATTCTCTTAGCATTATCTTTAGAAGAGCAGATATTTTTAGTTTTGATGAAGTCCAGGTTATAACTTTCATTTTTATTTTATTATTTATTTTATTTTTTTCATCATGAGAAGTGGATTCCTTCAGCCCACCCCCTATTTCCCCCATCCCCCCACCTCCCCCTCTCTGGTGACCGTCAGTGTGTTCTCTGTAATTAACAGTCTGTTTCTTGGTTTGCCTCTCTTTTTTTCCCTTTGCTCATTTTTTTTTTCTTAAGTTTCACATGAGTGAGATTATATGGTATTTGTCTTTCTTTGACTTATTTTGCTTAGCATAATACTCTCTAGATCCATCCATGTCGTTGCTAATGGCAAGATTTCATTCTATTTTATGACTGAGTGATTTTCCATTGTGTATATATATATAATATATAATATATTATATATTATTATTATAATATATTATATATTATATATAATATATATATATATATACACACCATTTTTTAATCTATCTATTGGTGGGCTCTTTGGCTGCTTCCATAGTTTGGCTATGGAGACAATGCTGCTATAAACAGGGCTGCATTATCCCTTTGAATTAATATTTTTGTATTCTTTGGTAAATACCTAGTACTAAAATTGCTGGGTCATAGGGTAGCTCTATTTTTAACTTTCTGAGGAACCTCCACACTGTTTTCCAGAGTGGCCGCACCAGTTTGCATTCTCACCAACAGTGCACGAGGGTTCTGCTTTCTCTGCATCCTCGCCAACATCTGTCATTTCTTGACTTGTTAATGTTAGCCATTCTGACTGGTGTGAGGTGGGATCTCATTGTGGTTTTGATTTGAATTTCCCTGATGTTGAGTGATGTTGAGCATCTTTTCATGTGTCTGTTGGCCATTTGTATGTCTTTTTTGGAGAAATTTCTATTCGTGTCTTCTGCCCATTTTTTGAATTAGATTATTTGTCTTTTGGGTGTTGAGCAGTATCAGTTCTTTATATATTTTAGATACTAACCCTTTATCAGATATGTCATTTGCAAATATCTTCTCCCATTTGGTAGACTTTTAGTTGTACGGTTGCTTCTTTTGCTGGGCAGAAACTTTTTATTTTTGTGTAGTCCCAAAAGTTTATTTTTACTTTTGTTTCCCTTGCCTCAGGAGACAATATCTAGAAAAATGTTGCTATGGTCGATATCAAAGAGGTTACTGCCTGTGCTCTCTTCTAGGATTTTGATGGCTCCACATCTCACATTTAGGTCCTTAATCCATTTTGCGTTTATTTTTATGGTGTAAGAAAGTGGTCCAGTTTCCTTCTTCTGCATGTGGCTGTTCCATTTTCCCAGCACCATTTGTTGAAGAGACTGTCTTTTCCCCATTGGATATTCTTCCCACCTTTGTTGAAGATTAATTGGCCATATAATTGTGGGTTCATTTTTGGGCTTTCTATCCTGTTCTACTGATCTATGTGTCTATTTTTGTGCCAGTACCATACTGTTTTGATCACTACAGCTTTGTAATATAACTTGAAATCTGGAAGTATGATACCTTCAGTTTTGTTTTTCTTTTTCAAGATTGCTTTGGCTATTCAGGGTATTTTGTGGTTCCACACAAATTTTAGGATTATTTGTTCTACCTCTGTGAAAAATGCTGATGGTATTTTGGTAGGGATTACATTAAATCTGTAGATTGTGGGATACCTGGGTGGTTCAGTAGGTTAAGGGGCTGCCTTCAGCCCAGGTCATGATCCCAGGGTCCTGGGATCGAGCCCCGCATCGGGCTCCCTGCTCAGTGGGAAGTCTGCTTCCTCCTTTCCCTCTGTTTCTCCCCCTGCTTGTGCTCTCTTGTTCATGCATGCTCTCTCTCAAATAAATAAATAAATAAATAAATAAATAAATAAATAAATAAATAAATAAAATCTTTTAAAAAAAGGTACAAAAAATCTGTAGATTGCTTTGGGTAGTGTAGACATTTTAACAATATTTGTTCTTCCAATCCATGAACATGGAATGTCTTTCCATTTCTTTGTGTCATCTTGAATTTCTTTCATCAGTGTTTTATAGTTTTCAGAGTACAGGTCTTTCACCTCTTTGGTTAAATTTCTTCCTAGATATTTTATTGTTTTTGGTGCAATTATATGTGGCATTATTTTCTTTCTTTTTTTAAAAGATTTTATTTATTTGACAGAGAGAGACACAGTGAGAGAGGGAACACAAGCAGGGGGAGTGGGAGAGGGAGAAGCAGGCTTCCCGCTGAGCAGGGAGCCCGATGTGGGGCTCGATCCCAGGACCCTGGGACCATGACCTGAGCCGAAGGCAGACGCTCAACCACTGAGCCACCCAGGCGCCCCGGTGGGATTGTTTTCTTAATTTCTCTTTCTACTACTTAATTATTAGTGTATAGGAATGCAACAGATTTCTGTACAATGAGTTTGTATCCTGCAACCTTACTGAATCCCTTTAGCAGTTCTAGTAGTTTTTTTGTGGAGTCTTTATGGTTTTCTATATATAGTACTATCATGTCATCTGCAAATAGTGAAAGTTTTACTTTTTTGTTACCAATTTGGATGCTTTTTATTTCTTTTTCTTGTTTGATTGCTGTGGCTAGGACTTCCAGTACTAAGTTGAAGGAAAGTGGTGAGAGTGGACATCCTTGTCCTGTTCCTGACCTTAGGGAAAAAGCTCTCAGTTTTCTACCATTGAGTATGATGTTGGCTGTGGATTTTTCACATAAAGCCTTTATCATATTGAGGTATATTCCCTCTAACCCTCCTTTGCAGAGGGTTTTTATCATGAATGGATGTTCTACTTTGTCAAATGCTTTTTCTGCATCTATTGAAATGAACATATGGTTATTATCCTTTCTCTTATTGGTGTGACATATTATGTTGATTGTTTTGTAAATACTGAACCACTCCTGCATCCCTGGAATAAATCCTACTTGATCACAGTGAATGATTCTTTTAATGCATTGTTGCATTCGGTTTGCTAATATTTTGTTGAGGATTTTTGCATCTATGTTCATCAGGGATATTGGCCTGTTGTAGTTCTTTTTCTTTGTGCTGTCTTTATCTGGTTTTAGTATCAGGGTAATCCTGGCCTCATAGAATGGATTAGGGAGTTTTCCTTCCTTTTCTATTTTTTGGAATAGTTTAAGAAGAATAGGTATTAACTCTTCTTTTTTTTTTTTTTAAGATTTTGTTTATTTGACAGAGAGAAACACAGCGAGAGAGGGAACACAAGCAGGGGGAGTGGGAGAGGGAGAAGCAGCTTCCCGCTGAGCAGGGAGCCCAATGCAGGGCTCGATCCCAGGACCCTGGGATCATGACCTGAGCCAAAGGCAGACACTTAACAGCTGAGCCACCCAGGCATCCTGATATTAACTCTTATTTTAATGTTTGGTAGAAATCCACCTGTGAAGGGGCCCCTGGGTGGCTCAGTCGGTTAAATGTCTGCCTTCGGCTTGGGTCATGATCTCAGGGTCCTGGGATTAAGCCCCTTGTCGGGCTCTCTGCTCAATGGGGAGCCTGCTTCTCCTTCTCTCTCTACTCCTTCCCTCCTGCTCATGCTCACTCTCTCAAATAAATAAAAAAATATGAAAAAAAAAATAAAGAAATCACCTGTGAAGCCATCTGGCCCTGGACTTTTGTTTGTTGGGAGATTTTTGATCACAGATTCAATTTCATTGCTGGTAATTTGTTCAAATTTTCTATTTTTTCCTGCTTTAGTTTTGGAAGGTATATGTTTCTAGGAATTTATCCATTTCTCCAGGTTGTCCAATCTGTTGGCATATAGGTTTTCTTTTTCTTTTCTTTCTTTTTTTTAAAAAAATATTTTATTAATTAATTTATTTGAGAGAGAGAGAACACAACAGGAGGGGCAGAGGGAGAGGGAGAAGCAGACTCCCCACCGAGCAGGGAGCTTGACGTGGGACTCAATCCCAGGACCCTGAGACCATGACCTGAGCCGAAGGCAGACGCTTAACCAAGTGAGCCCCCCCAGATGCCCCAGCATTTGGTTTTCATAATATTCTGTTAAATTGTTTGGATTTCTGTGGTGTTGGTTGTTATTTCTCCTCTTTCATTAGTGATTTTATTTCTCTCTCTCTCTCTCTCATCTGGCTAGAGTTTTTCCCCGGTTTTGTTCATCTTTTCAAAGAACCAACTCCTGGTTTCATTGATCTGTTCTACTGTTTGTTTTTTTTGAGTTTCTATATCATTTATTTCTGTTCTAATCTTTATTATTTTCTTCCTTTTGCTGGGTTTGGGCTTCATTTGTTCTTCTTTTTCTAGCTCCTTTAGGTGTAAGTTTAGGTTGTTTGGGACTTTTCTTGCTTCTGGAGTTAGGCCTGCTCTAAACTTCCTTCTTAGAAGTTCTCTTGCTGCATCCCAAAGCAGGGGATAATTTTTTAAAAATGGATCACACTTTTGATGTCATATCTAAAAAATCTTTGCCCAACACGATTACACAGATTTTCTCCTATGTTTTGTTTTAGAAGTTTTATGTTTTACATTTAGGTCTATGATTTATTTTGAGTAGTTTTTGTTTACAGCGTGAGGAATGGGTGGAGGTTCATTTTTGGGGGGCATATGTTTATCTAATTAAGGTCCCATTTGTTGAAAATACTGTTGTTTTTTTTCTTCCGAGGAGTTAGTGTTGCGTCTCTAGTGCAGATGCACTGGCCGTGTTTGTGCAGGGCTGTTCTGGACTCTGCTCCGTCCCGTCGCACCTCTGTGGCCTCTGTGTCCCCCATGCCACCACCACACTCTCGTCACCGTGGCTTAGAGCAGGTCCTGAAATCAGGCAGTCCGAGTCTCCCAACTTTGTTCTTCTGTTTCACAATTGCTTTGGATATTTTAGGTCCTTTGGGTATCCGTACGATTTCAGAGTTAGCTGTCGGTTTCCGCAGACCTGACTGGTGGCAGTTCTGTGGGGCAGCTTGGTCCCAGGCGCTGCCGGCTGGAGTCTGAATTGGCACCAATGTTGAAAAAGAACTTAAGGGGCGCCTGGGTGGCTCAGTTGGTTAAGCGACTGCCTTCGGCTCAGGTCATGATCCTGGAGTCCCGGGATCGAGTCCCGCATCTGGCTCCCTGCTCGGCAGGGGGTCTGCTTCTCCCTCTGACCCTCCCCCTTCTCATGTGCTCTCTCTCTCTCATTCTCTCTCTCTCAAATGAATAAATAAAATCTTTAAAAAAAAAAAAAAAGGAACTTAAGATGAGCGAACAAGAGAGAGGCAGCCAGAATGCCGCGGGTGGGCCCTGCAGACATGCAGGCAGGAAGGGTCGTGGCCGGGGGCACGCTGGCACACACCCCGGAACCCACACTTGTGACTGGGGGCAGCGGGTCTGTGACGCGAGGCGTGTACATGAAGGCGGACGCCACACAGCAGAGGAAACAGGAAGAGCAGCTCACACAGCGGCGCGAGCAACAGGACTCCTGGGAGAAATCCGCTGCTTCTGGATGTGTGCGGAAGGGATTCTGTCCAGGGAGGCTGGGCCCACGGGGAATGCTCTTCCTCCTCCCGCCGGGGGCTCGGGGCTGCTGGGGGGAGCCGCCTGTTTCTTGGCTCTTCGGTAAACTGTCCTCACATATTACGTGCTGCTCGGTACTGGCTGAGCTG
Organism: Neomonachus schauinslandi; assembly: GCF_002201575.2. Taxonomy (NCBI): domain Eukaryota; kingdom Metazoa; phylum Chordata; class Mammalia; order Carnivora; family Phocidae; genus Neomonachus; species Neomonachus schauinslandi. Next base: position 827,606 of record NC_058406.1, read on the forward strand.
GGGGTGGCCCCAGGCGGCCCAGTGCCCCCATGACCCTGTCCGCGGAGCTTCCCGGTCTTCCTCCGTCCAGCTGCTGCACCCCTGGGGCAGGGCTCCTCAACCGTCCCAACAAGGACCCCCAAGCCTCCGGTGGCCAGCCTGGTGGTCCAGAGCTGGGAGTCCCTTTAAATACTGTGCTAGCTTAACTGTGACTGCAAATTTCAGTCCACCCCACAACCAGTATTTATTTGAATGTATATATTTCCTTATTTACTATCACTTAACATCAAAGTCCTAGAAAAACACGGCGTAGTCCAGCCCTCTGGCACCACGTGGGCTGATCAGAGCCTCCCAGGAGGCAGCAGGTGTCTGCCCCCCCGTGCCCAGCTCACCTGTGGGGCGCCCCTTTTCCTGCTCCTTGCTGTCCCGCTTCCCAGACTCCTTCCGGCTTGGCCTGTCTGTGGGAAAGGACTCGTTGCCCTCGATCTGTTGCTCAGAAATGCTGGTGATGATTTTATCGTACAGGCTTTTATCTTCATCTGCGAACACACTGCTCTAAAAAGGAACGTGACACTCTTACCAGCAGCTTCCCATTTGCCTTCCCCACTCAGCTGCCCGGACGCCTGTTGCCAGGAGGGCCACGTGGAGAACCTGGCCATGATCCTCCTCCCCGGCTCCCTCTCTGTCCTGAGCCAGGCATGCAGACCACAGCAGCAGCTGGCCCAGGGGCTCAGGGCCCGACCACCTGTCTCGAACCCAGGTTGGCTCCTTGCTTCTCCACGGGCACTGATGCTGGGTCTTGTGTCCTGCTATGTGCTGGGCTCCAGCATGCAGCCCATTCCGCGGTCTCCCTCCATGCTGACGCTCCATCCTCCTTTCCTGGGACTCCTGGCTCCTCTCCCCATGTGGGGTCGGTGCCCCAGGTTCTGGCTCCACACTCTCCTGACTGCAGCTCAGCTCAGATGCCGGCAGGCCTGAGCGCTGACCCAGCCTGTGCCCCTCTCCTCACCCACCATTCTCCTGGCCCTGCTCTGGGTTCACACCCCAGCGCCTCCCACCCCAGCCCCCACCCCACTGGTCCCCTCCCTCCCTGGGGAAGACACTTCCAGGGCCTTTGCTGAGACTCCTTCACGACTGGACTGAAACCGTAAAGTAGCTCAGTGCTTCTTGTAGGAAGTTTCTCCCATGCCCATCTTTATCACCGACAGACCTCCCAGTGCCCATGGGTGGGACGGCAGTTGTCTGCACAGACGGGGTCCCACCTGTGTCACTCTGAGTTGTTCCCATTAACTTGGCAGTATGCCCACACAGCCTTCCTATGAAAAGACCTTTGGAAAAGGCGCAGGAATGCCCAGGGTTTGCCTGTGGCTTTTGGGCCGTGTCCTCTTGGCTGGTCGGCCCCAGGCTGGGGCTTCACAGGTGCATCAGGAGAAAGGTGGGTCCCTGCGGCTCTCAGGCCTGGAGCTCTTGGCCAGCGCCCTGTCGGCTGCCACCACTCGAGAGGGGTCGGGGTCTCTGTTGCCACTGCACCTGCCAGGTGGCCCCAGGTGGCCCCTTACGGAGCCCAATCTCTCCCACGTCGCCTGATGATGACTCCCAGCCCTGTGTTGAGACTCCTTCCTGTCACTGCTGGTTTTATACCCACAGGACTATCTTGGGTCGGAGGGGAGCATCACACCCACCCCTGGCTGAGAAGCCGGGGCTAGTGATTGGGGGCAGGCAACACACTCACTATTTTCATGACCGACTGGGAGACGTCTATCTCACAGGACTCTGAGGCTGGAAGAAACTTGAACTTGGTGCCCAAGCCCCCGATGTTGGTCAGTGTGATGGTCCGGGACGTCGTCTCCCCCACCACATAGCTGCCAAAGTCGATGAGCTCCTTGTCAAGGGACAGCTGCCGAAAGACCCAGGGATGAACCAGGGTGACTGCCAGGCAAGCTCTCCTCTCCCACCTGCTGCCCTGCAGCCCTGAGGGGACCCAGGAGCTCTGGCCCCTTCCTCTTGCGCGAGGCTGAGTCCTGTATCTGGTTCCAGCGGGGCCTTTGCACACCTCAGGGACACAGTCCACATCCTAGAAATCGTTGGTCTGTGGATTGATCGTGACAATTTGGGAGCTCCTGGGTTCCAATCTAAGAAGTTAGCTAAAAAGAAATGAGCGATCAAGCCATGAAAGGATGGAGAAATCTCAAGTGTACATTAGTAAGGGAAAGAACCTGAAAAGGGTACATGCAGGGGGTGCCTGGGTGGCTCAGTCGTTAAGCGTCTGCCTTCGGCTCAGGTCACGATCCCAGGGTCCTGGGATCGAGCCCCGCGTCGGGCTCTCTGCTCCGCGGGAAGCCTGCTTCTCCCTCTCCCACTCCCCCTGCTTGTGTTCCCCTTCTCGCTGTGTCTCTGTCAAATAAATAAATAAAATCTTTAAAAAAAAAAAAAGGGTACATGCGGTGATTCCAACTGTATGGCGTTCTGGAAAAGGCAAAATTAAGGAGACAGTAAAGAGATCAGTGGCTGCCAGCAGTTTGGGGAGAGGGAGGAAGGGGCAGGCGGCGCGCCGGGGCTCTGGGGCAGGGAAACTACCGCGAGTGACTGCAGTGACGACGTGTCGTTAGAGCTTTGTCCAAAGCACAGAATGCACGGCCGCGCGCGACCCTCTCGCAGACCAGGCAGCCCACGACACCGCGACTTGTCCGCGCCGCGTGTCCAACCTCACAAATGGCCCCTGGGGGCAGGGGCACGTGGGAAATCTCTGCAGCTGCCCCTCACGTTTGATGTGAGCCCAAACCTGCTCTAAATAATAAAGTCTATTGAAAAATATATCATTTGGGAGTTTGAGGAAATCTCAGGATGGAACGCGGGATGTCACCAAACAATCTCGCTTGGTCACAGTTTGAAGAAACAACCTGGCTAGAAAGCAGGGAGAAGGTCCTGAGCTGAGTCGCTCCAGGGAGGCGTGGAGTCCGGGGCTGAAGGCCACAGCACGGGGTGTGGAGCTGGGGGCCCAGCGTGGGGCTCTGCTGCTTCCGCAGGGCGGGCATGCTGGTCCACACTGCAGGGCGCTGGGGTGGGCCACGCTCTTGCTGTTGGACTGGAATTGGCGGGTGAGCAAGGGGAGGAGCCTGGACGGTCCACACGGCCCCGCGCTGGAGGTGGAGGTGCAGATACGAAGGTCTGGGAGCACCGATATACCAGCACAACAGCCACTCCTTCTGTGCAGATACCAGTTCCTTTCTTTTCTTTTTTAAAGATTGATTTCTTTATTTGAGAGAGAGGGCGCACGCGCGTGCACATGAGCAGGGGAGGGGGCGCGGTGAGGGGCAGAGGAAGAGAGAGACTTAAGCAGATTCTGCGCTGAGCATGGAATCGGATGCGGGGCTCAATCTCATGACCCTGAGATCACAACCTGAGCCGAAATCAAGAGTGGGAAGCTGAACCAACTGCACGCCCAGGCGCCCCCCGGTTACTGGTTACTGACGGCACTCTCCAGCCCAAGGAACCGGGCTGTCTGGAGAAAGGACTCACTCTAGGCGGGGGCAGGAGGTGCGCAGATGAGCCTGGCGCGTTTTCTGGTATTAGAAAGAGAGGAAGCTTCGCGACAGAAGTTCTGAGCACAGTCATAACCGTATGGCAGAGGGAACGGGAGCCGGCTGAATTGCTCCCAGGAAAAATGTGAGCAGCAACAGAAGGCTGTATTTGACTCTAATTCACAGAGTGAAATAAAGAAATGATTTTATAAATTAATGAATGTGGAAGAGATAAATCTCCCTTACAGAAGCATTCCAAATAATTCACGTATCTGGCTACTCAATCCTCAGTGAGCCGGAGTGCGCCTCCCGCCCCTCATGTCCTCCCCCAGACCTCAGTATGGCAGGAGGGCGGCAGAGGAGAAACCTCACAGTGAGGAAACCTGGCGGCCACACCGAGTCAGGTGATGAAGGTCACGTCGCACCGTGGAAAACAGTATGGAGGTTCCTCAAAAAGTTGAAAATAGAGCTACCACACGATCCAGCAATTGCTCTCCTGGGTATTTACCCCAAAGACACAGATGTAGTGAAAAAAAGGGCCACATGCACCCTAATGTTCATAGCAGCAATGTCCACAAAAGCCAAACTATGGAAAGAGCCCAGATGTCCATTGACAGATGAATGGATAAAGAAGATGTGGTATATATATACAATGGAATATTATGCAGCCATCAAAAGGAATGAGATCTTGCCATTTGCAACGACATGGATGGAACTGGAGGGTATTATGTTGAGTGAAATAAGTCAAACAGAGAAAGACAATTATCATATGATCTCACTGATATGAGGAATTCTTAATTGCAGGAAACAAACTGAGGGTTGCTGGAGTGGGGGGTGGGGTGGGAGGGATGGGGTGACTGGGTGATAGACACTGGGGAGGGTATGTGCTCTGGTAAGCGCTGTGAATTGTGTAAGACTGATGAATCACAGACCTGTACCTCTGAAACACATAATGCAATATATGTTAAGAAAAAAAAAAAAGAAACTGTCATATTAACTAACATAAGATGTTAATAGGGGAACCTGGCTGTGGGGTTAGCTAGGATTGCATTTTTTCCGTAATGCTAAAACTATTCTAAAAAAGTCATTTAAGAAAAAGCCGAGCTAGCATCCCCCTCGCTGGGGAGTCACGAAGATCCAGAGGACACGCTCACGCTCAGAGGGTCTGGCAAGGCGGCCGCCGTCCCAAAAGATACCAGTGTGCTGTACGCGCTTCCTTCCGGGGGGGGGGGGGAGTGCATCCTCCAGGGCACGCCTCCCCTCGCCCTCATGGTCCGTTGGCAACTGGCCATCTGGGCGCCGGCTAAGAATGTCGTGTGCAGGCTGCCTCCCCGTGAGGCTTTTCTGGAAGTTTGGAAGCCCAGGGGCCCCTCTCTCCTCTGTGCCCCTGCAGGATAGAAGCTGCTGAGGGAGACCAGACAGAACAGCCTGTGTGTGTATGTGGGTGTGCAGTGTGTGTGTGTGTTTTCGGGGGTGTGTGAGTACGAATGTGTGTGTATTCATGTGTGGCCGCCAATGGTGGGGTGTGGACTGTGTGGGTATGCGTGTGTGTATGGAGTAGGGGGGCAGGTGACCTGTCTCCTGGTTATAGGTCACCAGACTTCCAGAGGCCACATCTGGACAGGATGCAGGGGGCCCTCCCCAAGCATGCTGAGCTGGAGGCAGGGCCTGGGTGGGCCTGGGTTGCTGCCCTGGGCAGGGGCTGTGTGTTCTGAGTGTGGGGGTGATAGAAGGTCACGCGTGAAACCGGGTGGCTGGAGGGCTGCCCTGCGGGGCCCCCCGTGTGCCCCTCTAGCCGTTCTCCCTTCTTCCTGTTCATGACAGGGCCCCTGAGCTTCAGCGGGACATGGAGCTGCCCGGTAAAGACTCTACTGCCCCGTCTACCCTGCAGCCAGGGGTCATCACGTGACCGTCACCTCCGGCTCACGCGGGCGACCTCGCCTTCCCCCCTCCGACTGGGAAGGGACAAGTCTTGGAAGCCATCTGGGAGGGTGGCAGGGCAGCACGCCGGCCAGACCCTCACCTCTGGGGCAGAAACAAGCCCCTGCTCAGCGAGGCCACAGTGTTGGGTATGTTCGTCACAGCAGCTCCCCCTGATGATTCCCTGAGCAAAGTGCCGAAGAGCCCAGAGGACACGAGGACCCTGTGCTGGGCATACCTGCCTGGGGGATGCTGGCCATCTATGTACTTGGCGACGGGCTGGGCCAGCAGATGACAGGCTTCCTGCTGTCCGGCCTTTCCCCAGGGCCGAGTCCGGGGTCTGAAGCTCGACTCCACCACGTGTCGCTCTTTCTGGGGGCCCGTTCCCCAGCAGATAGTGTGCCCCATGCCGTGGGCCACTCTGAGGAGAAGGTGGTATCCACACAGCATGGGGGCGGCTTGCCAGCCCGGGAGCGGTGGTTGTCCTGGAGGCAGGAGGCGCCGGCAAACGTGGGCTCTCCACGGCCTCGGCGAGGCTCGGCAGCCCCCAGCGCAGCTGCCATGGCCCGGGTCCACAGCGCACAGGCTGTGTGTGAACCCACGCAGGGGCCCAGGGCGGCCACGGCCACGGCGGGGTAGTGTGAGTGCCAAGAATGGAGACTAAACGATCAAAACATGGAATACGCAAAACCCATGAATCCATGAGGAAACAGGAAGAAAGAGAAGCTAATTGCCACCATCGCAAGTGATAATTGTCCCAACTCCTCCTTACACTAAAGACCAGTAAACAAGTGAAAACACAGAGAAGGCAACAACTTAGTGCAGAAAACAGCACTATCGGCCTTCCCGGTGGGACGGGAGGCCCAGGGGCTGACACCCGGGAAACTCGGTTGCCCCAGGAGACTCGTCCGGCCTAAGGAAGGGGCTGCTTCAGGCAGGAGGCATTGCTAAAACCGTGAGGTGATGGCCACGCTCGCTAGGGAGGTGGCAGTTGGTGCCATGCTGGGGTTCCAGACACGGTGTGGGCTGTTGCCACATTACCAGGAGACTGGTCTTGGTGTCAGCCCCAGTGGCAGGCGGGAGAAAGACTCAGGGGACTCAGAGATATGACAACGGGGTGTCAAGTCTGAAGGAAAGCAAGCAGAGCCTAGGGGACCGTGGGCGGGCCACCACCAGTGGACCAGCATCTGCATCACGGGGGCCCGGCAGTGGGAGACGAGGAATATGGCCCGAGACTCCCAAGCTGGATGAAAGACGTGAATATAAACGTCAAAGCAGCTCTCTGAACTCGGAGTAAGATGAACCCAAAGAGACCCACTCAGGGACACACTATAATCAGACCTTTGAGACAGAGGGGGAGAGAGGTGACCCAGTGCACACGAGGCCACAGCAAGATTGTCAGGAGATTTCAGAGACTCCGGAGGCCAGAGGGCAGTGGGCTGACATGTACAAAAGGCCAAAAGGGAAAAACTGTCAACGAAAAGCCCTTCTCCAGCAAAACTGTCTTTCCAAAGTGAGAGAAACCAGGCCATTCCCAGATGAACAAAAGCCGAGGGCCTTGCAGGAAATGTGCCCGGAGCCCGGAGGCCAGAGACCCAGGGACTTGTCACTGGAAGCCACCAGGAGAAATACAGCCTCAGTAAAGGTGAGCACACGGACAACATAAAATCTAGTGTTCTTGTCAAGGTGTTTTAAGTGTGGGTTTTATTCTCTACACGATTTAAGAGACTAATGCTTTTTTTTTTAAGCAGGTATTAGTATAAGAGCTAATGTTATTGTCACTTTGGTTTGTAATCCACGTTTTGTTTTCTACATAAATTAAGAGACTAATGCATTTCAAACATTATGAGTTTGTGGTTTTGGACACACAGTCACAGAGAAGTAATTCTGTGACATTAACACCGGAAAGGGGTGGGGGCCGAGCTGTAAGGAGCAGATCGTCTATACACTACCGAACTGAAGCCGGTGGAAGTTTTCTAAGGGGGGGGGGGGGTGTTGAGTGTTATGATGTTGCTGGTTTACTGGAAGTGGATCAGCAGAAGAGACAGACAGATGGACAGACCAAGCAAATGTGGCAAACGTCGACAGGGATGGGATCCAGACAGCACACAGATGTTCAGTGCTTTTTTTCCTGCTTTTCCTTATGTTCGAAATTTTTCTTAATTAAAAAAAGGATCAGCGGTGACTACACGTATCACAATGAGCACTGAGTAAGGTATGGAACTGCCGAATCAATGTTGTACACCTGAAACTAATAGAACATTGTATGTCAACTATACTTCACTAATAAATATTAAAAAATAAATTAAAAGGTTTTAAAAAGAATCAGTTCCGCATAGCAAAGGCAGACAAGATGAAAAGGCAGCCTACAGAATGGGAGAAAATATTTGCCATCCAAAATATATAAAGAACTCATATAACTCAATAGTGAAAAAACAGTTTGATTAAAATTGGGAAGGGGACCTGAAAGGACATTTTTCTTTTTTTAAATAGAGAATAAAATTAAGGCAGTTCTTATTGACGGGGTGATCAGGTGGGCAATCCCCAGGGGTACTACACAGCTCTTCTCCACGCCCCTAAACACACACTCTTCTAAAGGAGACTTGCGGACGGCCAGCAGGCACCTGGAAATCACTCCATGTTGCTCATCATCAGGGAAACACAAGTCAACCCACAACGAGGCGTCACCTCACAGCTGTCAGAAAAGCTAGAATCAGAAACCCTAGAAACAACAGGTGTTGGTGAGGACGTGGAGAAAGGAGAACCAAGCTGGTGCAGCCAGGCTGGAGAACAGTGCGGAGTTTCCTCAAAAGGTTAAAAATAGACCTACCCTGCGATCAGCAATTTCACTTCCGGCAATATGCCCAAGGAAATGAAACCACTAACTCAAAAAGACATCTGCACCCCCATGTTCACAGCAATATTATTTCCAATAACCAACCAGTGGGTTCAGCCTAAGTGTCTGTCAACGGATGACCAGATAAAGAAGGTGGGGCATCCATACAGTGGAATAAAAAAGAAGGAAATCTTGCCATTTAGAACAGCATGGAAGGGCCTTGAGGGCACTGTGTTAAGTGAGATAAGCCTGCCAGAGAAAGACAAATACTGTGTGACCTCACTTACGTGTGGAATCTAAAAAACCCAAGCTCACAGACATGGACAGCAGAGTGATGGTTGCGGGAGGCGGGGGTGGGCAAAATGGGGGGAAGGTGGTCCAAAGGTGCAAATTTCAGCTGTCAGGCCTGGGGATGTGACACCCAGCATGGTGACTATAGTTTAAAAGGGAAATCGAGGGGACATCACAGAGCTGCCAAGGGAACCAGCGTCTCCTGAGATGAGCCCGAAGGTCTCCCGCAGTCTGGGCTCTGCGTGGTGCAGGACTTGGCCCTGGCTTCCCAGCGTCAATGTGAGTGCTCACCTTCCCAGAACAGTCTGCGAGCTCTCACCTGCCCAGGGCTTGGCCCCAGCCTCACCTGAGCTGCGTGGGACCGAGGCCGGACCCAGGACGCGCTGCGTAGGCGCCACCAGGACCTCCCTAGAGGCGCCGGCTCGGGCGTCTCTGGACTTACTGCACATTTCTTCGTGGAGCACTTCAGCGGAACAGAAAATCCACCCGTCTGAGTCATAAATGAGACGTTTCCTTCCAGATCTTTGTTTATCTAAAAAATAAAACATCCCAACCGCCATAACATTTGTAACGTTACCACGGGCTGGACCTGGGCATGGCAGCGGCTGGGAGGAGCCTCGCACTGGCCAGGGCCCGTGAGAACATTCTAACATGCCCCATTTCGACCCAAGAACACCACCAGATCACACCTGCTGGCTAGCAAACCATCAGGGCAGCCTTGTAGTTCTTCCCAGCGTCAGGAACATGCCGAATATGTTTAGAAACAGAACAGGGGCCTGTGACCCCTACTGAGGCCCGTGTGTCATTCCTCCATCAGCACATCAGTGTCTGCAGGGCCCGAGAAGGAGACCGGTTCCACCCACCACCCACTCACGATGGAGGGAAGTCCCTTTACATCATCTGGTTTAGGAACAGACACTCACCATGGGCTTGAAGGTGACAAGTACTTTGCAGGACATCCCGGCTGACATGGGCCCAGGGGGATCCAAGCTGTAGGCACAACCGTCCATGGGATACGTGATCAGATCGACAGGGAAGGCGCAGTGGGGCTGGAATCAACTGTATGGCAGCCACGGCCCGGCAGGCACTGAGCGGGCCTTCTGGACCCCGTCCTGCCCATCCTGGGGGCCGTGCCCCAGGTCCCAGGTCCCAGGAAACATTCAGGTGACATCTGAATGTGTGCAGAGTGAGTGAGGGGCCGGAAGCCATGGGGTAGCAGTGTCCAGGGTCCTGGAGGACACGCATGTACCCGCCTGGACCAAGGGCAGGGTTTCAACACCAGTGTGAGGGGTTGTGAGCCCGGTAGGGGGCCCTGACCCTGCACACAGCTGGGACCCTCTGAACCCCACTTTCAGGGAAAGATCCGGGGAGAGATGCCCAGCTCCACAGGGAGATTTGAGGGCATCTGGCTTGTCTTGGTCTGGATCCTGAGTGAAGAAAATAAGCTCCCAGAGAATTTCTAATGTGGGATGTATTTTCACAAGGCTGGATTTTACCTAAGGTGCTTGGATTAGAAAGATACAAGCTAAAATTTAATAGAATTGTTTTCCCCTTGGCTGGCAATGACCTCACGGCACCAGGCAGAAGCAAATTAAAAACTTCTCTGGTTGTGAGGGAAGGTTCTTGATGCCACATCACAGAGACCCCGGGGGGCAGAGTCCCACTGGTGAGAAGACAGGATTCCCTTGTTGGAAAGGAGGCGTGGGTGCCAACAACACGTGTAGACAGAAGGCCAAACTCCAAGGGCCTCGGATAAGAGAACGATTGATGGCGACTTTAAGAGATGTAATGTTAAAATGATCAAGGACAGAAATAGAGAATCACAGACATGAGAAAGGGGCCGGTCGCCATCGCGAAGTTGCTGCTGGCCTGAGGCAGGATGCGGGGCTTCTGGAAATGAGAAGTATGGCCCTGAAACAAGAGACTCGGTGACAATTTCAACAGTCAGTCAGACACAGAGAGGAGGATGGACTGAGTGTCAGACTCGAGAACACACCTGGGCACTCAGCTGGAGAGACGGCCACAGCTGTTCAGACGTCTGGGTCCTCAGGGAGCCCTAACACGTCTAAGAAGATCAGCCCACAGCTGACGCACTGTGGAGGAGCCGCAGGACCCCGGAGACGGGGCAGTGTCAAGGCGGCCAGAGGGAAGCCAGACAGCCCACCAAGGGCTGTACCTTCGGGCTGAAAGGCAACTCGGCAGCAGAAGACAGAGGGGGGATAGCCTCAGCGCGGGGATCCCAGCTCCAGCCCCAGTGGGGAGTGCTTTGGGTGCCAAGGGAAGAGACCACCCTGAGTCTGGGCCCCGAGGCCCCCCAGAGACCCGCAGACCAGCATGAAGAACAAGTAGACCACAGGAATCCTGCACCTCCGGCATGACCGCAGGACAGAGTAGTGGTGCTAAGCAGTGATTTCCAGCTGTGCTCTGCCCACGCAAGCCTCTGCAGATAGCCAAAGGGTCCAGAACACTGCAGGCATGGGAACGCAGGTCCCATGTCTAACCTACAGCAGCCCCTGGATGAGAACAGCGTGTCCTGCGTGGGAGAAGCTGACCAGGGCCCAGGTCGGCGAGCACGGGTCGCAGGGACAGGTTGTGGGGATGGGCAGTGGGACCTGCGCTCCAGCCAGGAGTCCTAGAGCCGTCTGGGGTCATCATGGGCCTCCAAACACATCAACTAAAAACTGCTAGAAACCAGGAAGAAGCTTTCTTAAAACCAAAGGCAAAATGCTAAGGAGGAGAAGCAGAGAGACAATGAAGCAGACACAAGCAGGTCAGCACGAGAAAAATGAGGGAAAAAAATAAAGCAGGGAAGAAGCAGGCATTAAAGGGCACCAGAGAGACAAGAAAGAAGATCCAACTCGTGTACCAGTGGGGTCGTAGGAGGAGGACACAGAAGCACAGTGACAGAGAGGACACGCAGACAGCTGGACGGACAAGTCCCTGTCTTTAACCTTCACACAGAAAAGGCCCAACAACTGCTGGGGACATCTTCCCCAGAGAGGGCAGCACCAGAACATGGACAGGGACAGAAATGATCATGGAGACTGGGGCTGGCCTCAGACAACATCACCCAAGCAGGCAGACAGAGCCGTCTCCCAGCGGAACGCTTTGCACTGGGACCACGTGCTGCGCGGGTGTGAGGGCTGTGGATGGCGGTCTGACACCCGGGGGCCTGTGCCCCCCGGCCCCCGTGCCCCCCGATTCCCGCACTCCCCGGCCCGTGTCCCACAGTTCATGCCCCGCAGCCCCTACCCCCTGGCCCCCATGCTCCCCGGCCTCTCACTCGATGTGGATGAAGTCCCGGAGATGATCCTCCACGCCCACCAGCTTGCAATAGTTAATGGTGTAGGTGGCGTTTATCAGCGTGATCTTTTTCTTGTACACTTTGCCAATATCAAAATCCTGGAAAAATCAGAGAAGTTATTCCGAGCCTGTCGGAGGGAAGCCGCCTGCGAGCATGCGCCGGCAGGCTCTCCTCATGTGCCCCCGATGCCCAGTGTGCTGAGGACATGACCAAGGTCTCGGAGACGAGCACGAGGAGTGTTAGGAGACCAGGAGCAATTCCCAAGGTTTCTCAACTTAGGAAGGGCCCCTCTGGGGACGCACGAAGAGCAGAGAGAGCGGGAGCAGGAAACGGCTTCCTGGGGACCTCGGCCAGCGTGGGGCCCAGGGCTAGCGCCCAACTCTGTCTGACGGACTCAGGACCGCACGTACGGTCCTCTCCTCTCCTGCAGAGTCTGGTGACTGTGACGACGCGTGAGCACTGACCTCCTCACTGTCCCTTCCCAGGGAGGCTGTCCCCTGGGACGAGGGCCCTCCTGGGCCTGGTGTCTGACCCCCCACAACACCCTCAGCACCAGGGGAGGCCGGTAGGGCCGTGTCCCTCCTGTGTGCCTGGGTGGGCTCTCGGGGCTCACCTTGAAGTGGATGAGCTTGGGCTTGCTATTGAAGGGGTGACCTTTGAACTCGCACCCGGACACCACCTGCTTGTGGGTCACTCTGCAGCGCACCTGCTCCATGGTGCAGGCCAGGATGTCCTTGTCCATCTTTGTCCCACCCACGGGCTTCCAGTCCACCTCCTCTTTGGGCACCTGAGGTTCCAGAGACACAGCAGCCGACACTCAAGGGCAAGCCCAGGCCCAGCGAGGCGCTCTGCTCCCCGTGGCCAAGGGCAGCTTGGGGGCCACAGGAGTTAGCGGCCCAGAGCCAGGGCCCAGAGCGGCCAGGGCAGGGGACAGCCCGCACCATGTGGTAGCTCACTTAGAGAGAGCCCCGGCAGCAGCGAGGCGGACGGTCCTTACTTCAGAGAGAAAGGAAAGATGAGAAGAGTAGACACGTCCAGGGTCCCAGCAGATTTCTGGGAAGTAATGGCAGGGCGGGTTTTCTAGATTTTTGAATAGTTCACTTTATCTGTTTTTATTTATTTATTTATTTTTATTTTTTTGGCAGAAGAGGGGCAGAGGGAGAGAGAATCTTTTTATTTTTTTTAAGATCTTATTTATTGGAGAGAGAGAGAGAGAGAGAGAGCACAAGCAGGGGGAGTGGCAGGGAGAAGGAGAAGCAGACTCCCCACTAAGCAGGGAGCCCCACATCTGGCTCCCTGCTCAGCGGAGAGCCTGCTTCTCCTCTCCATCTGCCTGTCACTCTGCCTACTTGTGCTCTCTCTCTCTGTCAAATAAATAAATAAAATTAAAAAAAAAAAGAGATCAAGCCTCAGGTTGGGCTCCGTGCTCAGCGGGGAGTCCGCTTCTCCCTCTGCCCCTCCCCCCTGTGCTCTCTCTTTCTCTCTCTCAAATAAATAAATAAATCTTAAAAAAAATAAAATAAAGAGCTAAAGTCTCAGTAGCAACAAAGCAAAATAAAAAGAGTCGGATGCTTAACTGACTGAGCCACCAAGACGTCCCAGCTTCCTAGATTTTTAAGTCAGGCCAAGAGGAAGGTTTTGAAACGTGCAACAGGAAACGTTTCCTCAAGCGGCACAAATAACGGTGTCTCCCTGAGTGACGTTGAGTAACCGGGCATGGGGCTCTTTCTGCGGCCTTGGCTCTAGGCCAGCAGGGCGGGCGTTTCGACCTCGCGGACCTGGAAGCAGGAATCACTCACCTGGTACGGCTTATAGTCTTCCTTCCAGAGCCCGGGGATCTCGGGCTCGGCCAGCGTGTCATCTTCCCAGCTGGTGTTCCCGGGGTCCCCCTGGACAGACTCACTGGAAATGGCTTCCAGTAACTGAGGGGCTTTGGGGTGTGCGGCCCCGTCGCTGTCCTGCCATTGAGGAAAGGAATTCAGTAGCTAATTACAGAAAACAGGGACTCTACAGATCAGCAAGAAGAAAATAACCCTCATCGTGAGCCCCTTGGGCACATCTTTTTCTCTTTACCTGAGAACCAGAACACAGTCTCTTTCGTAACTACCCATTTAAAATATAAGTATCTTTATACAGCATTAAATTTTTCTCCAACATCCACAAAAGAATCCGCAAGACACTGATTTATGGACCTACTGGAACCCTTTTCACCGACCCTTAGTTTTGCATTATTTCTAATTTTTGCGTCTAATTTTTGCCCTTCATGGTTACCACCCGAGGATGCCTGGTCCTGGAATTAGGCTTCAGTGAGGCCGGGCTGCAGCCTCCCTCCAGGGCACCACGTGTGGAAGGGCAGGGAAGGCTCCTGGGGCAGCTGGCTGGAGACTCAGCCCAGGGGGCCGGGGAGGAAGGCAGGTGTGAAGGCCCAGAGGTATGAGCCAGCTCAGTGTGGGGGCGGGGCTGAAGCAGGAAAAGGCTGAAAACCACCTCAGGACAGAGTGAAGGCCCCACAGAGGCCAGAGGCCGAGGGCAGAGGCCTGAGAGGCTTTTTAGGGCCGCGGATTTGTTGGAGCCAGTGACCTGGGCCTTCAGGTTTTGGGGTGCACAAGGGCAGAAGTGCTGCGCTGGGCTCAGGAGGGGGTCCTGATGTCCCTACCCCACACCCCCCGAGACAGGTAAACAGGTCACCTCACTGGGTGGCTGGCACGGAGTTGGCCCTTGGTAGGGATGAAGACGTGAATGGATGAGGGCATGCACAAGAGGGAAGATGCTGGTGTCTGGGGGCACAAACGGCCCTTGGCCCGGGACTGGCCTTTGGTCACTGGCCCATCTCGGTTACGTAGGGACAGGTCAGGCGGCCCGAGCCAGCCTTGTTGCGGGCGACACCGTGGCCACGGGCTTCCCCACCTGCAGTGCTATCCCCAGGGGGTGGCTCCCATGGTGGGTGAGGCCCCAGAGACCTGTGCTGTCACCCGGGGAAGGACAGCTCTCTGGTGGCCTGCCGCCCCACCCGCTGCGGAGAGGACATGCCCGCCCCGCGTTGGGGCCTCCCAGCAAAAGGGCAGCCCAGGAAGAACATGCCGAGGAGAGGAAAAGGAGACATCCTGGTGCAGGACACGCAGTTTCTTCTGTTGGATCTTAGCTGGAGGTGTTTATACAATGACTCAAGGTCCCAGGCCCTCGGGTCATCCGCCTGCTTCCCTGGAGGTGCGCACATTTGACGGGCAAGGGCACCCGGCTCACCAGCAGGTGACAGGAAAGCACTGTGTCCCTCCCTTCACAGACGTCTTTGACATAGCTCCACGTCTTATCCCTCAGAGTCAGCCGGTCCGTGGCTTTGGCAGGGGAAGACTGTTTCTTCTTCCTGTTCTCTTCCTCAGCCTCCTCTTTCAAAATCCGACTTACAATCTCCTGCTTTCTGAGCTTCTGCTCCTCCTCGAAGGTGCTGTGGGAAACGCCATGTGGGCCCAGAGGAGGCAAGATTCGAGCTGCCTCCGGGGGCCCAGGCGGCCCGGGCTCAGCTCAGCGGCCCTCACGAGCCCCTTCCGCAGCAGCGCAGGTCCAGCACCCCCGGGCGCAGGGTTGCAAGGAGCTGGCCCTTGCACAAGCCCCCTGGCTGCTGAGGGAGCAGATGAGGCCAGGATGGCCACCAGGCCGGAGGCCCAGGACTTGGCCCTGCCTGGCCCAGGCCCAGGCCCCACAATAAACCTTGACCCCACAGGAGCTGCCCCTTCCTCCTGGCTTCCAGGCCGGCAGCTGGGGCACTCCCGCTGAGGCACGAGCCAACGCCACCCTCACTCATCCCAGCTGCTTCTCCCTGGCTCTCCCTGTGTGCCAGGACTGCCAGACTAGGGGGCTCGGGGGAGCTGCCGCTGGGAGCCCCTAGCAGGGTGGGGAGATGGCAGAGCTCCTGTGGTGACCCTCAGGGCACAGTGACTCCCAGACGGGAGATGCCGTCCCCAGTGAGACGACCGGGAGGCCACCCCTGGGTAGACCCTAACAGTGACCGTGGTTGGGGGTGGGGGAGCTGGGAGTGAAGGAGGCGGGCAGGGGCAGAACACTGACCTTGGGATCTTGGGAAGCCCACTCCTGCAGGGGGCTTGGGGGCGGGAGGCAGGGCGGGGTACAGCCTGGGGGGCGAGGCATAGGGGCCCTGCTGGGCGGAGGGGGGTCTCAGGGTGAAGGACGGGGATGCAGGCCACACTGAGGAGGCAGCACGGAGCGCCCGTTTGGAGGAAATCAGAAAGTGGAGCCCCCAAGGGTGAGCTGCCCACAGCCCCCCAGAGGAGGGTCCCGGATTGCCCAGAGACAGAGAGAGTGAGCCATGTTGCGGCCTCGGTGCAGCTCTTGAGAAACCGGGAAACCAGGCCAGGAGCCCAAGTGGGGCCGCGCTAGGGGTGATAGGGCTGGAAGGGTCTGTGTTCTGAGGCCCAGGGGAGGCCCCACCTGCTGGGGTCTGGAGAGCAGCGTGTGGAGGGAGGGCTGGAGCCCCCATCTGAGGGGAAGCCCAGGGAGGGAAGCAGCTTGGCTAACTGTGATGGGCACGCCTCCCATGGCCCAGGGGCACATGGCCTGGAGTGCCACCTCGCACTCACCGTTTCTGGGCGTCCAGCTCCTGGCACCGGCGTTGATGGAAAAGGTGCTTGAAGGCGTCCCCACCTTGGGCCAGAATCATCTCCTTCTCGGCTTGGGCCTTCTGCTCGGCCAGCTCTGCCTTGGCCTGGCCCCATGCTTGAAATTTCCGGAGTGTTTCCTTGGGAACAGAGAGCAGGATTATAGCACTGACAGACACATGTGCACACACACCGGAACTTTCTATTGCACAGGTGAGGTTAAGTTAGCTCTGAGATGCCTGAATAGATGTTGCAGAGCCCTACTCCCTCACCTGGCCCGCCCACCTACTGACCAACCTCCTCAAGATCCTCAGGGGCTTCCCGCAACCTGAGTGCGCTGTCTTCCACTGTTCCGCAGGACTGGTCCCTGGCCTCCGCCCCCCGGCTGTTTCTTGGCCACACTGGGCTTCGCTCCAAGAGGCCTGCTCTCTCTTGCCTCCGAGCCTTTGCCGATGCTGACCCCTTCTTCCCTCTCCACTTTCCAGGCCTAACTGCCACACCCCAGGCCCCAGGGGGGTGTCACTTCCTCCAGCAAGATCCTGGGCCCCCGCACACGGCCTCACCAAGCCCTGGTCCTCCTGGAGGCTTGTCATTGCGCCTCCCATGCACCAGGCCCCATGAGGACAGGTCTGTGCACTTTCTTCCTGCCCGGCTAGGCACCTGGCTAGGGCCAGCACAGACCTGGGGGCAACAGATCCTGGGGGGAGTGACTGAGTGGTGAGTCGGAGGACACGAGACTCCCATCCAGAGGAGCAGGGATTCAGGAGGACAGGACAGGGCGGGCCAAGAGGTGTGCAGGTGTGGACCCCTGCGTTGAAGGACACACGCCTGCCTGGACAGGCTCATGGAGGATTGCACGGGGCCCTGAGGGTGTCGGGAGGCTCTCACGCTGTCGCTCCTGGATTGCAGTGCGTCCCGCGGGCCAGGGCCCATGACGGCTGAGAGCCGGGGCACCTACCCTGTTGGCAGTGATGCTGTTCTTCAGAGCCAGCACGGCGTCCATGCGCCTCTTCATGTGCGCCCGGGACTTCCTCTCCTCCTTCCTCTCCTGCTCTCGAATTCTGGAGGACGGTGCATTTTTCACCAGAAGTGCCAAGGTCATATCGATGCGCAAGTACAGAACCAGAAGGAGCCTGGGGGTTGCTCATGTCCACCAAGGAAATAATGGAATGTGGTGACATGAGAGGTACACGCAAAGTGCTGTTTGAACCTCTGATACGAGGAAACATTGAAACACGTTTCCCTGAACTGGAGGTTCCTGCCATCTTATGGTAGGTCCTCTTCTGAAAATAAGCAGGCAATCAGCTCAAAACTAAAAATAGTTTTATTATTTTTTGACAGTAAGGTGATGATTTAATAATAAAATTGGGGAATTTTAAAACAAAAACAAAGGATCCATTCTTACATTTCTTCTCTGGGGAATCAATGGGAAGAGAGTCTCAGAACGCTACCTTCTCAGGGAGGCCTTCAGGAACCTCACTGCAATCTTGTGATTCCTCTGGGCGTCTTCCACCAGCTTCTGGTGCCTGAGCCCGTGCTCCCTCTGGAGGTATATGGACTTCCTGCAGTGGGAACAGAAGCTCATGAGCATTGGCACTGGGGGCCACGCCCACCTGGGGAACAGGTGTCCCTAAGAGCCAGGCTGGCGGCACCTGTGTCCTTGTGCTGAGGGCGAGGGCCAGGAGGGGGACATGGGGCGGAGCGGGCACCATGGGCAGGACGAGGACCAAGCTGGTGGGGAGGGGCAGGTGAGGACCCCATGAGTGACCAGGGACTTGGCTCCCACGGAAGGAGCAGAGAAACCTGGCAATGGATCGGCTGGGGTGGGGAGGGGAAGAGTAGCGAGGACCTCGGGTAAGGACTGAGAGGTAAGGAGATGGGGACTGCGCCAGGGGGGCGGGGGTGGGGTGCTCCCTTCACAGCGGGGTGGTGCTCAGGAGCCTGGCTCAACAGGAGGCCCCTGGACGGGGGCCGCATCCGGGGAAGTGTGGGGACTGAGCCCCTGGGAGCAGCCAGAGCAGGAACGGGAAGGAAAAGTGACGTAAGGTTGGGGTGGGGAGCATGGAGCAGGGGCGGGGCTCAGGCAGGACCACAGCCGAGCTGGCTCTGGAGAAGCTCTGGAGAGCCCCCCTCCCCCCTGCAGCAGGTCCTCACCACCTACCTGACCCTCAGCAGCCGGTTCCGCTCAGCCTTCTCCAAGGCCTCCTCCTCCTTGCGGAGCTGCTTGGCCGCCTGCTCCTGGAGGCGCTTCCTGCCAGCCACCTCCTCCTCCTGGGCAGACTTTGGGCCGTCCTCGAGCTGTCCCTCCTGGATTGCAATGTGCCACACGGTGCTCCTTCAAACAAGAGGCACTTCTGTTTCTGTCAGTGAAGGTGTTGGAGACCTGGGGCCGTACCCAGGCGTAGTGTCCACGCCAGGAGTCTGGGTGTGCCTGGACATCCAGTTTTGACAAACACCATGGAAGGTCATCTCGTCCTCCTGGGAGCCCTCTGGGCCTGCAGCTGCTGGAGAGGGAGGCTCCCCATTCACCTCAGCACCAGCGGCCCCTGCCCTACTTGAACCTGGATCTCCACTTCCTGAGTGTCCGTGGGCACTTACCTGCACCTGCCCCCTCCGGGCCTGAGGACAGGCGTGGCACTCTGCAATAGGCCAGGGACACAGGTGGGAGATGCTGCCTTTGAAGGGGGCTCCCTGTGTCTCTGGGACAGAGACAGGGCCAGGGGCAGCGCGGGGCATGGAGGGGAGGAGGGCTGGTGCCGTAACGGGCAGCGGGTCAGGGTTCTGGGTATGGATGGGCGGCAGGGATGTTCGGCTGATTGATTATAGGGTCCCTAGGCCTGAAAAAAGATAGGGGTTTTACTAAGGTCTCACTTTCTCTGAATAACCAGTGTGGTCAGTCAGAGAGAGGTGACCGTGGAAAGAAGGTCAGAGGGCCAGACAGGCTGCTGGAGGATGGGGAGGCACACAGACTCGCCCCTCTGGAGCTAAGGAGGCCTCAACTCCCGCTGAGCGCCCAGTCCACCCGCAGCAGAGAGCAGGCCAGGCCCCATCTGGTACACGCCCTTCAGGCCCCAGATGGTCTTGCACCAGGCCGGGCACGGCGATTTGTGCTCTCAGGAACGGTCACTTCCTCTGGACACAGGGCTTCCTTCTTCACCTGTGTCCTCGTTACTGCCGTGATTCTCTGAGGAGGCACGGTCGCTCAGCTCACCAGGCATCACCGTGACTTCCGCACAATGGCATCATTTTAGAGACCAAAGTGCCGTGGTGGGGTGAAGGCTCAGTTCGCCGCTTGCCAGGCGCCTCACGGGGACAGCAGCTGGTTTTGCCGGGGAACGCCAACTTGAGACTCAGTATGAGGTGGCCAGTTCCCAAGATGACAGCCCGTGACCCTGCCTCTTGTGTGTACACCCTGAGCAGCCTGCACCCTCCTGGTCTCACGGTGGATCCAAATGTGGCAGAAGTGATGGTACATCACTTCCGAGAGGACGCTGGGGCTTTTGCTTTGCTTCTTCCCCTCTCCCTCCACATTGCTCACCCTGGGGGCTCAGTGCCCTGTTGTGAGCAGCCCTAGGGGGAGGCTCATGTTGGGGAGAACTGAGTGAGCTTGGAAGCTGATCCTCCATCCAGCCCAGTGAACCTTCAGATGATGCCACCTTGGCTGACATCCTCATGGAAGACCTTGAGTCAGAACCCCTCAGCTACACTGCTCCTGGGTTCCCGACCATCTAGGAAGGCTGAGGTAATGCTCGTCATGTTCAACTGCAGATGCACCGGACCCTGCTACACACAAGAACACGGATGCACCTGGACCCCGCTACACACAAGAACATGGATGCGCCTGGACCCCTGCTACACACAAGAACACAGATGCACCTGGACCCCACTACAGGCAAGAACACGGATGCACCGGACCCGCTACACACAAGAACACGATGCACCTGGATCCCTGTACACACAAGAACAGAGATGCACCTGGACCCCTCCTACACACAAGAACACGGATGCACCGGACCCGCTACACACAAGAACACAGATGCACCGGACCCCCACTACACACAAGAACACGGATGCCCCGGATTCCTGCTACACACAAGAACACAGATGCCCCGGACCCTGCTACACACAAGAACACAGATGCAACTGGACCCCGCTACAGACAAGAACATGGATGCCCCGGACCCTGCTACACACAAGGACACGGATGCACCTGGACCCTTGCTACACACAAGAACACAGATGTACCCGGACCTCCGCTACACACAAGAACACGGATGCACCTGGGAATCTGACAAGGCAGGACCACCAGTGTTTTTGTGGCTCTGGTAAAGACAACTGCCCAGCTGGGTGCTGGTTGGTGAGCCCCGCCTTGGGGCCAACTGTCAAGCAAGGGCCATGTAAATGCCCATCATCCTTCTGGCTTGCTCACAGATGGATCTACCATCCTGGCCACCTTTCTTTCCTCCCCTCTTCTCACTAGATTATGGGGAGGGTGTTGTGCTTTATCCCACAGGAGCCAGGGGATCAGACTGGACTGTGCCTGCCTTACAGGAGGGATGGGTTACAGACTGATTCCCGGCCCCCAGACTTGCTGTGGGGGGTAGGCAGCTGTGGTTCTTCCAGCAGAGTGGTGGCGTGCGGCCAACACCCTGTCCCGGTCCTCTCTGGGCCCTCCTGCATGTTTCCCAGAGGCCACCTGGCCAGCACCTGGGGGAGGGGGCCACTGTGCGCGGGTGGGGGTGGGGAGCAGGACACGAGGGACACGAGGGAGCTGAGCTCCTCCTAAATCCCTTTCTTGCTTCTACAAGCTAGAGGTAATGCTGATGTTTACAACCTGGTCTCCAAAATACTGAAGACAATGCAACAGTCTCTTTTTCTGGGGTATGATTTTACAAATGTTGTGAAACACTTAAAAAAATTTTTTTTTTGAGGGGTGCCTGGGTGGCTCAGATGGTTAAGCATCTGCCTTCAGCTTAGGTCATGATCTCAGGGTCCTAGGATCGAGCCCCGCATCAGGATCCCTGCTTGGCAGGGAGCCTGCTTCTCCCTCTCCCTCTACTGTTCCCCCTGCTTGTGCTCTCTCGCTCTGTCAAATAAATAAATAAAATCTTTAAAAAAAAATTTTTTTTTTTGAGAGAGAGAGTGTGCAAGCAGGAAGGGTTGGAGGGAGAGGGAGAGGGAATCTCAAGCCAACTTCCCACTGAGTGCAGAGCCTGAGACGGGGCTCCATCTCGACCCTAAGATCATGACCTGAGCCAAAACCAAGAGTTGGACGTTTAGAACTGGACTGAGCCACCCAGGCACCACTGAAACACTTTTTTAAAGAATGGCGTTGGCAGTTGTATGGAAGCACAAAGCTGGAAAGGGGAAAAAGGAAAAGAAGCAGGTTTCATAGTTCTTAAAAATGTAAACAAACGTGGAGAAAGTGGGAAACATTTACGTGAAGTCTTATCCTGTCAATGATTTCATTTAACGAGCTCCCTTCCAATTTTTGGGCAGCTGGAAGGTCAAGCACACAACACTTGAAGGGCAGTGTCCTGCTGCCCGGCCGAAGGGCCCGTCCCGCTCCCGCCTGACTCACTCGCTCTTCTGCAGCAGCGCCTTGATTTCTGACTGCAGGTCTCTCTCGTTGTCCAGCTCCATGCAGAGGCGTCTGGACACCGCCTGGAGGCGGCCCACGGCTGCACTGCTGAGTCGGGAGAGGGAGGTGGGGGGTGGCGTCAGCCTGGCCCCAGGAGAGCCCCCTGCAGCCGCCACCCAACAGAGGCCTTCCCAGGCGGCCTTCACCTGGCCTTTTCATCTTCCTGAGAGAAATCTGTCTAAACCAGCCAGCAGGGACGGCAATGGGTGTGAGGTCCTATGCCCGCTGCTGGCTGCTTGGCCGGGCACAGAACTTGCTAGACAACCCGCCCTGGTCACGCCACTGCTCACTTTCCTCCAGGGTCAGGGAGCCGGCTCCCCTGGTTCCAGCCCGTCGGAGCTGCAGGCCCATTCAGATCCAGGAAGGATCCAGCACACCCGCCCCAAGACCGTAAGCAGCCAGGTGGCCGAGAAGCCAGTGGAAGACTCTAGGTTCTGAGCCCACTCTGCATCCTCTCATGTCCTTCCCCTCTTGCGTCCTGGACTTGGGGCTGGCCGGTGCACTACCCAGTCATCCTAGCACCCAGGTGTGTTCTGAGATAATGACGGGGATGCTGGGCTGAACAGGGTGGCCGGTGGGGCTGCCTTGTGGGAACAGCCTAGGCTGACACTGACTACAGGACCTGGCTGTGTGGATACCATGGATCAGGACCCCAGGCATGTACAGCTGCGGAGTGGGTCTCGAGCAGCTGGTCAGTCGGGCCATCATTTCCAGACACCTGGCCTGCTATGTCCCATAGAATCAGGTGGATTTCAAAACCCTACAAAAGAGCTGGTTTCTCCTGGCGGGGGCCTGGGCTGCAGCCCTCACGAAGCTATTGCTCCATATGCTAGCTGGCTCCTCGTCCTGTCTGTCCTGTGGCCCCTAGGACTCCCGCCTCCAGCGGCCAGGAGCCCCTCTGTCCTCCTGGGGCCAGTGGGGCCCAGTGTTCGCCTCTGTGGCTGGCGCCCTTCCCTCTCCTGGCAGCAAGTGGGACAACTGCTCTCAGACTCCAGCTCAGAGCGCCAAAGTCCCACTGCGTCCCTTCTCAGCAGGGTGACCTTGGGCAGGTCACTTAGTGTCCCTAAGTCCCTCCAAGGGCTGCTGTAAAATTACAGGGCTGAAGCACATGGACGCCAGCTGGCTCACAGGGGGACCTCAGGGCGCATCTGTGGACGCCAGCCCCAGGTGCACGCAGAGCTCCCAGCTGGTGTGTCCGTGCGGTAGCCATGCAGATATTGGACACCCTTGCCTGCCCTGCCCTGCCCCCTAGTTTTGGTAGTGGTACCACCTAGCTGGCCATTCAAGGCAAAGCCAGTCCTGATGTTTCTTCCCCTTAGCCCACTGGTATCCCTACAATGTCCCCACAGAGTGGCCCCTCTGTTTGGGCGCTCCTGGGGCTTTGCATATCCCTCACCCCCCAGAATGTTCTTTCCTGGTCATTGCAGGCAAGTTGTTTTTGTCACTCAGGTCCTAGCCTGGAGGTAACTTCTCAGGAGGCTTCCCTGGACACCTGCCTCAAAGTGATCACCCCTCCTGACCTCATGGCCATCAGCTTTCTTGTCTTGTGATGACAGGTTTCTTTGTTTCCAATTTGGGTTGTGTCTGTTTCCCACACTGAAGGGCAGCTAGTCTTCCTCGTGTACCTAACGGCTGCAGGTGTTAGTAGAGATCATGGTTTGGGGGAGACTAGATGCCTCTCTGTGGCACTGCACTGGTGATCCCCAACCTCCTGCCCCCCTCGGCGCCCAGTGCGCATGACCTACGTGCTGTTGGCCTCTTTTTCCGCAGCCACCTCAGCCGACACGCTCGCCTGCTGTTTGGTGATGAGATCCATCCTCTGGCGGCAAGCACGCAGCTCTCCTCTGAAAGCAAGCCAGAATCTAGGTAAATGCTTCTCTGGAGTCCAGTCTCTCTGCATGCTCTGCCCAGGTGCCTCTGACTGTTACGCATCTTCAGAAAAGGACAGTGGGGCTCAGGGCAGTGCGAGGACTAGGCCCTCACAGACCATGTTGGCATTTCCCTCCAGCTCCTCTTGCCAAGGCTAGGGGCCATGGTCATCTGTCCCCCTCACCCAGGCCAGGGGCTGAGGTCACGTCTTCTTTCTAAGGATTTCTTTCACTTAATCAAGTTGCATGATCAGGGTCTTGGACATCTGTTTTCTGAAAGTCACCTGTGTGACCTCAGCCCAAATGAGAATTAACATGAACCAGCACAAATGAATGAGCTCAGGCATGACCTCATTGGTCATCAGCTTTCTTGTCTTGTGATGACAGGTTTCTTTGTTTCCAATTTGGGTTGTGTCCATTTCCCACACTGAAGGGCAGCTAGTCTGCTTCCTCCTGTACCTGGAGGTTTCTTTGTTTCCAATTGGGTTGTGTCTGTTTCCCACACTGGGCACCAGGGAGAGGCCTGGGAGGGCTGTGCACAGGGCACACAGCTGTAGCCCCTCCTCAGTGTTCTAGAACTCACGGAACCAACAGAACAACCAACCAATGTGTGGGCCTGGACTGAATTCCGATTCAAAACTCTAGCTCCTGTGATTAAAACAGCAGAACCAAACTAGTTCTAAATGATGCCTGGAGGACACGCAGGGAACTGCCATATGGACGGGTATGCGGTGGCAAGGAGATGTCCGTTTCCTTAGGGGAAGTAACCAAGCCAAGGTTCTGCACAAAGATGTTTTTGTATGTTTAGTATTTAGGAGTAAAGTATTGTGATTTCTGCAATTTGCTTTCAAACAACTTAGCAAAAAGAAATCACATAAATGCACACATACACAGAGAAAGAAATGACAGGAAAGGGTTAACAGTGGTGTACGGGTGATAGCTATAACCATTTCCAAAAGTTTCCAACTTTTCTGTATGTTTCAGCTTTTTTTCACAGACATTTGGGGAGCACGCTGAATCAGTGTTAGTGCTGATGGAGCTGGAGGGGCCTGTAAGGGCAGGACTGGACCATCTAAGGGCAAGTCCCACCCAGACAGGTCACCAGCCAGGCCCAGGCCCAGCAGGAACAAAGTGGGTACCTTCTGCATGCTTTACGTGACAGCCCAGAAGGCAGGAGGAAGTCTGTCCATCAAGGATGGCCAAGGTCCCTCCTGTGGGGCCTGTGGGGTCAGCAGGGTGAGAGGGCTGGCCCGATCAATGCCTCCTGGAAAAAGGGTACCCCGCCCACCGCCGCTCACCCACGCCCCACCGCCGCTCATCACCATCCTGCCTTGTTCCCTGCTCGCCACGCCCACTGTAGCTCCCTCCCCGCAGCCTATCATCGCTTGCCACGCCCACCGCTCGCCACGCCCACCACCTCTCATTTCCGCCCCCCCGCTCTCTCCGCCCACCATCGGTCGCTCCACCCACCACCAGCCCTGTGCCGCCTTGCCCCGCCCACCACAGCTCACTCCCACTGCTGCTCATCCCACGCACCGCCTTCACCACTGACCACGCTCACCCCGCCCACTGTGGCTTGCCCCACCCACTACTCCGCCCCACCCACCGCTTACCACAGCTCCCTATGGCCCCGCCCATCACCACTCGCCACGCCCACCACTTACCACGCCTGCCGCCACGTGTGGCGTTCACCATTGTCCCCCCCACGCCCCCCTTCCGCCCACCACCCAGTCCGCTCACCACTAACTTGGTTTTCTTTTCCTTTAAAATTTATTTGAGAGAGGGAGAGAATAAGGGGGAGGGGTGGGGAGGAGGGTCAGAGGGAGAGGGAGAAGCAGATTCCCACTGAGCACCGAGCACCAAGCAGGTGGCCAGGGAGCAGGTGGCGGATCATGACCTCAGCCCGTCAGACACTTAACTGACTGAGCCACCCGGGCGCCCCTCACCTGGTTTTCTGAATGAAAAGCTCTTTCTCTTCGCGCAACTTCTCTAGGTGGCTCAAGGTCTTTCGCAGGTGGCATGCCTGGAGTCCATCTGGGATGGCTGTTTTCTTCTTACTTATATCAGCGTCAGCGTTGTGCTGTTTCTCTGGGCTTAATGTAGAAAGGACACCAACTGCCCTCGCAGCCCAGCTCCACCTTTCTGCAGAGGATGCCCAGGCTGGGGTGGGAGGAAGCGAGCTGCCCACCCAGATTGATTACCAGAGGCATCCCGAGTCAGCACTGTTCCCAGCTTCTTGAGGAAGAAATTCAGCCTCAAACTCTGGATCCTCCAGTTCGTCTCTTTCTAGAAATTGAGGCAAGAGAAAAAAACAAAAAGCAGATACAGACATTCAAGTCTGAAGCACTGGTATAAATCTAGACAAGCTCACACTGATAGGCAAAGATGCTGAGGGTGTCTTAGAGCAATGGTTCTCAAAGTGTGGCCCAGGAATCCCTGGTGGGAGTGCCTAAAATCCTTTCAGAATGTCTGCAAAATCAAAAACTATTTTCCTAATAATACTAAAACATCATTTGTCTTTTTTAATTCTCATTTCATAAGTGTACAGTGTTTTCCAAAAGGCCACATGATACATAATATCACAACAGACTAACATAGATGGAGATATGAGAATCCAACTGTCTTCTGATAAACCAGATTCTTTGTTACATATAATAGGTTTAGTTTTGCTAATTTAAATGAATAAATATAAAAAATTCTCAGCTTTAATATTTAATACAGTAAATTTTAAAAGATACAATCAACATAAAAGGTCTTTGGGTCTTCAAGAATCTTTAAGAACGTAAAGGGGTTCTCTGACAGAAAACTTTGAGAAATATTGTCTTAGAGAATCTCTGTAGACTTCCAGCAAAACATGGCCAATGGAAATATCCAATAGCATATATTGCCACTCCTTCATTAAATCTCAGTGAAAATGATGGGAAAGGAATTTAAAAAGGCATCAACGCAAATCACAAGGAATACGGGAAAGAAAGTGGACAAGAAAATCCTATACAATTTTAGAAGATGGAAAGGTGGGCACTGATTTACCTCATGACACTCCACCATACCTCACCTCACAACTCCTCACCTCACCATACCTCATCTCACCCAACTAACCTTACAATACCATACCTGACATCACCACACCTCATCTCACCTCACGTCACCATACCTCACCTAATCTCACCTCAACTCACCTCACCTCATCTCACTCACCTCACATCTTACCTCACCTCACCATATACCTCACCTAATCTCACCTCACCTTACCTCATATCCCACACCTCACCTCACCATACCTCACCTTAACTCACCTCACTTTGCCTCACCCCACCTCACCTCACCTAGTCTCACCTCAATTCGCCTCACCTCATCTCACCTCACCTCACCTCACCACACCACACCTCACCTCACCATACCTCACCTCACCTCACCTCACCTCACCTCATCTCACCTCACCTCACCATACCTTACCTCATATCACCACACCTCACCTCATATCACCACACCTCACCTCACCTCACCTTACCATACCTCACCTAATCTCACCTCACCTCAACCCACTGCACCTCATCTCACCTCACCATGCCTTATACCATCTCACCTCACCTCA
>NC_058406.1:855273-855600 GCF_002201575.2 Neomonachus schauinslandi
ATCACAACTCACTTCATCTCACCACACCTCACCTCACCTGACCACATATCACCTCACCATAACTCACCTTACCTCACCTAATCTCATCTCAATTCACCTCACCTCACCATGCCTCACTTCACCTTGCCTCACCATGCCTCACCTTACCACACCTCACCTTATCACACCTCACATCAGTTTACCACCCACACCTTGCCTCTACTCACCACACTTCACTTACCTCGCTTCACCACACCTCACACCACCACAAACCACACACCACACACCTCACCTCACCACCACTCACTACACCTCACCCACCTCACACCACACCATACCTCACCTTAC
>NC_058406.1:856000-856853 GCF_002201575.2 Neomonachus schauinslandi
CCTCACCATGCCTTATACCATCTCACCATACCTCATCTCACCTCACATCACCACACCTCACCTCATCTCATCTCACCTCACCGCACCTTACTCTATGACAACTCACCTCATCTCACTACACCTCACCTCAACTCACTTTACCTTACCTCACCATACCTCAATAATCTCAACTCAACTCACCTCACTTCATACCACCACACCTCACCATACCTCACCTAATCTCACCTCACCTCGATTCATCTCACATCATCTCCTCACCTCACCTCACTTCACTTCACCATACCTCACCCAATCTCACCTCACCTCATCTCACCACACCTCACCTCACATCGCCATACCACACCTAATCTAAATTCACCTCACCTAATCTCACCTCAACTCACCTCACTTCATTTAACCATACCTCACCTCAATCACCACACCTTACCTCACTTCACTTCACCATATCACAACTCATTTCATCTCACCACACTTCACCTCACCTCACCTCATCATACCTCACCTCACTAAACCTCAACAAACCACACCACACTACACCATGCCTATCCTCACCTCAATCACCATACCACATCACTCCACACCTCACCTGACCTCACCTGACCTCACACCACCACACCTCACTTTACCTCACCTCACCCCACCTCACCACACCTCATCTGACCAAACCTCACAACACCACACACCACACCACACCACATCATGACTCATCTCACCTCACATCACCATACCAAACCACTCCACACCTCACCTCACCTCATCTCACCACATCTCATTTTACCTCACCACACCACACCTCCCCTCACCTTGCCTCACCACACCTCACCCCACTACACTGTGCCTTACCATACCTCAC
>NC_058406.1:856953-868166 GCF_002201575.2 Neomonachus schauinslandi
TCACCTCACCATACCACACTCTATACCTCACCTCACCTCACCAAACCTCACCTCACCAAACCTCACCTCACCAAACCTCACTACACCTCACAACACTGTAAACCACACCACACTACACCTCACCTTACTACATCTCACCTCACCAAACCTCACCTCACATCACCATACCACACTCTACACCTCACCTCACCTCACCAAACCTCACCTCACCAAACCTCACCTCACCACACCTCACTTCACCTCACCAAACATCACCAACCCTCACAATACCACAAACCATACTGCACCTCATGTCACCTCAGGTCACCTCACTTCAACCCCGCTCACCTCACCACACCATATCTCACCTCAGCTCACATCACCATACCATGCCATACCACACCTCATCCTCTCACCTCACCTCACTAACCTCACCACACCTCACATCAGCTCTCCTCATCACTCCTCACTTCATCACACCTCACAATGCCATAACTCATCTCACCTCATCTCACTATACTTCACCACACCTCACTCATCTCACCACATCACACCTCAACACATCTCACTTGATCACCTCACCCCACCTCACCATACCTCATATCACGTCACCTTGCCTCACCTCACAATACCTCACCTAACCTCACCTCACATCACCATGCCTCATTAAACCTCACTTCAGTACTGAGAAAGGAGCCATGCTGGGGTTAAATGGAGGACCAAGGAAATTAGTCCAGGTTGGATTGTCCTGCCTGATGTCCAGCACTAGCCCAAATCAAAGCATATTTTAGAAAAATTTGAGATTATCAGTGATTTTTTTTAATCTAACAGCTTTCAGGGAAAGAAAACAAAAATAGGTCATATTCAAAGGATTGGGCTAAAAATGGCATCATATTTCTCAATAAAGATGTTAGAACTAGAAAACTGTGTTCTGCTACTTTCAAGATTCTCAGCCATAATTTATCTTTCTTTCAGCTAAAGACAAAAATATAAGCTCCCTCTTTGAGAAAAAAATGTAAGCTTAAAATATGTAGTCTTTCTGAAGAAAAGGAATTAAGGGAAACTATGAAGCACATCATTTATCTTCATTGTTGCTGAAACACCTATTATTTGTGAAAAGACCTTATTACCATTTCCCACAAGCGGGACATTGTCCAAAAGCTCCTTCTTAGGAAATAGGCTAGCATCTTCTTCCATCTTGGGAAGCAGAAATTATCTACAAAAAAAATTATTACAGATATAGATGAATAAGGTCACAGTTTAAAAAAAACATAAATATTGGATTTCATAAGAATTAATAATTTCTCTTATAAAAAGACATTAAGAAAATGGATAAGACACAGCTTAGGAAAAATCATTTGCAGCACATAAACCTGACAACAGTCTTATATCCAGAATATATAAAGAGCCCCTAAATATCAACAATATAAAGTCCAAACTCCGGGGCACCTCGGTGGCTCAGTCGTTAAGCGTCTGCCTTCAGCTCAGGTCATGATCCCAGGGTCCTGGGATCGAGCCCCGCATCGGGCTCCCTACTCTGCGGGAAGCCTACTTCTCACTCTCCCACTCCCCCTGCTTGTGTTCCCTCTCTCGCTGTCTCTCTCTCTCTGTCAAATAAAATCTTTAAAAAAAAAAAATAATAAAGTCCAAACTCCAACTGAAAAGGCACAGAAATTTTAGGACAGACATGGTAAAGGAAGATACACAAATGGCCAATAAGCTTGTGAAACTGCGTGCAGCAGCATTAGTCATGGGGGAAGTGTGAAGTAAAACCACAATGAGATACTGCTGCACACCTATTAGAATGCCTAAAATCAAAAATACAAATATTAAGTCAAAACACTAAATGTTACTGACATAGACTTACCGTGGGACCCAGAAATCTTACTTGAGGTATGTGCCCAAGAGAAACAAAAATATGTCCTTAAAAAAAAATCTTGTACATGAATGTTTATAGCAACCTTACTCATAGAGCCCCCAACTGGAAACAACATAAGTGTCCATCGGTGTGAGAACGGAACACTGCTCAGTAACAAGACAGAATGAAGCTGATCCACACAAACATGTAGATGGATCTCAGAAACATTATGTCAGGTGCAGGAAGCCAGACACAAAAGAGAACGAGGAAACCCAAATGCGGGCAAAACTAATCGTCAGTGATAGTGGTTTCTGGGTTAAAGGCAGGGAATGGGGCGGGGGCATGAGGAACACGGTGGGTGGGGGATGTTCTAGGTCTTGTTTGGAGAGGTGGTTACATAGGTGTATATAATTACCAAACTCATCCCAGTGAATATTTAAGATGTGTGCGTGGTATAGAATGTGATGTATGTTACAGTACAGTTCAAAGGCAATTCTTTTTTTTTTTTTTAAGATTTTATTTATTTATTTGAGAGACAGAGAGCACGAGCAGGGAGAGGGGCAGAGGGAGAAAGAGAAGCAGACTCCCCAGCCCGATGTGGGACTCGATCCCAGGGCTGTGGGATCATGACCTGAGCGGAAGGCAGACGCTTAACCAACTGAGCCACCCAGGAACCCCTCAAAAGCAATTCTTAAGAAATTTCAGAGTATTCATTACACTTTAGTTATCATTTTGGGAATGTTAGGAGCTTTTCTGTGTAGAACTTAGTATGGAATGTTGATAGTATGTAGGAGATGCTAAAATTGTAGGTGAATTTGTTTTTCATTGCTTGATTTAACAATTACTTCAGAATAATTCCCTGAAAAATATTTTCAAAGCCTAATAATGTTTCCTGGATAAATCATTAATAAGTCAATGCTAGTAATTCTTTTAAAATGCTACAAAGAAACAATCATGCGTTACAATTCTGAGAGACAGAATTTTAAGGCATCTTGTAAAATGCCAACAATGTTCCTCCTACTTGAAAAAGTCTATTAACTTGCTGGTCCGTGAATGGCAGAGCTTTCAGAAGATATTCATAAAGTGGTCGAATCTGTTCTGCTTCGTGCCCATGAACTCCATGTGCTCATGATGATGTAGTTTAATTGACCCCCCCAATGAATGAATGACTGATAAGAGGTGGAACATCACAGTTTCATTTAAAACAACTACATTAAACCACATATTTTTTTTTTAAGATTTTATTTTTAAGTAATCTCTACACCCAACATGGGGCTTGAATTCACAACCCAGAGGTCAAGAGTCACGGGGCACCTGGGTGGTGCAGTTGGTTAAGCCTCGGGTTCTTGATTTTGGCTCAGGTCATGATCTCATAGTTGTGAGATCAAGCCCCATGTCCGGCTCTGCACTGGGCATGGAGTCAGCTTAAGATTCTCTCTCTCTGCCCCTCCCCAACCCCCTCTCTCTAAAAAAAAAAAAAAAAAAAAAGAAGGAAAGAAAGAAAGAAAGAAAGAAAAAAGAGTCACCGCTCCACTGACTGAGCCAGCCAGGTGCCCCTAAACCACCCACACTTTCAATGTCCAGTTAATAACGGTAGTTCCAGCAGGTGGCCTCTGATCCCTCTTAAATTCTCACTAAAACAACAGCAGAAGCATTCAGTTCTTCCAACACATGAATCTGTAAGGACAAGGCAGACAGGAGAAGACATAGTTCGAACAAAACAGAAGCTGGGAAGTGTGAGATAATATGGCCCCGGCAGGCGGAGGCGCGGACTGACCCTCTAGGAGAGAAACTTGGACCACGAAACCCCTTGGTGTACCATCAGCCAATGAAAGGCCCCAGAACTGGGTGTCTCTGAAGGGGGGGTGAAGTAGAATAAAAAACAGAGATTTGCTAAAACATACTTAAGAAGCAGCTGGAACTTCATTTCTGGTTTTGGCAGTGTGGCTGTCCAGTGTGCCAGCCATCACACTAAAAATAGGCAGAAATGCTGGTTAAATTGTTTTTAATTGCCTTAAGAACCTTGAAGATTGACTAGAAAATACGAAATCTTCGGATCAAAATCTAAGTGAAGGCAAGAATATAAATGGTTTAAATGGCCAAGGTAAAAAAAAAAAAAAAAGTCTCTTTTTAAATGGGATGAAAAGACCAATAACAACAACCAAAAAATCTAACTGTATGGAAGCGCTGCATTTTAAAAGTCAGAAAAAGATGCACTGGGTAGAAACTGTAAATAGGAAGCTGGTGGAGTTATCTAGAAACACACAAAACACTTGAGGCAAAAAGGGGCAACAGCAATAAAGAGCCTCCTAACCAGATGTTCAGCTCCCCAGGAAGATTCAACAATTTTAAATCCACGTGCATTCACTAACATAGTCACAAAGTAACCAAAGCAAAGATGGACAGAACAAGGAAAAGGTCAAAATACAGACTCTCATGGGAAATTTTAACACACCTCTCTCAGGAACTGATAACAAAACCAGATAAAATAAGTCATCAACAACACACATTTAGACAACATCATTAACAAAAGGAACTGACAAACATATCTGGAACACGACAGCTACAGAATTTTCAGTGCTCCCTAAAAGCAAACACAGAACATTTACAGAAGCCATCTCTTGGCCCAAAGCAGGTCTCCATCAATTTCAAAGGACTGGAATGGTACACAGCTTTGTACAGAGTAGGGAACATAGTCAATTATGTCCTGATGACTTTGTATGGTGACAGATGGTGACAGGACTTATCATGGTAACGATTTCATAAGGTAGATAAATATCAAATCACTATGGTGTCCACCTGAAATGAACACAATATTGTATGTCAGTTATTCCTCAGTAAAAACAATGCTAAAAAGCTTGTTCTCTGACCAAAAGCCATCGGCCCAAATCAGTAATAGAGAACTACTTTTTGAGAACTACTAAGAAATATACTTTTTTTTAAAAAGATTTATTTATTTTAGAGAGAGAGCGAGGAAGAGAGAGTGAGGGTATGGGCAGGGGGAGAGACAGAGGGAGAGAGAGAGAGAATCCCAGGCAGACTCCCTGCTGAGCATGGAGCCCAACTCGGGGCTTGATCCCGTGACCCTGAGATCATGACTTCAGCCGAAATCAACAGTCGCAGCTTTAACTGAGTGAGCCACCCAGGTGCCCCTAAGAAACATACTTCTAAATAACCCATGGGTCAAAGGAAAAGCCATGGTGGAAATGATACAATACTTGGAACTGAGTTATAATGACCAGAGCGCCTGACAACCTGCTGGGCAGCTAGAGCCCAGCCGACTTGTGGCCCTGACTGCACCTATCAGGAAAAGGGTAGCAGCAAACGTGCTCAACAACCCAGTTCAAGCAGTTACACAAAGAACTGCGAAAGAAACCCAAAGAAAGTGGAAGACAGAAGATTAAAAAGATTAGAAATTCATGCAACAAAAACAAACGTGAGAGAGAGGCTCCTGAAAACCAGAAGCTTGTATTTTTAAAAGATTTATAAAACTGACAAATATCTCATGAAACATTAAAAAGTGAAAAAGTCAATCAACAACTTTATGCCAATAAATTTGAAAATTTAGACAATGGACAAGTTACTAGAAAAATGTTACTAATCAACATTGTTTGAAGAAAAGAAAAAACTTAAAGAATCCCCTAAGCATAAAAGAAACTCAATGGACAGTCAGAGACATTCCTGCAATGGGAGCTCGGGGCGAAGAGGCTTCCCTGCCGAGTTCCGGGAAACCCGGGAGGTGCAGGAAGCAGGAGCAGAAGGCCAGCTCCCTGACGTATTTCCTGAGCTCACGTCACCTTTGTCACCAAAGCTGGACAGAGCAAGTGGAGAGAGACTCACGGCTCGCATGGCTCATGCCAATGCAGGGTGAAGCATCCCCAGCCCGAATCCCGCAGCGGCACGTGGGTGAAACCTCAGGATCCCCTGGGCTAGTTTAGCATTAGAAATCAGCTTAATTCACCACGGTGACAGACCAAAGGAAGGGAATTATGTGATCAACTCGATCAATGTGGGAAAAAGTATTGATAAAATTCAACATCCTACTCAGGCTTTTAAAAAAGACTTCGCAATCTTCTACTAGACACGGACTTCGTTAATGTGGAAAGGCTGTTTGCAGGAAGCGTTATGTGTCCTCCTAACCATGAAAAGCGTGCCTGCAGGACTGAGAACAAAACAAGGATGTTCGCTTCCACTCAGAGCTGCCCGGGGCTCCCAGCCAGAACCCACTAAAAGGAACAAAAGGCGCTCAGAAGTGGAAATATTTTCAGATCACATGACTGTGTGTGTAGAAAATCCAAATGGGCACACAGATATCCACAGTTATTGAGACGATTTAGTAATGTCGCCAGATATTAAGTTCAGTCATAAAAACCAAATGTATTCCCATTTATCAGAACAGATGGGAAAATGAGATTTGGAAGAGATGCCGTGTATTTACATTCATGTCAATAAATCTGAAGTACCTAAGAACAGACAACCAAAGATGTGCAGAACCTCTCTGGAGAAAATGCTGGAGCCTCCCTGGGGGACATTAAAGGAGGCCTCAATATACATAAATGGAACAAATGATCCAGAAACTTCAACAAATGGATGTCACGGCAGAGAAGAGGGACGGGGAGGCTGCTTTAAACCAGAAGGGCCTTAAGAAACAAGTCAGCCACCTGCGGTGTGGGGTCCTGTTTGGACCCTGATTCAAGGGAGCAACCGTAGAAGACATTTTTGAGATGATGTGGGAAAATGAACCCAGATTGGTATTAGATTTTATTAAGAAATTCATGTTAATTTTGTTGGGGTTGATAATGATTTCGCAGTTATGCTAAAAGTGAGTCTTCACCTGTTAGAGCTGTAGTTACAGGTAAAAACATCACACCTGGGCTTTTCTTTAAACTGCATCAACCAGAATCCGCAAGCGAGGAGCAGCAGGTGGGCCACACGGTACCTGCGAGGCCCCGTCACCACCTTCTCTACCTTTCTGAGATCGCACGTTTCCACGGTAAACGTGCAAAAAAAGAATAAAGCTAATATAAACAAATAAAGGCTCAAGTACTGGAGACTCAGTGCTGTCAAGACGCCAATTCTCTCCAAATTGCTCTGCAGATTCACTAACCCCCCCCCAAATCCAGCAGGAGTGCGTGTGTGCATGTGTGTGTGAGCACGCGTGTGTGTGTGTCACCAGCGGGCAAGGGTGGACACCTCAGTCACGGGCTGAGGAACTGGGCCTTCCTGCAGGGACTCGGTCCCTCGGGAAGAGCGAAACTTGGCTGCAGTGGATGGTGGGGGGTGGGCAGCTTCACGGCGTCAGGGTTTCCCACGCAGGACACTGAAAACATCAGCCACGAGACGAAAAGCCAGCAGACGGTCACGTACGTTTAAATCAAAAACTTTTGTTCAGAGGACGCCCGAGGGAGAGTTAAAGTTACAAACCAGAAGACATTCGACACGTTACCCAACAGGGCTGCCGTCCCGACCACGTAAGGACCACCCACGAACCAACCAAGGTGGGCAGCCTTGTGGCAAAGCGGCGAGACTCCCGCGCACTTCACACCACAGAACTACCCCACGGCAGTAAGTGCGGCAGCCAGGCGCCCGGGGTGTCCGTGGGCCCCAAGTCACTCCTGCTCTCCCGGCGGTATTGATGGTGCTCCCTTTAAGTCTTAACCAGGCTCCTGCTTTGGATGAGAAATGATTTGTTGGTAATAAACAAAAATTGCCCAACCTCATTTGTAATTAGAGAAATGCAAATTAAAACCACAATCTTGGGGGCACCTGGAGGGCTCAGTCGGTGAAGCGTCTGCCTCCAGCTCAGGTCATGATCCCGGGGTCCTGGGATTGACCTGCTCAACAGGGAGTCTGCCCCCCAAATAAATAAAATCTTTTTTTTTAAAAAGTAAAGTTAAAACGTATACACCTCTGTATTACTTTCCCATTACTGCTGTAACAAGTGACCGCAAACCCAGTGACTTAGCAGATTTATTACCTTATGATTCTGATGGTCAGATTCTGAAATGAGTCTCACTGGGTTAAAATCCAGGTGTGTGCAGGGCCGCATTCCTTTCTGGAGGTCACCCACACTCTTTGGCTCAAGGCCCCATTCTACCACCGTCAAATCCAGCAGTGTGAGCTACCGTCCTATCCTGGGGTTCTCTGACTCTCTCTCCGGCCTCCTGGTTCCACTTCTGAGGACCCTGTGGTTGCACTGGGCACACCTGGATAATCCAGGATCATCTCCCCAGCTCAAACCCCCAGCTAACAACCTGAATTCCCCTGCCACATCTTCTAACATATCCCCGAGTTCCGAGGATTAGGTCATGGACACCTCTGGGGGGCATTATTCTGCCTCCCATTCTGACTCCGCGGTTCCGCTCCTGGGTGTGCGTCCTATGGACGCTCTTAGATGCTGTGGTAGCGTCCTGGGGTTACCACCGCCAATGCGACACACTGGGTGTCTCAGGGCAACAGAAAGTTATTCTCTCACACTTCCGGAGGCCGGGGATCTGCCATCGAGGTGGTGGCAGGGCCATGCTCCCCCTGAAGTGCGGGGCTAGAGGATGTTCCAGGCCTCCCTCCAAGGTTCCAACAGTCCCCTGGCTTGTGGCAGGCTAACTCCAACCTTCATATGATGTTCTCCCTGTGCACACATCTACGTCCAAATAAAGACACCTGTCATATGACCTCATCTTAACGAATGACATCCCCAATGACCCTATTTCCAAATGAGGTCGCATTCTGAGATCCTGGGGATTAGGGCTCAGCCTATTATGTTTTCTCCTTGAGGAAACACAATTCAACGCATAACATGCTCAGGCATCGGGACACATAACGGGACCCCCCAGAGTGGCAATGCTCGGACTGGCAGCACGTCCGGAAACCCACAGCAGGACGGCAGCAGCCGCAGGATTCCTCCCCTGGAGGGCTCTGGGGTAACGCGAACGATCCACCACCATGGGTCGTGCTGCGGGTGCACCAACATGACTGACAGGGAAGCAGGTGCAAAAGCACATACACTGCCCTTGCCCTTTCCTCCACTTTCAGAGTAGGTGCCGAGACGCGGCAGGTGAAGCAGGGTCCACAGCGGCCCAGACGGGGGTGTCGGGGCCTGACTGCTGAGGGGGATGCCAGCGTGGGGGAGTCGCAGCCCAGAGCTGGATGTCAGGCCCGAGCAGGAGGAGGGCTGCCCTATGGAGGGCATCAGAGCCCAAGCAGGGTGTGTGGGGGGGGTGTCCACTGGGAGCCACCCAGCTCCAGCCTCGGAGGGATGACACGGCCACATAGCTTCAAAATATCTCCTGACAAAATACGTGTACATTGCAAAGGGAAAAAGTAACTTCCCAATGAGACGGTGGCAGACACCACTTTAATTCAGCGATCAAGGCGAACATCAGCGGTACTGTGACAAATGGGCCACCGTGAGCCACCTGACAGGGTGGAAGGAGCAGAGAGTGGTGCATAAATTCTGTGACTTTCCTGCCAAGGATGCATAACGCAGATCTCATCTTGGGGAAACATCAGACAAGCCCACACGGAACAGCTTTCTACAAACCTGCCTGCAGCCACATCAAAGGTGCCGTCATGAAAGTCCAGGACAGGCTGGGGAATGCTGGGGGCTGGAGATTAAAGAAACACAACGATTGGGTGCCTGGGTGGCTCAGTTGGTTAAGCGACTGCCTTCGGCTCAGGTCATGATCCTGGAGTCCCAGGATCGAGTCCCGCATCGGGCTCCCTGCTCAGCAGGGAGTCTGCTTCTCCCTCTGACCCTCCCCCCTCTCATGTGCTCTCTCTCTCAAATAAATAAATAAAATCTTTAAAAAAAATAATAAAAAAAAGAAACACAACGATCACAGAGTGCAATGCGTGATCCCAGACAGGGTCCTTTTGCTTTTGTGACTTTATGGGATCGACTGCCAAAACATGCTTAACTGGGGCCGAGGACCAGTGGTGGTGACACGTCCATGTGACTGTCCTGTCTTTGATGGCCATCCTGCGGTCACGTGGGAGAACGTCCCTGCACAGTGTGGCGCAGTCAGAATGCATCACGTAAGCGATTTATTCCCAAATGCTTCAGGAAAAGATTTTTGGTGCTGAACTTGGAACTTTTATGTAAACTTGGGGTTGTTTCAAAAATTAAAAAAGAATATATACAGTACTATTCCATTTATACGAAGTTTAAAAACCAGCAAAACTTAATTATGTTGTTTAGGAATGCGTACACAGGTAGTACACCTAAAGAAAAGCAAGGAAATTAGAATCACAACAGCCAGTCCCGGGTCTTGGGGGTGAAGGAGGTTGGCCTGCAGCAAGGGAGGGGAGGGTTGACCTTTGCGGTGTTGACACGGTTCTATTTCTTGACTTGGGTAGTTGCTACTGATGTTCTTTTCTCTTTCTTTCTCTCTTTCTTGCTTTCTCTCTCTCTCTCTATTATTTTTTTCCCTTAAACCAACCTGTGCGCTGTGTGCGTGGATGCGCGCGCGTCTACCTGCAGGGCGTACCTGGGCGGGAACTCCTGGCGCCTGGCGGACCGGAGCGGGCCTGCTCAGTACCTGGCGCAGCACCTGGCTCAGCGCAGATGTTCAGCGAAGGCTGCGAGGAGAGGAGTAGCAGCTGATGGGAAAACACAGCACGGCCCCTCCACTGCCCAAACTGGGTTAACCCTTGAAAAACCCAATGGGGGCGCGTGGGTGGCTCAGTCGGTTAAGCGTCTGCCTTCCGCTCAGGTCATGGTCCCGGGTCCTGCGGCCCGGCCCCGCATTGGGCTCCCTGCCCAGTGGGGAGCCTGCTTCTCTCTCTCCCTCTGCTGCTCCCCGCCCCCGCTCGTTCTCTCTCTCTCTAATAAATAAAATCTTTAAAAAAGTAAACTTAAAAAAGAAAGAAAAGCCCAGTGGGGAGGACTTGGGGCGCCCTTCCTCCCATGGGCCCACCAGCCGGGCTCCCCCCAGCCGGCGTGCGGAGCCGGCGCACGACCCCGAGGGGCGGCCGCCCCAGGGCGGGGACCCCGAAACCCACCGGGGGCGAGACCCACTGCAGCAGGTGCCTGCCTGGCAGAACCTGGGCGGAGCGCGTTGAGCCCGGCCGGGGGCTCCGGGGCGGACGGACCCACCTCTCTGCGGGCCGCTGCGGGTCGCGGAGGCTCCTCCGGGGGCTCCCGGACAACGGCGTTGGCGGCGTTGGCGGCGGGCGGTTCCATGGCAACGGGCGGCTCCACGGGGCGGGGAAGCTCGCGCGCCGCACGCACCCCTGCTCGGGCGATGGTTCGGTCCGGCGCGCCCCCCGCGCAGGCGCAGTGCGGCCGGGCGGAGGGTCCCGGAGGGGATCCCGGGGCTCGGAGGACGCGGAAGCGCGCCGGGGTCGTCGCCGGGGGGGGGGGGGGGGGGGGGGGGGC
>NC_058406.1:868266-1032131 GCF_002201575.2 Neomonachus schauinslandi
GGGGGGGGGGGGGGGGGGGGGGGGGGGGGGGGTTTGGCCCAAGCAGGCTCAAGTTCAGATTGGTTGTCAACGCGGAAAAGTAGGTGTGCTCACATAAGGTCGGGATTTCCACTGCTGTTTGTAAGATAGGAGAGCGGGCACGACGTGCGGGCCGCGCTGGCGCTGAATTGAGCGTCCCTTCCTCCCCACCGGGGCCCGGTGTCGCTGTTATTCCGTAGCCCCTGCCCTCCTCTCTCATTAGGCGACCTCCCTGGCCGCGGAGGGTGAGTTTGCCGCGCAGACGTGGGGCTGTGACGAAGGGCCCCTCGCACCAGGCCACGCGGGGACACGGGAGTGCCCTTGCGGAGCGCAGCGCCTGCCCGCACGCTGCCTGCACCTGACCTGCAAGGTGGCTGGCCCTGCTGGCCCCGCGCTGGCTTTGACCCGTGCCTCCTGGGGCCACGGGAGGTCCAGGAAGTGCTTTGGTTTTGTGCTGGGCAGACCATCCCTCAGGATAGCCACGAAGCCTTGCAGAAAGCACAGCAAAGGTGGGAACCGTGCCGGTAAGCCGGTGACAGCACGCACCTCCGCGGTCATCGACCGCTGGTGGCGTGCGGGTCTTCTCCCCGCTCGGAAGGCTGGACCCGAGGAGCAGAACTAAGGGCCCGTATGAGCCCACGATAGCTTCTCTAACAGAAATTGTACTTCTCCGCTCCCACCCCACCCGCACACCAGGCTTCTTCCTTACCAGCTTTGCCTCTCTGGGCCTTTCCATATTAACCATCCATGCACTTTCCACTACAGAAGGGAAGGCTAGCAGAGGCCTGCAAACAGCCCCTTGTTCACCAGGAACAGCCGTCCAGCGGAGCAGCTCTGAAGATACAGGACTGTTCCTACGTTCTGCCTGGAGTGATCTTCAAAACCTATTGTTAAGAAAAAAGAAGTTGTAGAACAGTGTGTATGGTATCTTGCTAAGAAGGGGCAGAGGCAATAAGAACATACATGTGTATTTTCCTACATTAAAAAGTGACATAAAAATAGTTCCCAACCAGGGTCAGGAAGGTGAGTTGCATGGAGAAATTAGATTTCTCTAAATGTGCTTGTCCCTTTGGCTATGGAACTGTGTGAATACAAAGCCAAAAATAAATCAATTCCTAAAAATTGGAAACAAAATGAAAGCAACGAACCCAACTGCATGTCAGGTTGGTGGCTTAACCTTACAGAAAAGAATTCAAGTGACTTTAAAACCCAACAATTTGATTGTACTTAACTAGTAAGGGCAAAAAGAGCTGTAAAGCTCAAATTGGTTGCCGTAGTCCTGGTCTTAGTAGAAATGTTGCTATTGCCCTTCCGGAATTGCATGAAGTGAGGTATAGCAAATACGTAGTAGTATGGTAATATTAGGAACCAACATTTTCACCTTGAGAGAAGAGATAGAAATATAAAATAAGTTTAAAACCGTAATCTTGGGTGTAAATGGGAAATACTAGTATGAATTAATAGAATTTTAAAAAATGTATTTCTCGGGTGCCTGGGTGGCTCAGTCGGTTAAGCCTCGGACTCTTGATTTCGGCTCGTCATGATCTCAGGGTTGTGAGATTGAACCCCGGTCCAGCTCCGTGCTGCACGTGGAGCCTGCTTAGAATTCTCTCTCTCCCTCTCCCTCTGCCCTTCTGCCCCTGCTTGCACGCACACTCTCTCTATATAAGTAAATAAATAATAAAAAATTTATTTCTTAGCTCCGTCCACTGAAAAGGTCTAGAACTGCCCAATATGGTAGCCACTGGACGCATGTGGCTATTTCAATTTAAAATTAATTAAAATTAAATACCTGAACAGGTATTTTTACACCAGTGTTCACAGCAGCATTATTCATAATAGACAAAAGGTGGAAACAACCCAAATGTCCATCAATGCAAGAATGGGTAAATAAAATGTGATCTATACATACAATAGAATATTATCCAGCCTCGGAAAGGAATGAAATTCTGACACATACTACAGCATGCATGAACCTTGAAGACATTGTGCTAAGTGAAATAAGCCAGACACAAAAGAACAAATATTGTTTGATTTCACTTATACGAGATACATAGTGTAGTCAAATTCATAGAGACAGAAAGTGGAATGGTGGTTGCTAGGAGCTGGGGGTGGGTGTGAAATGGGGAGTTAGTATTTAATGGGACAGTTTCAGTTTGGGAAAATGGAGGGATTTTGGAGATGGGTGGTGGTGATGGATGCAAACAA
The DNA here is from genome assembly GCF_002201575.2 of Neomonachus schauinslandi. NCBI lineage: Eukaryota > Metazoa > Chordata > Mammalia > Carnivora > Phocidae > Neomonachus > Neomonachus schauinslandi. The sequence goes on from NC_058406.1 coordinate 870,493, forward strand.
CATGAATGTAGGTAATGTTGCTGAACTATACACTTAAAAATGGTTAAAATGAGGGGCACCTGGGTGGCTCAGTCGGTTAAGCATCTGCCTTCGGCTCAGGTCATGATCCCAGGGTCCTGGGATCAAGCCCCGCATCAGGCTCCCTGCTCACTGGGGAGTCTGCTTCTCCCTCTGCCTCTCCCCCTGCTTGTGCTCTCTCCTTCTCTCTCTCAAATAAATAAATAACACCTTTTTAAAAAATGGTTAAGATGGTAAAATTTATGCCATGTATATTTTACCACAATAAAGTGTATCAATTAAATAAAATTTAAAATTCCATTCCTTGGAGTGCCTGGCTGGCTTAGGAAGTGGAGCATGCAACTCTTGGTCTTGGGGTCGTGAGTTCAAGCCCCAGATTGGGTGTGGAGCCTACTTTAAATAAATAAATTAAATTAAAAAAATAAGATAAAATTCCATTCCTTGGTTGCAGTAGTCACATTTCAAGTGTTCAGTAGCCCTGTGTGGCTAGTTGCTGCCATATTAGACAGCAGAGATATAAAAAGTGCCCATTTCTCTTGGGTTGCACTGGTCTAAAAACAATCACCAGTTCAGTAGCAGTGAGCACTCTTAGCTCCCAGCTCATTGTCCCTGCTGCCATTCCTACAAAAAGAAACCACAGCTTCTTAGAAAAATGACTGATTTCAGATCTGAGGCAGAAAACACACAAGATGATCTTGGAGCCTCTTCTCAACAGAAAGCAAGGAAATTATCAATGAGTCCAGCATTGTGCCAGAGGACTTGCTAGCCAATGTGGAGGTGCTCCTATTGGCCAAAGTAAGGACAATTTGAGTATCAAAAAAAAAAAAAAAAAGTAAATACAGTGGATTGAAGCACAGCAAATACATTAACATCCATGAGTTCATTAAAAATAAAATCCTCATTGATCACTTTTGAAGGATGCTAGAATACTACATCACTATTCTGAAAACTGTTGCAGCTTCTGTGGAGAAGCTCTGCTCTGATCTCCCTTCAAGAAACGTTTTGCATTTAGCCGAGAGGAGTGCAGCAGTGCCATAGTTGAGCTGAGTTATCTTTCGGGGTAGTTCCTGGTCAATGATTGAGCATGGCAGGGGCTCTAGGTGGATCACACCCACCAGCCCTAGGATTCCTCTAATGGACAATCTCTGCTCCAGAGTTCCTCCACCCCCTTCCCTTGGGTTGGCCAAAACTTCGTCAGATTTGCATTAGAGTTAGGTTCTCCCTGCCCAATTCTGCTTCTCCCCACTGTCCATCCACAGGCTTCAGATCAGTATTGCAGTCTGTGGGTTTCCTCAGCCCAATTTCACTTCACCCCCACCCCCATCTTTCATAGGAATGAGCCCCCAGTAAATCTCTTGTATTTTGAATGCCATTTCATAGTCTGCTTACTGGAGGACACAAATTAACAGTTGGTAGCAGGAATGGTCTTAGACAGTAGATGGTAAGAGGGGGATTTGTAATTAGATCACTCACTGCCCAGCTGGCCATGAGTACCCCATCCTGGGTTGTATGTGGCAGCCCATTGATACAGTGTTCACCAATAATAAATCGGGAGAACAGTGGTTGGTACAGTGATTGACGAGAATGCGTGTTTGGGAGGATGAAGGAGATACATACAAGAACGGTACATCTCAGGGTCGTGAGATCGAGCCCTATGTCAGGCTCTGTGCTCAATGCTGAGTCTGCTTGAGACTGTTTCTCCCTCTCCCTCTGCCCCTCCTGCTCACGCTCTTTCTCTCTCTCAAATAAATTTTTAAAAAATTTTTGTTTAAAAAAAAACAACAGGGCGCCTGGGTGGCTCAGTTGGTTAAGCGACTGCCTTCGGCTCAGGTCATGATCCTGGAGTCCCGGGATCGAGTCCCGCGTCGGGCTCCCTGCTCGGCAGGGAGCCTGCTTCTGCCTCTGACCCTCCCCCCTCTCATGTGCTCTCTCTCTCTCATTCTCTCTGTCTCAAATAAATAAATAAAATCTTTAAAAAAAAAAACAAAAAAAAAACAGTACAATGATCTCAGGCCCTACCACTCCTCATCAACTGCTGACCCAACAAGAAGAGAGGGACCCTGCAGGTGAATGTTACTTCACTACCCCAGCAAGAGGAAGAAAAGGCTTTCCTCATCTGCCCAGCAACAGTTCAGCCTAAGAGACAGCCACAACTTAGCCAATGAGAAACTGTCACAACTTAGCCAATGAGACACAGTCACAACTTAGCCAATGAGAGACAGTCACAACTTAGCCAATGAGAGACTGTCACAATTTAGCCAATGAGAGACTACAACAGCCACACTTAGCCAATGAGAGACAGCCACAACTTAGCCAATGAGAGACTGTCACAATTTAGCCAATGAGAGACTATAACAGCTTAGCCAATGAGAGACAGCCAGACTGTCAGAGCCCAGCCAATGAGAGACTGTCACAGCCCAGCCAATGAGAGACAGCCTCAACTTAGCCACTGAGAGACTGTCACAATTTAGCCAATGAGAGACTATAACAGCCACAACTTGGCTAATGAGAGACAGCCACAACTTAGCCAATGAGAGACAGCCAGACTGTTAGAGCCCAGCCAATGAGAGACTGTCACAGCCCAGCCAATGAGAGACAGCCTCAACTTAGCCAATGAGAGAGACAGTCACAACTTAGCCAATGAGAGACTGTCACAGTCCAACCAACGAGAAGACACTACACTTCAAACTCCTGGTTTGCTCCAATGGATTTTTTGCTTAAAACCACCTTTCCACTGTAAAAAAGCCTTCCTTTCGTTTGGTCTCTGGACTTACTGGTGGTTCTGCTGTGGATTGCTTGTGTGGGTTGCCATTCTCTTTGTTCCCAAATAAACGCATCTTTTGCTGGTAAAATAACTGGAAGTTTTATTTTTAAGGCTAACGGGCTATATGCCAAAGGAGCTGCAAGAATTAGCAGCATGTATCGGTTGTGGAATGGATTTGGAGGGTGCATGATCAAGGGGCCAAACATGAGCCTATAAAAGGGAGAGCTTGTTGACGTGGGGCATTCTCTCAGGATATGGATTTAATACCCTGGCAAGGACCCCAGAGGATGTGAAATTTGCTGCCAAAGTGGTTGAAAATCTTCCAAGCTTGATGAAAACGATAAGCCCACAGATCCAGGAAGCTCAACAAACCTCAAGCAGAACAAATATAGGAAAATCACAGCAAGGCACATAATAATCAAATTGGTGAGAATGAAAAATAAAGAAAAACTCTTTGAAACACTCAGAGAAAAGACACATTTCATACAGAGCAACAAAGAAATGTCAGTAATCTCTTTGAGAGAAACCGTTCAAACCAGAGACCATGGAGCAACAACTTGAAAACACTGAAAGAGAAAAAAGAAAAACAAAAGCCACTGATGATATGAACCTCTGTACTCAGAGAAAACAGCTTTAGAAAATGAAGGCAATTTTACGGTATGTTAATTATATCTCAGTAAAGTTGTTATTAAAAAATTTTTAGATGACGGCAAGCTTCTGCTTCTGACTGGGATGGAGTAACAGAGACAGATGTACTTTCCTGCCTGAAACAACTAAAAAACTGAACAAAATACACATATACAAAATGACACCAACTGTTAGGTTATTGGATACCAGGAAAGTAAGGACAATGATCCCTGAGAGATGGGAACAAATTAGATGAGCCCTCTGAGGATCCCAGCTTATTGCCTGGAGAGTGCTCCCAGGCCACTTCTCAGGGAAGGGGGACCCAGGAGGAACATGAGCCATAAAGGAAAATTGACAACATGGATTTCATCAAGATTGAGAACTTTGGCTCTTGAGGAGTGACTGACAGTGAAGAAAAATGAATAGACAAGCCCCAGACTGGGAGAAAGGATTTGCAAAACATACATCCAATGAATGACTTCTATCTACACTACACAAAGAACTCTTACAACTCCAGAAGAAGGCCAACAATCTCATTTTAAAATATTGACAAAAGGGATGTCTGGGTGGCTCAGTTGGTTGAGTGTCCGACTGTCGGTTTCAGCTCGGGTCATGATCTCGGGGTCATGAGTTCAAGCCCCACATCAGGCTCCACACTTGGCCAGGAGTCTGTTTCAGATTTTTCCCTCTGCCCCTGCCCCCGCTCTCTCTCTCAAATAAATAAATGAATCTTAAAAAAAAAAATATTGCCAAAAGATTTGAACAAGCACATAAAGAGATGCTCAGTGTCATAAACCATTAAGAAAATGCACATTAGGGGCGCCTGGGTGGCTCAGTCGTTAAGCGTCTGCCTTCAGTTCAGGTCATGATCCCAGGGTCCTGGGATCAAGCCCCACATCAGGCTCCCTGCTCAGCGGGAGGCCTGTTTCTCCCTCTCCCACTCCCCCGGCTTGTGTTCCCTCTCTAGCTGTGTCTCTCTCTGTCAAATAAATAAATAAAATCTTAAAAAAAAAAAAGAAAGAAAATGCACATTAAATCCACCATGAGATGTCTATGCATAGTTACAAAAATGGCCAAAATTAAAGACTTATAAGCAAGTGTTGATAAGGAGGCAGAGCAACTTAAAATCTCATTCATCGCTGGTGGGAATACAAAATAGAACAGCCACACTGGGATACAGATTGGTAGTTTCCTATAAACATACATTCCCCTTAAAATCCCATAATCCTACAACTAGGTATTTATTCAAGGAAAATGAAAACCCGTGTCCACACAAAGACTTGTACTTGAGTGTTCAAAGCAGCCCGATTCCTAATAGACAATAATTGGGTACAGCCCAAACATCCATCAGCAGGCGGGTTTGAGCAACTCGGGTATATTCATACAATGGAATGCTACTCAGCAATAAAAAACTTCCTATCCATGCCACCACGTGAATGAATCTCAAATGTATTATGCTAAGTGAAAGGAGTCTGACACAAGATTACTGTATTAGTTATTCATCACTGTGTAACAAATGGTTACGAGACATAGCAGATCAAAACAACACACTCACCTCACAGCTTTTGTGGGTCAGGGTCAGGTCCCCAGCTCCGCCTCTCGCAAAGCCGTAGCCAAGATATTGGCCAGGGCCACAGTCATCTTGAGGCTCAGCGGGGTCAGGCTGCACCTTCCAGCTCGCTCTGGCTGTGGTGGGCGTCAGCTCCTTGCTGTCTGTCTGACCAAGGGCCAGTCCCCAACTCCTTGCCTGGTGAGCCTCTTGCTACATCAGTTCTCATTATGGCAGCTGGCTTGTCAAGGTGAGCAAGTAGGTGCCAGCAAGACCTAAGTCACAGTCTTTTACAAGCTGACCCTGGATATGATGTCTTGTCACTTTTGAGGTATCATTGAAACAAGTCAGTAGGTCCAGATCCCATGTCAGGGAATGCCCAAAACCAGGAGGTAGGGGTCACCGGGAGCCATCGTAGAAGGCTGCCCACACCAACTTCACACTGTGGGATTCCATTTATATTATAGTTTAGAAAAGCAAAACTAAAGCGACAGGATGCAGATGCTCGAGGTTCCTAGGGACCAGGCCTGGGGAGGAGATTGACCACAAAGATGGTAGAAATGTGTATACCGGCTGTAACCCATTAAACCCATGAGATTGTGTACTTAAAATTGGTGCTTTATTGTATATAAATTATATGTCAACAAAGCTGATATAAAGTGAAATAAAATAAAACCTAGATCCAGACCACAACCTAAAAGGCTGTTCATGACCTGACCCGGACCCCACCTGCCTTACTCTGCTTCCCTCCCTCACTCCCTATGTCAGAGCGAGCTGGAGAGTGCAGCCTGACCACACTGGCCTGGCTTTGCCTCTTTTTGAACTTGCTGGTTCGTCCCAGCCTCAGGACTTTTGCATTTTCTTTCTTTTAAAAAACATTTTTTAAAAATTTATTTTATTTTTTAAGATTTTATTTATTTATTTGACAGAGAGAGAGACAGCAAGAGAGGGAACACAAGTAGGGGGAGTGGGAGAGGGAGAAGCAGGCTTCCCGCGGAGCAGGAAGCCCCATGCGGGCTCGATGCCAGGACCTTGGGATCATGACCTGAGCTGAAGGCAGATGCTTAATGACTGAGCCACCCAGGCGCCCCTTAAAATTTTTTTAAAATAATCTCCACACTCAACGTGGGGCTCAAACTCATAACCCGAAGACCAAGAGTCACATGCTCTTCTGACTGAGCCAGCCAGGTGCCCCAGGACCTTTGCACTTTCTGTTCTCTCTCTGAAACACTTACCTGGCTCTTGATGTGGCTGGCTTTTTCTCCAGGAGGGATAGGATATAATTCAAGTTTCAGCTCAAATATTACCTTATAGTAAGGTCTTTCCTGACTACCCTGTCTAAGCACCTCCCCCCACCCAGCACAATTACTCTATTATTTTTATCTTGCTTACATTCCTTCACAGCCTGTATTTCATCTGAAATGATGGTTCGTTTACTCACTGATTGTCCATCTTCCCCTTTCTAGAAGGTGAGCTCAGTGGGGATGGGGACCTTTTATATTTTCTTCACACCCAATGTCTAGACCATTACTTGGCATGTAGTAGGATGAGTAATCCATTAATATTTGTTAAATGAATATTGATCTGTGTGGGGGCTTTTCTTGGGCAAGTTTAATAAAGGTAATCAAATGTCAAGTAGGAAAAAGGTCACTGTTTTTATTTGTCCAACATCCTGCCCAGAGGATCAGCATCGAGGACCAGAGAGAGAAGGGGGAACCCGGCGTCCTCCTGTCACAGAGTTTGGGGAGTAGCCTCATGCCGGCTGGTGGCGGAACCCCCTTTCCCCAGAGGCTCCCTGAGAGTTGATTCAGCCCCAGCTCTATCCAAAGTAGAATGTTTTCCTCATTTGACTGACAGCCTTTTTGTCAGGAATGTTAATTTGTGTTTACTGTTTTCTTTCACGTGAAAGAATTCAAATCACTACTTAACAAACATAAAATAGGAGAATAGAATTCTGGCTTCTCCACATTAAACATGACCAATTGTACTGGAATGTCTATTTGACTCTCGTAGAAACAACTCTCCAAGTGGCCAAGTCTGATGTTTATCGGTTCTCAGGGCCTGAATTCCTGAGAACAGCGTGGCAGTAAGCCTCACTTCCTGTGAGCCCACCCTCGCCCTCCGTCTAAGTAGACAGACAACCTCGGCCCGCTGCAAGTGCTTTGCGTTTGATCCTTTCTGCCAAGTTCCCTCTGCTTCTCTTTTTTTTTTTTTTTTTTAAAGATTTTATTTATTTACCTGACAGAGACAGCGAGAGAGGGAACACAAGCAGGGGGAGTGGGAGAGGGAGAAGCAGGCTTCCCGCCAGCAGGAAGCCCGATGCGGGGCTCGATCCCAGGACCCCGGGATCATGACCCGAGCCAAAGGCAGACGCCCAACGACTGAGCCACCCAGGCGCCCCCCCTCTGCTTCTCAAATGAATGGATTCCATCTGAAAATCACAGCATTAATAATTACAGCCTAAGCTCAAGAAAATTCTTCCGTGTCACTGCCATTTCTCTCCCCAGGAAAATAATAAAGCAACCTCACAAATATATCAGGCAGGGATTTTAAATTTAGCTAGTGCTGCTTCCCCTCCCGGATCCCTATGACTCACCTCTACCTCCTGGGGCTCATCCTGCTGCTGGGATGGATGTGGGCCAGCTCCCCGCCCAAGCCGCGGACTTGGTGCCATCCCTTCCCATTTGCTGTGAGCACCGGGCAAAGCAATTACCCAAAAGGTAAATAATACAAAAAAAGGCTGCAGGCTGATGATTTCAAGACTGTAACAGACCAGCAGAACATACTTTTCTAGTTTTTCCAGATGCATCTTCAGGCTGCCGAGCCTGGTCCCAGGGAAGAGCTGCCGGCGACTCCCAGGGTCTAACCAAGGGGGCAGAGTTTCCAAACTTACCAGGGCCAAATGCATGATTGTCCTGCTCAGGGCCACAGGGGAAAGCATAAGCCTCCCTGCACTAAACAGGAGAAACAGTGCTGTCACTTCCCCAAGCTTGGAACCAGAGGACTCTGCACGGGTCCTGCCTGACGGAGAAGCCACCATGTCAAATAAGCCAATAGGGACGCCATGGACGAGTTAAGTCGTCGTAAGGGGACCAAATGCCTTAGGTTCGAAATTTGAGTTTCTTTCTCATCCTCATTCCCCTGGTCTGAAGGGTGGGTTCTCCCTCTCCCCTCAAAAAGTAACAGGCGTGGGATTAGCATGGGGAACAACCTACAATGTTTTCCAGAGAAGGGAGGTGGCTTGCCCCAAACCTCTGAGGGGGGGAGCATTTCCCAGATCCTCAAAGGGAGGGGAGAATTGGGCCTGTTCCGTTTCACAGGCGCGGATGCTCCTGTATCCTGGGGCTCGCTCCAGCTCAGCCGGCGGCCAGCCACCCAGAACCAAGGGCCTGGTTTCCTGACCTCTGCTGGGGCCACCCAGAATCGGCTCTCTCTGTTCTGGGGCAGCTGGAGCTTGTCTGAACGGGGCCAAAGATGAAAAAGGGGACACTGCCTGGTTATGTCTAGAAGTGGCCACAAACTAATTTGAAAAACTTGAAGAAGGAATAATGAAAACTCCATTCTTCAGATCCAGACAAACCCATTAGGGACAATATAGATCTGAAATGGAGCTTGCAGATTCTGGGGAAGAAAGTAAAGCATCTCGACTGAAGGTCATGGAACATCCTGGTTATCCCGGCAGAAAACTTCACCAGGTGCGTGGATTGCAGGTCGGCTGTGTGAGCAGGTGACTTCTTTACCTCTTTGTCTCTTCGTGTTTTTTGAAACCGTGCTTGCCTCCAGGGCTTGAGGAAGAAGAGGCAAGTTGATGCCACCAAATAACGAGAGCTATGGCTAAGATACCTGTCCAGAATCCTTCTGCAGTGAAAGTTTAAGGTTAATTTTATGCCTCAGGTAATAAGAGGCAAGTGAAGAAAATAGCAGCAGACTGGTTTGCCCTGAACTAATTGAGTCAAGTGATTTGAGGTCAACGCTATTTCTCAGAGGCTGTCAGCACCTGGACCTTCTCAAATATTCAAAGGAGAGTGACAGTGAGCACAGCATGGCTGCCTTTGCCAGCACAGAGATCAGAGCTTGGGACTGAAAGACGGAAGCTCCAGAGCAGTAAAGGGGCTGCTGACCATGCTCGTTTTGCTGGCTTTTGGAGATTCTGAGCCCGTGTATTTTCCTATATTTATTAAGCACCCATTATATGCTAGAGGCTTAGACATGAGGGACACTGAAGAAGCAGGCAGGCAAGACCCCTGTTCTAGAGGGGAATGATAACAATCCTGGTGGACACTCACGGCTCTCACTCTGTGCAGGGACAGGCTCAGGGCACTTGTTGAAGGATTAACTCCTCACTCTTCCAAAAACGTGTGCAGAAGGACCCACAGGAAAGAGGCCCTGAGGCCCTGAGACTTGTCCAGAGCACATGCACATACACGCAGTGTGGGAACACGCTGAGATCAGTGCTTCCATACCCAAAGGGGACTGGGAGGACCCTCCAAAGGAGGCATTTACACTGACATCTGCCTGGCTTTCTTAGCACCCATTCCTGGCTTTAGGAAAGAAAGCTGGGAGCCAGCCCCATCCTTGGATACTTGGCATTCAAGATTGGGTTGGAAATTCCCAGCAGCAAAGCCCTTTCTAGCTGCCCCTGCTCTAGCCAATGTCTGCAGTCTTATAAGGGGGCTTAACCCACTCCAGAACAAGCTGGTCCATTTTTAGGTGTTTTCATGAGAATTCACTTTCTGTTGTCAGCTGATATCAAGTCCAGAAGTGAATAAATGAGACCAAACAAGGATAAAAGTGTTTTGAGGGAAACTGCGCAGAACTTTATATTGAAAAGAATTAAAATAGAAAACGCTCAAGGCCTTGACATCCTTAGATCTTCGTGGGGGTGCGGAGCTTGGATGTCACCGTTGTTACGGCCCAGCCATCCGCAGTGCCCTTCAAAGGGGTGTGGACAGGTGTGACAAAGCCTGATCAGGCCAGACGGAGAAGTCACTGCATCCCGTCACCAGGACCGCAGCCGGTGGAGCAGCGCCGAGGCCCACCGCCCTCCTCTCTCCCAGGCGGGCCTTTCGAGCGTGGGCAGAGCTGCTCTGCCCGGTGATCGCTCAGGCTCTGGCTCTGCTCTGCCGTAGGTGCGAGGGGTTTGGAAGGAGCTGCTGGGGGGGGGGTCTCTCTCCCAGGAGCGGGTGAACACTAGCCCCCTCCCCGCGCCGCGCTCCTCAACTGCCTAAACCAGGTGCCCGGGACCTGTGACCTCCACAAACAGCCCCGGGGACGAGGTCGCGGCGCCCGTCGGTCTGCAGGCGCCCGGCCGGGCAGAGGGAGGCGGCGTCCAGGCGGGTCGTGGGCCTGGGTCACCTCCCAGGCGGCAGTGCTGCGGTGAGGGAGAGCCGGACCCACCGAGGGGGGCGCGGCTAGGCGGGGCGGGAGCTGGAGGCGGGGCGCTGCTGCGTGGTTCAGGGGCGGGGAGGAATCCAAGCGGCTCCGGAGGGCTGCGGGGCTCGGCGGCAGGTGGGGGCGGACGGGCGGGGCGGCTGGGGGGCGGCCCGGTTCGGGGCGGGGCGGGCTCCGGGTTCCGCGCTCCGTCCGCCCTCGCGCCCGCGCTGCGCGCCCTCCCGCTCCCGCCCAGCCTGTGCCGCTACCGCGGCCGCCGGAGAAGCAACTTCTCGAGCGCCCGCGCCCGGCGGGACCCCGGCGCCGCCCCCGGTCCAGCGCCGAGCGCCGAGGCCATGGACTCGCTGGCCGGGCTGCTGCCCCCGCTCCTGCTTCTCTGCGCGCAGCAGCACCGCGGCACCAGGTAAGCGAGCTGGCGTCCGCGTGCTCCCAGGGTCGCCCTCGGTGGGGGCACCCTCGCTCTTCATCCCCACCCCCACCCCCTGTCTACCCCATCCCCCGTCTTCATCTCTCCCGCCGACTCCCTCTTCATCCCCCCCTCTCGCGCATTTCCCCGAAAGGGCTCCCCCCCCACCCCGTCTCCCCCGCGGGCGCTTCTCTCCAGACTCACCGCACTGCTGCCCTTGGGGCGCGGGCCGCGGCCACCCCAGCTCCTGCCGCCCCGGGTGCTGTCCGCCGTCCCGGTGCTGAACCGGCGCCGCTCGGCTGGACGAGGGCCTGGGAGACGCTCCCAATTCTCCCGGGTTCCCCGGGCTCGCTGGGGTCCTCGGCCCCAGAGGCACTTGGCCGGTCCCTGGCTGCCTGGTGCCCTTCCAGGCGCGGGCTGAGCGCTCAGCTCGGCACGAGCGGCAGGCAGGCAGGAAGGAGCGATCCTGAGGACACGGGGGAGGAGGCTGCTCCTTTTCCCATGGGAGCAGAGCTACACAGACGAGCTTCCGCCGCAGCTAGCAGGGCTGGGGTGGACAAGATAAGGGTTGTGTGTGGTCGTCAGAAAGTTGGGGCCCAGGACGCTGTGGAATCTCCTTTCAGGGGCCGTTTCAAATGGAATCCGCTGAACTCCAGAGTATGCAGGTGGGAAGGAGCCTGCTGCCTCTGGTGGGGGGTGGGGGGCGAGTAGGGGTGGGAGGTGAGGAAGTGAGGGGGTGGGGGACTGCAACGACAACTCAGGATTTCTAACTGTTGGGGGAGGGGAGGGTGGAAGAGGTTAAGAAGAAGGGTCCCCCTGGGCTGTGGCTTCCTCCCTTTGGCTTCAGGGACCAGTAGGGTCCCTGCTGGCTTGTCTCTTCTCTGGGGACTGGAAATGGGCTCCAGGTAGCCCGGCATTCCATGCACTTATCCTGGCCACCTTCCACGGGAGATGTGAAGGACCTTTTTGAAGATCATCTTGGTACAAGGGCTGCAGAAAACCAGAACAAGGACAGCCTCCCTTCCCCGCCCCCCAGCATTCCAGACTTCTGGACCCTTGGAAACTGGAAAATGTTGAACATCAGCCTGTGTTTGGGCTGTAGGCACTCAGGCAGCACATATCAGGGAGGTGGGGGAGATGTGGTCAGACTTTCCTTGGTGGTGGTTGGGGGGCAGAACCAGGAAGCTCTGGGTCTGGCCACAGTGTGGCCATTGTGCCCAAGACCACAAGCATCGTTGATGCGACCCCTGTGCTCGGGAGGGCTTTGTTCTTTTATCGAGCTCCATGGCCCCTTTCCCTCTTCTTACTTCAAGGTAACAGGAAGGGCAAAGCACTGAGGCGTGGCCATGGACGTATGTGCTAGAGGCCTGGGATCAGCTGTGGGCCCAGCACAGCCATGTAGCTGTGATTCTGAAGTCCCAGCTGCTCTGAACCCCAAAGTCTTAGCTCAAGTTTGACACCAAAGCTCATTTGGTGGCAAAGCCTGTTCTGCTCTTGCATGAGTCTCATTCATCCTACTTTTGGGGCCTACTTAAACTTTCCTGCTGGGAAATTCTCCAGACACCCCCCCGCACCCCAAGTCCATATGTGCATTATATTGCCTTTCTAAAAGCAGAAACATTCTGCACTCTGACCCACATCTGGCTTGGGGTTTGGGTAATGGATGTGTCTGTTTGCCCGTGCAGGGAGGCTGGCAGGCTGCGGCCCCGGCCGGGAGGAAAGCCTCTGGGCTTTGTGGGCCTTGGTGGGCGACCTTCAGACAGCGCCGTGCTGTCAGTCTGGGGCCTCCTCTCCCACCAGCTTCTGTTTCCCTCCACGCTAGAAGCCAGGGGGACAGCACCCTCCCTTCCCTCGGTCCTGGTGCTCACCCCTGGAGTGGTGTGGGAGGACAGGAGGTGCCGGCTCTGGCCGCCGCTGCTCAGGTCAGATCCTGGGCTTGCTGGTGGGAAGGCGTTGGTGGGAGAAGAAGGAAAGTGCTGTGCTGCGTCGGCGGGTGGGGCCAAAGCTGTGCCTTCCCCGAGCCCGAAGACCCACTCGTGCAGTGGGTGCCTGAGCTTGCCGGCCGCAGCCCCCTTGGCTGGCCCCCTCTGGGTTGCTGGCACCTCCACCTCCCTGGGGAAGCTCTGTCTGTAGCTCCCGCCTTGCCGGCTCACCGTGGGATTGTCGCCGTGTTCCTCTTCCCCCTGGTAACCGAGGTGCCAGTGCCGCTGTCGGAGACTGTGGGCTTGCTTGTGCACGGTGGAAGGATCCTCGGAGGGAAGAGGACCCCGCCGCCTTGCTCAGCGACACCCACCTTTCCTTTCTGTCTCCAGGGGCACAGACAAGTGACAGGGTGGGCTTGTTGCTCAAGGGGTCAGTCGAGGGAGGGAGGCCCAGTGGTGCCCGACAGCTAGGTGCCAGCCGCAAGTGTTTTCATGGTGCCTGCTTCATCCCAGGAGTCTGGGCATGTGTCTCCGAGCTGCTCTGTCTGTCTACACAACAGGAGCCCCTGCCCTAGGCCATCGTTGGGCCCAAGGCCATCAGATGAAGCAGAACCTCTCTCCCAAGGTGCTGGTCAGAGTCCCCACAAGCTTACCCCATGCTGAGCAACCCTCACATGGAATGTGGACCCCGTCCCCCCCTTTAGCTGCCCACCTGAACCATGGGAGGAAAGCAAGTCCCTCCATGACCCAGGCTGGCATACAGGGCATCCTCCTTGGATGGCCCTTGACATCTCTTCACAGCTGGAAAAACAAGCAGCCCCTGTCCTAGGTGAGAAGTGAGATGGGGCCGGGAGCCTGTCCCCTCCGCGCCCCCTTAGGGTTGGCAAAGGCTGAGAAGTCCACTGACATCCTTCCAGTTCAAGGCGAGCTTCATGACCAGGGGCTTCCCCACCGTCTTGACTTCGTGCCTGTGAGTGCGCATGGGACCCAGCCGAGGAAAGGTGCGCCTGCCTGGGCCACCACCCTGAGGCCAGGCTTGGATGGTGTCTCCTGACAGCCTTGTTGCGGGCAGGCTAGCCGCTGCAGCAAAATGGCAGCCGGGCCAGTCCAAAAATAAAACCTAATACCAGTCCCTTTCCATCCGATCTTCAGGGTGACCTCCATTTGTGTTTTTAATTGGGCTTTACTTGGGGCCAGGGCTTCGTTCAAGTCCTTCTCATACTTAGTTACCAAATCACCTGCCTTACCCCCGCCCTAGACCAGGTCATTGCCTAGAGGGACCAAGGCGGTCCTTTGGGATAGGTCAGTGTTTGTGAGTTTCCTTCACTAAGGAGCTCTTGGTTCAAATTCGACCTTCTTCAAAGGGTCCGTATATGAAACAGAAGAGGGGTTGTCCCAGGCAAGCTCTCCCGGTGTTCAGCGTTATTACAGAGTAACACAAGGGTGCTGTTCTTGAACGCCCTTCTGAATGCGCTCCTCCCTTCCTGCCCGACTGTGGACGGGCCCTGCCCTCTGGCTGGGGGGCGGGGTGTGTGCGTTTCCTGGGGCTGCTCTAACAAGTGACCTCAAACTGGGGGGGCTTAAGACCAAAGACATTTATTCTTTCCCAGCTCTGGAGGCCGGAAGCCCGAGATCAAGTTTGAGGACAGGGCTGACTCCTTCTGGAGGGTTCTGAGGGAGGATCATTCCTGTGGTTCTCTGCAGCTTCGGGCGCTGCTAGGGTCCGTGGCATCCCTTGCCTTGTGGCTGCATCTCTCCGATCTCTGCCTCTGTTGTAACACGGCCTTCTCCCTGTGTGTCTGCTTTCTCTTCTTATAAGGACATCACTCATTGGGTTTAGGGCCACCCTAATCAAGCACGAGATCATCTTAACTAATTACAGCCCAATTTCTGAGGTTCTGGGTGGACATGAGTTTTGGGCGATGCTGTTTACCCCAGGACAGGTAAGCACAAGCAGGGGTGGGCAGCCTTTGGCAGTCTGGTGTGTACCGGCCGTACCCATATGATGAGGCCCTGCCAGGGACAAACACGACCCGCACAGGCTGCCAATGGGACTCGCTTGCAACCCTTGGCATGGGCCCCCGCTGCTCTGGGGTCAGGCTAAGCCTCAGAAGCACAGGACAATTTGGGGATCTCTGGGGCCAGGACTGGGCCTGCCTGGAAAGGGACAGAGAGCAGGAGGTCGGCTACAGTGTCCCCATGGGCCCTTCCCCTTGCCCTGGGTCAGGGCACCTTGCCCTCACCCATCCCGCCCCTCCCCAGCCCTCAGCTTCCTGGTCACACATCTCTTCTCTCAAGTCACCTCCTGCAGGACACTTTACCCTCAGAGGCTGAAAGGGAGGCCGTGTGCCCTTGTCAGGGTCCTCCGAGGTTATTCATCGAGAGTCTCCAGGGGTGGGGACTCTGCCTGACGCAGCAGGCTCGCTCAAGGCCAGGTGGGCCGGAGGTAGTTGGGCAGAGAGGCTGGTGGGTGAGGCGGAAGAGTCCTGGGCCCTGCTCCTCCCTGGGGCTCCCTGGTTTTGGCAGGAGTTACTGGGATTGGCCAGGTCTAGCCTGGAGGGGCTCTCACAGTGGCTCAGGCCCAGCAGGGGACCTAGGCTCCATCCCTGGCACCCAGACTGTGACCAGTGGGCCTTTGTTTCCAGAGCAATGAACGATATTGGGGACTATGTCGGCTCCAACCTGGAGATATCCTGGCTTCCCAACCTGGATGGCTTGATGGAGGGCTATGCTCGCAACTTCCGGCCTGGCATTGGAGGTGAGGGCGGCCGGTGCGGGCACGGGTGGACCCCTGCATCCCGCTGGGTGTGTGAGCCTTGCTGGCTCTGGGATGGCTCCCCTGAGGGGTGCATCTGCAGTCCCCAAGGGGTGAGTCAGGCGTCGACAGCTAGCCCCCTCAGGGAGACAGCTAGGAAGATGGATCTTCTCAGCATCTCATTGCAGACGCTCACCGCCACGGTCCTCCCTGCAAGACCCTGGCTGAGCCGAGTCCTGCCTGGCTGGGCTTTCGCTGGGTGGAGAGCCTGGCCTCAGCGCCTCCCTTGCAGGGCCCCCGGTGAACGTGGCCCTTGCCATCGAGGTAGCCAGCATCGACCACATCTCAGAGGTGAACATGGTAGGTGCCGGCCAGCCTCCGCTGCACCCCTGCCCGGCCCCCAGGGCAGGAGCAGGGCTGACGGCCGGCCCCGGCCCCACAGGAATACACCATGACCGTGTTCCTGCACCAGAGCTGGACGGACAGCAGGCTGGCCTACAACCACACCAATGAGACTCTGGGCCTGGACAGCCGCTTCGTGGACAAGCTGTGGCTCCCGGACACCTTCATTGTGAACGCCAAGTCCGCCTGGTTCCACGACGTGACTGTGGAGAACAAGCTCATCCGGCTACAGCCCGACGGGGTGATCCTGTACAGCATCCGGTGAGCCCGGGACCAGCCTCGCCAGGAGGCTCTGCTGGGGGCTGGCGGGCCGTTGGCGGCCCCCGGCCTCCGGCACCGCTTCACACACAGCCGCTGCGCAGGTGGCCGCTGGAAGCCCGCAGGTGCAGCTTTTCGGCCGATGCGGTGCCTTCCTGTTTCTTATGCGGGGGTGAAATTCACATAACATAAAATTCACCATTTCAACGCGAATGATTCAGTGGCATTTAGTAGATTTGCAGTGTTGTGCAAACATCACCTCTATCTGATTCCAGAACGGCTCATTCCCCGAAAAGGAGACCCCGGGCCCATGAGCACTCACTCCCCCCTCCCCCCGCGTGCCCCAACTCGCTTTCTGCCCCTTCTGCACATTTCATGTCCGTTTGTGTCTGCCTTCCTTCCTTTAGCGGTGTTTCTGGGGTTACCCCTGTTGTGAGGTTTGTCAGGATTTTGTCCCTTCTGTGGCTGAGTGGCATTCCGTGGCCTGGTGCCCCCTCATGCACTCACGAGCTCTGGGCGGCTGCCACGTGCCGGCCGTCGTGGGTTGTGCTGCCGTGAACGTACATCACACGCATTTGTTTGAACATGAGCTTCTGACGTGTGCCTTTTGAAAACAGCATTAGCTGCCAACATTTTAAAAACCGGGAGATTTATGTAAGAATCTACATTCTTCTGGAAAGTCAGAACATTTGGCAGCCCGGGCCTTCTCCCACACGGCCCGGTCAGTGGGGATGCCCAGAGGCTGTCCTTTAGCGCAGGTCAGGTCCTCAGCTGGCACTTCCCTTCTAAGCCCCCAGTGTAGCCACACAGGCAAGCATCTTGAAGGACGAGGAAAGTGAATGAAGCCCAGCTGCGATTCCTGAAGAAAGACCCACAAGTATCCACGGACTGTAGCTTTCCGTTCTCCCCCCGATGCCAGCACCTTGCCGACAGAGCCCGAGAGGCCGCTGGGCCGCCCTCGCTGGAGGTGGCCCCTCTGGGTGGGGGGCTGGGGCGTCTGTGCCTGTGGGGGCAGGAGGACCACAGCATCTCGGGCGCCGGCCTCACTCCCGGAGACCTCACCAGCATGTTGTCTGGGCAGAATCACCTCCACGGTGGCCTGCGACATGGACCTGGCCAAGTACCCCATGGACGAGCAGGAGTGTATGCTGCACCTGGAGAGCTGTGAGTGCCCTTCCGGGGGCCGGGACAGGGTGGCGCTCCGCTCGGGGCAGGCGGTGCTTGCATCTCCGGTGGCTCTGCTGGGGGAACACAGGGGACTCACACTGTCGGGGAGCTTTGCAGCTGGCCTGGCTCGGGGACCGGGAAGCAACTGGCACAGGCCCCGTGCAGTCAGAGGCCTGGGCTGAAGAGAAGGAAGAGAGAGCTGGAAGCCCTGACCAGCCCGGCCCTCTTCCCAGGGGTCAGTGCCTTGCCTGGGACAGATGGGTGTGGAGCCCAGACGAGGCACGTATTTGTGTCATTCGGCCAGTGTGACAGCCCCTGTGGGTCACCTGCAGATGGTGACCTGCCCTTTGTCTAGCTCTTCTGGCCCTGTCCTCCTGCCTGGGGTGCTGGGCATGGCCGCAGGCCTTCTTGCTCCTGGCTAGGTCTTCCCGTGCTGTCCCCTGTCTCTGCCGTATCAGGCTCCCCATGTGGACAGGGTGCTCCTGCTGGGGGCTTCCAGGGGCTGGGGGACACCAGGCTCTGCTGCCCACCTGGGGCTCTCCTGCAGATGGCTACTCATCTGAGGACATCGTTTACTACTGGTCTGAGAACCAGGAGCAGATCCACGGGCTGAACAAGCTGCAGCTGGCTCAGTTCACCATCACCAGCTACCACTTCGCCACAGAGCTGATGAACTTCAAATCTGGTAACGCAGCTTCTCGCGGCCTCTTCCTATGAGCCTGGCTTGTGGTTTTCTGGCACTTTTAACTAAGCTATTAGTCGACTCTGAGGACCCCCTGAGGAGGCAGCTGGAAAGCCACGGATGGGCACAGGCTGCACCGGACCCGGGGACTCAGGACGCCACAGTGCGGACGTGGGTCAGGCTTTCTCTGCCTCATTGCTCTGTCCTTTGCTGCTTCCTGGAGGCCAGCAGCGCTTGGGGTTTGGGGAACACGAGGGGCGAGGGCGTCAGGGGCCACGCCTCCTGGGGCTGCCTTTTCTCCTGCCCACTCCTGCCCCTTCCCAGCTCCTACCGTGTGGTCACTGGTACCAGCGAGCCCCGCTGGCTCTTTCCTTTAGCTTGACTGCAGCGAGAGGGCCAGGAGAGGTGAGCCGGCCACATGGCGGGGAGAGTCCCCTGGCCCAGTGCAGCACTGGAACCTGTCCCCTCTCCTTCCTCTGGGTGGCCCTGCAGAGAGCCAGCCTCTCTCCCGGGACAAGGCCCGGGGCAGGGGAGACCCCTGGCCCATCAGGGTGTGTGGGGGAGGTGACGATGGCAGGGCTCTGGGGTTCGCAGTGGCCCCCAGTGCCTGCCACGCCTTCCACTCCACCCGAGTGCCGCCGCGTGTGGGGGTCAGGTCCCAACCGGGAGCGTTTCCCTGGCAGCCGGTCAGTTCCCTCGGCTCAGCCTGCATTTCCACCTGCGGAGGAACCGGGGCGTCTACATCATCCAGTCCTACATGCCCTCCATCCTCCTGGTCGCCATGTCCTGGGTCTCCTTCTGGATCAGCCAGGCAGCAGTGCCGGCCAGGGTGTCTCTAGGTACGGGGCCCTGACCGTTCCTCGGAGGAGCTGGCGGAAGGGTGGGAGCCCAGAAGTAGGACCCAACCCTGCTAGCCACAAGCTCGGGTCTTGCCCCTCAGCCCCTTGCTCCCAGCTGTCCTGGGTCAGTGGCCAGCCGGGCCGGGCCAGGCCAGAGGAGCCTGACCTGCCCCTGGGCCAGGGGTAGGGGTGCGGGAGATGACAGGGGCCTCAGCAATGTCACCGCCCCTTCCCAGCAGGTATTACCACGGTGCTGACCATGACCACACTGATGGTCAGCGCCCGCTCGTCGCTCCCACGGGCCTCGGCCATCAAGGCACTGGATGTGTACTTCTGGATCTGCTACGTCTTTGTGTTTGCCGCGTTGGTGGAGTATGCCTTCGCCCACTTCAATGCTGACTACCGGAAGAAGCAGAAGGCCAAGGTCAAGGTCAAGGAGCAGAAAGCAGAGGTGAGGCTGAGCCTGCCGGCTCTCTGGTGTTCAGGATCAAGGACAGCCTCCCCCACCCCCTCCACCCCCAACACAGAGGGGCAGCAGTGCTGGGGCCACTTTTCCTGGGACCCACTCAGGACCCTCTGCCCACTGCTCTGGGGAGGTCACCTGCAGCCCCCGGTGCATAAGAGCCGGCCCAGACTCTGGCCCGTCCTGCTGCTGGACGCGGGCCCAGGTTGGGGGTCCTGAGGTGGGGGGAGCCTGCCCTCGGCTCAGCCGTGTCTCCTACTCTCCACCCCGCACACCGTGCAGATGGATGTGAAGAACGCAATCGTGCTCTTCTCCCTGTCGGCTGCTGGTGCCACCCAGGAGCTGGCCGTGTCCCGCCGGCACTGCCGCAGGCCTGGGAACCTCATGGGCTCCTATAGGTGTGTGGACATGGAGATGGGAGAGGCCAGGAAGCAGGGGGGGGCCCGCGCGGGGGGCCAAGGAGGCCTCCGTGCGCTTTTCAAGCCCATTGACGCAGACACTGTCGACATGTACGCCCGCGTGGTGTTCCCTGCAGCCTTCGTGGCCGTCAACGTCCTCTACTGGGCGGCCTACGCCATGTGAGGTGGAGGTGGGGCTTCACCTGTCCCGGAGCCCCCAGCCCCTGGGAGAGAGGGCTCTTGGGTTGATGTGCCTGCTCTGCCTGTTTCGAAGGGGGCCCGACAACAGGCCGCATAAAACAAGAGGAAAACGCTGGCCTCCCTAAGTACCCCAGGCTCTGTACCCACCATCACCTGGAAGACCACCCTGGGGCTCTCCCGTGCACCTCTCCTGCAGACCCCTGGCCCGGCTCCTCCTGGGCGGCAGAGCCAGCCTGACCCGAGGCTGAGCCAGGCAGGCTCAGGGCCCTTGAGGAACTCTGCATTCGATTCAGAAAACAATCCTGACTCTAGGCATGTACTCTGTGGGCTTGGGACCAGGTCGTGGGAGGCCGGGCGTGGGCGGCGCTACCTTCTTGGTGAGATGGTGGAGAACGGCATCCATAGGCCGTGGGTCCCAGCATGAAATAAAACAAAGCCTTCGGCTGCTGGCTGTGTTCTCTGTCTCTGAGGCTGAGCTGCGGCTGCAACCTTGCTGACTAGAGAGTTGTCCTCGAGCTGTGGGCTCCCTGGGCTCAGAACAGAGGGGTTTGGAGCTGTCTCACAGGCGAGCCATGTGGCCACGTCCTTGGGCATCGGTGGGAGAGCGGAGGTGCAGGGACCTGGAGCTCGAGGAGTCACACCCCACCTTGGTCTCTTGGTCCCACGGCCAGGGTGCCACAATGCTGTCTTCTCGGATGTGGTGATGGGCAAAGGGAGGCCACTGAGTCCCCACAAATACCACTCAGCCCCTTCCCATCTCTGCAGCCACCACGGACGTGGGGTGACAAGGCTGCAGCAGGGTGACGGGGGTTGTTGGTCACCGGAGATCTGAATAAGGGGGTCCGGATTTTCCACGGCACCAAAGCAGAGCAAGTCATCACACTCAGAGGCAACCGGAGCCGGCAGTGAGAGAAGCTGTGGTCGCTGCAGAGTCCGGACAGCCGGCTCCCGTGGCCAAGGTCAGCCATGGGCATGCCGTGCTGTGGTCAAGGTGGCAGCCAGGCAACTGCCCAGCTGGCCCCGTGGTGCCCCTCCTGGTGCCCCCTCCCCCCTGCAAGCCACCTCAAGGGGAGCATGATGGTGACTTTGCATGAATCAGACTCTGAATCAGGTGGCCCTGCCTTCTGCCTCCAGCCACACAACCTGCCCAGGGGTCTGCAGTGTCTCGAGGCCGTGGGGACAGGAGGCTAGAGGATCCTTACTCCCAAAGGGCTTAGCTGGCAGAGTGACCATCGAGTGTCCAGCACAGCCCTGCAGGGAGCTGCTTCCCAGAAGACTTGGCCACCTCAAGGGCAAAGGAGGGAACTGGCCCTTCTGCGCAAACCACAGCCCAGGCTTATCACCCCTCCCCCTCCACCCCCCTCCAACTCCTCCTCCCCCAACTTCCCCTCCCCCTCCAGCTCCACCTCCAGCTCCACCTCTACCTTCACCTGCAGCTCCAGCTCCAGCAACTCCTCTAGCTCCAAGGCCCCTCACCTCCTAAAGACCCCTCCTGGTGCAAGGCTGCCACTTTGTCCCCTGCTCTCAAGGACTGGGCTGCAGAGCTTGGCAGTCATCCCAGTGGGCTGGGCCAAGGAGCAAGACCTTCAGGATCCAATGTGACCAGAAGCTGCAAATGGAGTGGGCCTGGGGGCCAGTGGAGAGCAGGTGGCTGATGAGCAGCTGAGCTTGGATCTGGGTCAGCTGGGGATCCGGGCCACCTCAGGACAGCAGGGGGTGTTGGGGGCAGCCAAGCCTGGCCAACTCCATAAACAAGGACAGCGATGCCCAAGGGCAGTGGCCCCTTTCTCCCTTGCCCCCTCGGCACCTTCTTGTCTGCATGATCCCATGCAGGGTCACTGCCCCCTCCTCCCTGGAACTTGGAGAACTGCCTGGGGTCTGGTGTCCCAGCCCCAGATGGGGCACTGAAGCTACCTGGCTGGGCTCAAGGCTGCCCGCCCTCCCCAACCCTGGAGGCAGCCAGGGTCCTGTCCCAAGTCCTGTTGCACCGAGGAAGGCCGGGGGTCAGCTCCATCCCTGGGGCTCCAGGCGATGTGCAAGTAAGTTCAAGGTTCATGGAGCCGCTGAGCTCACCTGGGTGCAGGACCTTGCCCCACCCCATGCCCGCCTGTCCCCACTTCCCTGCAGTTTGCCGACTGCCCTCTTTCTGCTGCACATAACCCACAAGGAGCTATTTAAAGCCGGCCTTTGTGACTGCCTGGGGCACCCACGCGGCGAGGCCCACCCGGGCAGGAGCCTTCGCCTGGTTCCGCAACCAGCAATCACTCCCTCCAGCCTGCAGGCTGCTATTTCTGCCCACATATTTACAGGGCCAGGAAAAAGGGACGGGAAGGGCTGGTGCTTTTTAAACGCTGAGTTCTATTCCGGTGGTGATGAGATGGGCAGATTGAAGGCCGGGGCGGATCAGGTTTGCAGCTGAGAGGGGCCAGCTTGGGAGGGAGATGTCAGCAGTTCCTGTGTCAGAGGCATCTGGGCCGGGTGTGTGTGGGGGGGGCTGGGGGGGCCTGCCTCCGGATGTGCCTCATTGCAGCAGGGACAGTTTTGGGGGGCTGGTGGCTTCCTGGTCTGTTGTCTCTGGCAGGGGCTGGAATGTACGTGGCCAATGCAGACTGTGAGATGCCTCCCTGAGAGCTGGGACAGCTCCTCCCCAAGTCTGGAGGGTCAAAGACCTTATTTCCAAATAGGGACTGGGTAGGCATGAATCTGGGGGGGACACTGTTTAACCCAGTATAGAGGGTGATATCCCAGAGGCAGGAGTGGAGGAAGAGGAAAAGCGGACAAGGTGCTTTACAACCTGGGGCACTTGGGTCCCAATCCCACTGCGGAGCCTCTGCCCAACATGTGGAATGCACCTCTGAATTGTCCTTTTGAAGAATGAGGGGCTGGGGCATTTGTCACCCACTGCCACCCCAGGGCCACCTGCCTGCAAGCTGTGGCCAGGTGCTGTGGTCCTGGTTGGTGCCAGGACCCAGTCTCTTTTTGGGAGCCGCTTTTCACAGGGCAGCCCTGTGGCCCCGTGGAAAGTTCTAGAGGGGCTGCTGCTGGCGGCAGGTCAGTGCAGGGGCTGCAGCATGGGAGTCATCCCTGCAGTGCTCACATCCGCTCAGGACATCGCTGGTTCCTCAAGGTGGTGGCTGTCATGGCGCCACCAACAAAGACAACCCCCGTGGGCACGAGAGGCCACAGTCCGTCCCCGTGGCTGCAGGTGCTCCTGAGAGTCATGCTGTCCCCCCACTGCCCCCATCTGTCCCTGCCCAGCACCTCTGCTTGCTTCGGTAGTCGCCTGCCGCAGTGACGCACAGCCTGGTCCCGAGGGCCAAGCCTCAGCCGCCTGGCCCTAGCCGAACCGCGTGTTGCTGCGGTGACCCACTCTGTGCCACGGGTGTGGAAGGCCCGAGAGGTGAATCCTGCAAAACTGAAATGCAAGCATCCCGCTCGGATTTCTGGCCCCTGCAGGATTCCCACTCACCACTGTTCCCGATGGGCACCCTGCAGTGGGGCAGGGCAGCACAATGGTCCAGCGTCACCTTCACCCAACATGTCAAACTGGCACATCTATGAACCAGGAAGGAGGTGGCTTCCCCCCTGTCGCTTGATTGTAGGGACCCCAGCCCCACATGAGTCCACAGATTTCAGCTGGGGGGAGGCGTTGAAACCAGAGGATAGCTGACCTGGGCACCTGGGCCACCTTTTCTGTAACTTTTAGATCCTCGTGCTTGCTTCGGCAGCACATATACTAAAAACTTTTAGACCCTCGAGACTCGCTTGATCCTAAGCCAAGTGATGCCTTTCCACGGTCTGCAGACAGCCACAGCGCCCACTTAGCAGTGCCCGTGACGGGCAGCTCTGGGTACGTCTCCGCTCCACGTCCCGTGGCCAGGTGCTGTGGTCCTGGTTGGTGCCAGGACCCAGTCTCTTTTTGGGAGCCGCTTTTCATGGGGCAAATAGCTCTTTGGTGTGGTCTTGCTGCAGAATCCTAGGGGCCCTTCCACGACACTTTCCGACGGGGGCTTGGCGGAGACCCACCACCGGCCTCTCGAGCACCACTGGACTTCCTACCAGAAGGCCCGAGAGACAGGAAGGCTGGCACCCAACCTGGCCCTGCTGGCCGCCCCAGCAAACCGAACGGGAATATGAAGGGGGCTCCACTCCCGAATTCTTTGTGTCTCTGAGGCTGGCCTTAACATCCGTGCTACCACCTGGAGGGAGGCGTCCTTCTGAGTCACTCTGTGCCGGGGGATGAGGGCGGCTTCACACGGTGGCTGGCCCTTCTCCATCACAGGGTGCCCGCCCCACAGGTTAGGGAAACACGACAGGACCCTGGCAGTTGCCAAATAAATCCACCCATGAGGAATGTGAGGACCCGGGAATGACCATAGGATGCATCCACAAACCCACTGAACCGACTCCGAGGGGGACATGGGCCAGGACTCCATTTACCATTGACATCCATAAGCCTTCGTGCTACCTGGGGGCCAGTTTTGACATTTTCGGTCTCTTGGTATCATTGTCAACTCAGACCCTGTATCCAAAATCCTTCAAAACTGTGGGTGTCCTTTGTCCAGAGTAGAGTTCCCCTGCACGGCGGCAGGAAAACTCTGGGGGGATCTGTATCGCGAATGCGCGTGTAGTAGCGAAGAGCCCTTCTGGGAGGACACCCAGCCTCTCTTCCACAACAGGGGTCTGGATTGGAGAACTGGCTCATCCGGGAAGGAGACCCAGTTTTCTATCGCGGCTTCTGCGTCCCAGCACTTGATCGTTCCTGCTCACACAAGTCAAGCAGTGCCCTAGTTAGCTGCTCGTCCATCCACCCAGGGCCGCTGTGGTCCGCGAGCCGGCGCCACGGGTTCCCGCAGGCGCCTGGTTTCCTTCCAGACCCTCCTCCCGTCGCTGTGACGACCCTGCCTTGGCCGTGATGATGAACGGCAGCCATCCTTCTCCTGCTGCAGCTCTCATGGTGGCTTTCCTCCCGTTAACACTGGCCATGCAGATCAGCCATCGCCGTCGGGTACCCTTTCTTGTTGCTTTCGTGAAGGGCGTGGCTTCCAGGCCCTCCTCGGGACCCAGTAAGCTGGTGGTTCCTGTGGCCCGCACCCTGCCCACCCCCCAGCCGTGGGCGCATTCCTCATACTCGTCCAAAGATGTTTCAGTGTCTCCACCTCATGGGTACTGGCCACCATCACGTTCCAGCCTCAGAGAGGCCCCCCAAGTGTGTGAGGGCTGGCTCCACTCTGCTGGGGTGTTAATGCCTAGTTAGGTGAGTGCCCCCGTACCAGTAGACTCCCCCTGCCCAGCCTTCCTTTCCACACACCCCATCCAATAGTCTTCAGACCCGCTCCGTGCTTGACCTCAGGCTTCTGCCGCTACCTATCAGCCAGGAGCTGCAATCCCTCTGAGGGTGAGCTCGTCCCTCCAGTGTGGTCCTCGGCACCCCTGCTCAGGCCGAGCTCGGTCCCGGCTGTTGGTCTGGATGCAGGGAGGGAAGGCGGAGACAGATTCTGAAGAGGACAAGTGTAATAGGTGGAAGGGTTTGTCAACTCCTCATCCCTGGTACCTGTGAATGTGATGCTGTTTGGAAGTAGGGTCTCTGAAGATGTAATTAAGATGTGGGTTAAGATGAGGGCATACTGGATGAGGGTGGGTCCTAAACCCAGCCACTGGTGTCCTTATATAGGAGGACACGCAGAGGGACACAGAGAAGGCCGTGTGAAGACAGAGGCAGAGATGGAAGTGTCTATGAGCCAAGGAGCCCCGAGGATGGCCAGCAACACCAGAAGCTGGAGAGAGGCACGGATGGCCCCTGGAGCCTCCAGAAAGACCCTGCAGCTGGCACCGTGACCTGACTCCTGGCCTCCAGCCGGGGACACAGTGAAGTCCCGTGGCCATAAGCCCTGCAGCCTGTGGTCACTTGTTACAGCAGTGACAGGGACTAATACAAGAATCATTTTGCAAGGTCTCCACCTCAGATGAGGTATTTTCTGCGACTCCAGACAAGGCAAAACTCCTCTCCCCGAACAAATGGGACATGAAGTGGGAGGACAAGACTCCCAGGTGAACTCACTCGCAGTGACCCCAAACCAGGCCTCAGGCTGTACCCCTTCCCCTCAGGGCCCCGATCCGAGCACAGGGGACCGGTCAAGGCCACCCCTCATTCATCCCTGGGATCTCTCTCCCTTATGAAAGCACCTTTGGCCTAACGTTCAACACCACCTGCCCTCTGGCTGGAGGCAGCCAGGCTTCCTTAGATGCTGGGGAGAACGTCTGGCTTTCACAGCTTGTTTCTGCACCCCACACGGCCAGAGCCCTGCAGGCTGGTCACCACCCCACGTTCCACCAGCAGGTGCTCTCGCTGTCATCGTACCAGTGAGTGAGCCAACCCCACGTCACCTGCACCTGACCGCGGAATCTGCCGCTTCGGTGCCCGTGGTCACCTGAGAAGGGGCCAGGAGGTAGCCGTGAGCCAGTGGGGAGCGATGGCAAGGAGGAAGAAGCCATGGGCTCTGCGCTCCTGAGCGGGCTGTGTGCTGGGGGCAGCTCACACGGATGGGTGTGTGGCCTGCTCCTCCCTGGAGACCGCGGAGGGGCCACATGGAACCACCTTCCAGGGATCGATTCCCACACCCCAGGGGTCGACGCCTGTCCGCAGGGGTATTCACTCCCCACCCTTTCAGGCTGCCCCGGCCGAGCAGGTCAGAGAAGGTCCTGGGGCAGAACAGTGATGGGGACAAAGAGAGCTTTGGAGATAAGACACTGCTCGTGTGCTTGAGGACTGCCCACCCCGCTGTGCCGAAATGAGAGGTGAGGCCAGGGACACGGTCCGGGGCACCAGAAGCCTCTCTGACCAAGAGGCTAGGGATTTTCAGTATAAGAGATGTAGCCATTTGGGGAGGGGTGATAAATGTGCTTTTCCCTGTCTTTGGCCTTTCTGAGCACGACTTCCCCTTGGTTGAGAAGTCCTGTGATACAGTTGCTCGCAGTGTGGGCTCTCGAGCTAGACCGCTTGGTCTGCATGACCTTGGGCAAGTTACTCCCCAGCCCAGGACCTCAACATCCTCTTCTGTAGAATGGGGTAAGATGGCACAGACAGTTGTGGGAATTAACTGGTAGCGTAGGTAATAAAAAGCACTTAGAACGGTGCCTGGTGGTTCACACCCCACACTAAGTGCTATTATTTTTTATTGGTTGGCCCAAGGCACCCACCTGCCTGGTTTGGCCGGTGATTAGCCTTGTTAAAGAAGAAATGCAAAAAGAAGGCCACAGTTAGTATTTGGGTTTAGATATTCGAAATAGGATTTGCAGGGTGCCTGGGTAGCTCCGTCATTAGTCGTTAAGCGTCTGCCTTCGGCTCAGGTCATGATCCCGGGTTCCTGGGATTGAGCCCCGTATTGGACTCCCTGCTCAGCAAGAAGCCTGCTTCTCCCTCTCCCACTCCCCCTGCTTGTGTTCCCTCTCTCGCTGTGTCTCTCTCTGTCAAAAAATAAATAAAATCTTTAAAACACACACACACACAAAACCAAAATAGGATTTGCAGCCAGAACATAGCCTCACAATCCTGACTGTGCCTTGGAAATTTCCTGAACTCTTTCAGCTCCCGTTGGACGCAGGAAGGGCAATTCTAGGAGACTCGCATTTTCTCCTCAGTGTGGTGTAGGGCAGGCCCCAAGGTCTACTGTCCTGCTGGGGAGGCAGGGGGAGTAGGACTGATCCTGAGAAATGGGGAAAGCCCACGTCTCCTGGCCTTGGGGGGCTGCAGGAGGAAGGCATACAGCGGGTGGAGGAGGAAGGGGGCTCCCACAGGCTTACAGGAGCTGACTGAACATCCAGCTCCAGGTTCAGTCACTTCGCACCATGGAATTTGGTATACACTATAATTGGCGCTTTGATTTTTCAGACAGCTGGTTTACTGGAATGGCATGTGATGTGCGCTGTGCAGCAACATACGTCAAGGGCACACCTGCTCCCATTCTGAACTCAACACAGTTCTGAGGGGGGCGTGATGGGGGCAGACGATGGGGACAAGCCAGGCAGGTTGTCCAGCCAGCTCTCTGGAACCTCTGGAGTTCCTGCCCTGGGTCCACTGAAGCGGGGGGGGTTGCCTTTTTTTTTTTTTTTTTAAAGATTTTATTTATTTATTTGAGAGAGAGAATGAGAGAGAGAGAGAGAGCACATGAGGGGGGGAGGGTCAGAGGGAGAAGCAGACTCCCTGCTGAGCAGGGAGCCCGATGTGGGACTCGATCCTGGGACTCCGGGATCATGACCTGAGCCGAAGGCAGTCGCTTAACCAACTGAGCCACCCAGGAGCCCGTGGGTGGGATGACCTTAGCACAGAGGCTGGGGCTCCACCTGGGCCGAGTACGACCAGGCAGAGGCTTGGAAGTCAGCCAGGACCGCAAGGGGAGGCCACCCTCTCTGGGCAGGCTGCTGGGGGCCTGCCAGGTCAGGAAGCAGCATCCCAAATTCCCACTGGGAGAGTTTTCTATGAGTCTCTGTTGCCACACATCTTGTTGGCAAGATGCCAACTGCCTATGTTTCGGACTGTCTCTTCAAGGAGGTTTGTTGAATGAACAGTTTGGAATTATTTCCCTCCCGAGAAAGGGGGTTTTTCTGTCCATTATGGAATATTTGCGATCCCTGAGCTTGGGGTTTGATTTCTGCATGTACAGTGCCCATCTGGGCCCCCCGTGTTCTCCTGTGGGACTCGGGGAGAAGTAGACTGATGCAAATTCACCGATGTTCTTGCCACTCTCCGTGCTGGGAGCAATAATTCCTTCGTCTCTGAACCAGGACTCTCATGTCTTCTGATAGCCTCTGTGAGACGGAGGGTCACAGTCCTAGAAAGCTCCTCGGCTGTGGGTGCAGACAGGATGCTCCGGTCAGAGCTGCCTGCTTTCGCCTTGCAAGCCCCAGGCCGGCCCAGCGAGGGTCCAAGGGCCCCCTCCGGCCACCGCTGTGAGTTCGCATTAGCCCATTCCCACAGCACCCAGACACATCTTTGCGGAGGGAGGCGAGTACATAGAGGGAGACCGGACAGAACCTAGAAGGCTGTTTGAATCAATGGTTCAGATGAGAATTTTAGTCGTTTGTTTTCCTGCTGCCGAGTACATAGGGCTCATGAGGGAGACCAGAGAAGATGGAGGGAAACACACAGAAGCAACGTGCTCTTCCCCTCCCAGTCAGGTGGCTTCTGGTGCCAAACTCCCCCTGCTGAGTCTCCACGGGAGGGGCTGAGAGCTGCCCCAGCAGAGGGGGCTCCCCCAGGGCCGGCTGGCAGCCCCCAGTCCTGCCTGGGACCTGGTGGTGTCAACTGTGCCTCTTGGGCTGACACACGCCCAGATGAACGGAAGGACGATGACAGCGACAGAAACTGCTTGCCATTTCCTGAGAGCTGAGTCAGTATTCTGCCTTCTCCGGTCATCCCCACCTCACAGGTGAAGAGCCTGTGGCCCAGCAAGGCAAGGAATGACTCCTGGCCACTTCCCCATGTCCTGAGTGTCTTCCAGCCCAGTGCCTCCTGCCCTCCTGAGCCAGGCTACCAGGCTCCACTCCAAAGGGCCTCACCCCTGCTCGTACCACTCCATTTTAAAACACCTGGTGGTCCCTCCTTCCAGGCCCCTCTCAGGACGGCCCCTCCCCAGGTGGGCTCAGGTGCACAAGCATCTGGATGGGGTGGCCGTGGGCTTCACATCCTTAGCCCGGGATGCCCTACATTTCGCTACGTGCCGAGGACACCCCCAGGCACGGCCCTGGAGCAGCTGCAGACACAGCGGCCGTCCCAGGAACGGTCAGGCACACCGGGTGGCTTCACCTGGAGGCTGGTCCCCCCAGATCAACCTTGAAGACACAGCTCTCAGGGCTCCCTGGAGGTGCTGAGGAGAGGCGGTGGACAGGTGTGCCGAGGCACCGGGGTCCCTGCTGTGGACGCCTGTCAGGTGCTGCTTCTCTCAAAGCCTTCCCCCAGGTGGGTGTTGCAGGAATTAGATGAGGTCCTGTCCTGAGGGCAGTTTGTCAACTCCAGCTGTCCTGCCCTGGGAGTGGTCACTGGGGGCTGACAGGGGCTGTCAGGGGTCAGCGAGGGCTGCGTGTCACCTCTGGGGATGGCAGCCTGGGCCCTGCCCATAGGAGCCTGCTGACTGTGGGTGACCAGGTCCCAGGGAATCTTTCCCCAGCTTGGGGATGCTGGGGCGCTTTCCAACAAGAGCGGCGCCTGCACACAGCCAGGCTGCCAGGCCATCTGCTGGTTCGCTGGGGCCACCGGCAGGGGTCCCACCTCCTTCTGTCCCGGCAGAGCCACTCCTGCCTGGCCCGAGTGAGCGTGAGCCCAAGCGTGCATGTGCCTGTGTGCAAAATTAGCTCTCAAAGGTCACATGGGGCCTGCAGTGGACTTTGCCTCCGCTCTGCAGCCAGCCGCATCACCTCCCACCCTCGATCCTGCAACTCTCAGGACAGACGTCTGGGACGCACAGATGTCGGCATCTCCAGTTCTTTCCTTACAGCGGATTTCCAGAAGTGGAATGATGAGACCCAAGGCTCTGGATGCATGTTGCTTTCTAGAAGGCGGTCCCAGCTGCGCCTCTTCCCAATCCCTTCCCAGGACGGGGTGACTGGATACCATGGTGGCCCGGAAGACTGACCCCAGCCTGACCTGGGGCAGTTTATACACAATGCCAGGCTCTGGGGCCCCCCAGGGGCCCCCAGTCTCAATCTCTGAGTAAAAGGCAAAGAAGACTGTGGAGGGCAGGCTCAGCAAGGTGGAGGCCCCATGCCCAGCGTGTCCCCTGACACCCACGGCTGGGCGTGGACAGGCTCCTGCCGGGCGGACAGACAAGGGGCTCAGCCAAGCAGCTGGGGACCTGTCTCGCTCTGTCACTGTGTCTCCCTGTGATGCCTCTAGTTAACTATGGCTTTCTTGTGGCTAAAATAGCGCCCACACACAGCCCCCGTGGAGTGGCATTGCCATGGTGACCGTGGTTCTGGGTGCTGCCTTAGACGCGTGTTGGGCTTGCTTGGGGTTTTAAATATAATCCCAGGCAGCTGAGGGGATTGAAAGCGGGACAGGCTCCATTTTCCAGGAGGGGAAGTGCCTTTCCCTCCGCAGTGCCCTGGCCCCGTTTGTCCTGGGCCCCAAGGAGAGGAGCTCCATTCCATGACACCTTCTAGGGACATCCAGCAGGACGAGGGAGATGTCAGCGTGTCCCCATGGGCCCAGGCAATTCCGGCCCTGCACCTTGCCAGCCCTGCGACCCCGGACGAAGCACTGGGCCACCCAGACTCTCAGTGTCCTCATCCAGAGAATGGGCCTGTGATACCCACAGTGGTGCCTCACTGTGCTCGCTTGTGCGATAGGACAGTGGCCACTGCAGGCGTCTCTGTGAGTTGGCTGCATGTGGGAAGCTGCTCGCACCGCAGCATCCAGACCCGAGCGGTGTCCCGCGTGGTTGTCCCCGCCCTCCCACGCCGTTCTGCCTCTGCCAGACGAGGCCTCTCCCAGCACCTGTTCCAGGGCGTGCACACAGAAACACACACGGTTCACAAATGCAACACACACACGGGGACCCCACGGGGAGCGCCGCATAGACACGCGCACACGCGCAAGCGGACCCTATGCACCCGGGGCCCGCCAGGGATTCTGAGCGGGGACCATTTAATATAATGGACGATTAAGCTTAATACAGTGGACAGTGACTGCAGGTAGAAGACAGGCCTGGCACCCTGGGGCGGAGCGGGCGCCCCACCCCACGCTGGAGTGGGGCTGCGTCCCGGGTGGGGGGGGTAGGGGGGCAAGAAGCCCTGAGCGCCGCCCACGTCGGCTCTCCGCCGCCAGCGGCGTCCCCCTCCGGCCGCGTCCCTCCGGCGCCCTCTGCTGGGAACGCGCAGCGCGGCGCTGCCGCGGGAGGACAGGGGCTGGCGGCTGCCAGCACCCGCGCCCGGACACCTGCGCTGCGGAGGCTCGCCCCGCTGTGATGACTGATCTGCCTAAGTGTCAGCAGTGCCCAGAGCGAGAAACCCTCCCGCTCGTCCTGCAGGAATGCCATCCCTACTCCCAGGCAGGAAATGGGGAATTTGGAGCAGAGAGGGAATAGACTGGTCACTGGCACATAGATGCACACGGATGCCCCAGACACATCTATACAGAGACCCACAAACACAAGAACAGACACTGCGTTAGGATACTCACACAATACGCACAGACACACACGGAGACAGATACACGACCAGGCCCAGAAGCCCACAGAGATGAAGACATGCCTCTCCCTCTGGGCAGGACCTTGCCCAGTGAATGGGGCTCCCAGGGCCTTGTCGCTGGCTCCCCCACCCTCCTTAATGTGGCCCTAGAGGCCCCTCAGGGTCTGTTCCAGCAGCTTCTGTAGCCTCGCCCTGACACCTCCAGACAACCCTGCTCCCTGGGGTGACAGAGCCTTTTCAGGAGCCACCCAGCCTGCCCGTCCTGCTCTCCTACTTCACGGCACACATCCCCATCCCATCACCAGACTCTCTCCCAGGGACCTGGTTTGACCCGGCTCTCTCCAACAAACTTCCTTGTCTGTGTGACCAATGACGGTGGCCCGTCTCCCCACCAGTGTGCAGTCCCATGACAGAGCCGCCACGTCTGGCTGAATCCCTACTGTATCCTGGCACCCAGTAGGCCCTTGGTCAACATCCGTTGAACAAATTAACGAGCGAGTGAAGTGAATGTTGTCTCTTGAACCAGTTTTTCCAAATCCCGTGATCTATGACAAAGAAAGGAAACACCTGCTGCCCCTCCCCTCCCACAGCTGTGTGCCAAGCACACGCCCTGAGCTTCCTGAGACTCTGCTGTGGTCCTCACTGCCTGGGGCAGTCTCACACCTGGCAGGAGGGCCAGGGCCCCCCAGCCCCCAGGCTCCTGGAGATGCCAGCCCCTGACAGCCACTTCTTTCTGGGTAGTCCCAAGCGGGCACAAATGCAGTCCGTGAGGTCTGATGAGGAAGACAGCCCCCTGGCTGGGGTTCTGCCAGAAGTTCTCATTGGGAGGGACCCGCACAGAGGCCTCCGCTTGTGTCCGAAGAGTCTCACGGAGCATAAACTCCGCCTGGCTTTCACGCTTCCCCTAAAGCATCTTGACGTCATTTGAAAGCATCCTCATAAAGAACATTCATGGAAGAAAATCAGAGGGTGAGCTAGGTGGGGCCCAGCCACCCTCCTCACCCACCAGCACCGCACCTGCTCTGGGGTCCCAGGTGACAGGAGAGGGACACCCTCCCCGTGGGGTTTGCTGGGAGAGGAGGGAGGCAGGACAGCAAGAGTTCTCTCCTGACACCCTTCTGTGAGGTTAAAGATTTACAGCCAGCCTCTGTCACTTTTATAATCCCTTTTAAAATGCCCACACCTTTGTGTTCTTTCCTTTTGGAAATAATAAGTGTCGTTATGAAAGCACATGAGGTGTATACAGGGAGAGCTCGGAAACACAGGAGCTGCTGAGAGGTGGAAGGACCTGCCCTCAGCCCCAGGGCCTCTTTGGCAGGTCTGTCCTTGGGCCACCAAGGCCACCTCGCTGCCCCGCCCTCCCTGGCCCCCTTACTTGGCAGACTGGAGAGGCAGGAGCCCAGTGCCCCTCAGCACAGGGCCTGTGCCCGCAATTCTGAGGGGTGTCCGCCCACTCATTCCCTCTCTCGTTCCTTCCACAATGTGTCAGCAGTGGCCTACGCTGACTGGGTCCCAACCCCTGTTGCATGTGGAGCGGGGAGTGGTTGTCGCCAGGGCACAGGGCCTGCAGTACCACCTGCCTGCTGGGCAGGACCACGCCCTCTATCCTTGAGGCCTTAACGGTTGGGGGGTACTCAGCACAGTGGCCGTCCCACCCTCTGGACTGTCCACAGGCCTGGTGGGCAGGGGGGACCCGTTGTTCGGCAGAGCTGTTTTTTTGGGGGGGGAGGATGCAAAAGCCAAAGCCCTCCATGCTCAGGGCAGTCCCGGGAGGCCTCAGGTGTTTTCTGGGAGCCGCAGATGACCCATGTGCCCTCACCCCAGCCTGGGACAGGATGTGTACGAGACTCAGGGTGGAACCTTCCCCTGGCCCTCCTCCCCTCCCCCAACCCTCATGGAGAACAGAGGTCCCCCCCTCCAAACTCCCCCCCCCCACACACACACCTGGCCCTCAAGGTCTGCGGCTTCAGGCTCTCTTCCCCACTTCCCTCCCTGGGATTGGGGGCGCTGCAGTACCAGACGCCGCCTGTACCAGCTTCCAGGACAGAGGCTCCCCGTGTCAGCTCAGATCTGCAGGTGAGGTCAGCCCCCACAAGGGTACCAGGACCCTTGAGGCTCCCACCCTAGCAAGGGCTTCCCTGGTTGGAAAGGGCTCTGCGGCCAGACTTGGGCTCTTGTGTCTGGTGGGGCATGTCAGAGAAATGGTAATGCAGTGGGATGGACATCCTCAGGCCCATCCTGCCTGCAGTGGGCAGTGGGCATCAAGAACTGGACTCACTGCTTCCTTCCCTGCCTTTGAGGCAGGAAATCACAACACCGGGGAGATGCTGTGGGGTGTCAGAGGACCCCCTTCCATACGGAGATGGCCTGTACCCACTGAGATGCAACCTTGCTCTTCTCCCCCCGTCAGGACTGCCCGAGGCCATGGGCCAGGCTGGGCTCTGGATGGCCAAGGGGACAAGGCCACAGTGCTGGCCATGGGTTGGTTGAGGGGCCTGACACAGGGACAGGTGCATCCCACACACTTGCCTCCTTGGTGCTGCTCATACGGCAGATTTCTGCTCATCCCCACGGCCACCATGCTGCTCCCCTGGCCTGGCAAACCCTTGTGCCCCATCCCCTTCGTGCCCAACTGACAGCCACAGAGCTCTATGTGCCATGCTGGGGCTATGGGGGAATCACGCACGGGCAGTGGGGGCACAGAGTAACATGGGCATTAGGGATATTAAGCAGAGACTCAAAGGAAGTGTGGGTCTGGGCAAAGGTACTTCTGGGAGAGGCATGCCAGCATGTGCAAAGGCCCCGAGGCAAGGGGAAGCAAAGTGGCCAGGTATCTGGAGGGGAGTGAGACAGGATGAGGATGGTGGGAGGTGAAGGCAGAAAGGAATGGGGCCCCAGATCCTGTAGGGCCTATGGGCTTTTCCTGGGTACAGTGGGAATCACTGGGGGTTTTGAACACCAGATCGATGGACATGGACTGACTTATGCTTTTAAGGAAATTGGAGGCTGCTGCAAAAATCCCCACACAGAGGATATGGCTTGGACCAGTGGTAGCAACAGAGATGGTGGGATGTGGTAGGAATCTGGAAATATGCTGAAGGTGGAGCTGCCAGGATTTGCAGATGGAGGCGTGTGGGGTATAAGAGGGTAAGGAGGTTTTTGAGCTGAGCGAGGTCTGCTAGGATATGTGTGTGGTGGGGGGGGTCAGGCTCAGCAGGAGTTCAGGGGACCAATTTAGCTCAGATTGGTGTTTGGAGCCCTAAGTAGAAATGAGACGCTGGGGGGTGGGGAGCGCATTTAAGAGTGAGACCAGGAGGAAGCAGCAGAGGGAGATGCAGGGGAGAGCAGGGGGAAAAGGCAGAGAGCAGCATCCTAGGGTAAGAGCTTCTAGGAGGGGCCAGACCACTGCCAAGGGTCAATCAAGAAAAAGTCCGAGAAATGACCGTTGTATTCAAAACACAGGAGTTGGTGATGAGTGCAGGTGTGTGTGTGGGGAGAGATGGTGCTCAAGAGAAACTAGCAGGAGATAGAGTGGGGATGAGGGCTGCAGACTCCTGGCACTTTTGGTAAAGAGGAGCAGGGAAATGGACAGGTGTGAGTTGCAAAGCCTTTTGCTGTGTTTTACCAAGGGACAGATGACAGCATCTTAAGTAGGTGAGAGGCGGGCTTTCAACAGGTTTCTCTGGGTCCATCTCTAGGGAGAATACGAGTTCCATGACCATGACCGTCCACTTGGTTCTCCAGGCTCACCCCAGGGCCTGGTTCCCAGGAGGCGCCAGGAAGCGTCTGGGGAATGAGAGTGTGAGGAGTACGGGAAGCCCTTCAAATTGTCCAGGTGAGGCGTGAAGGCTTGGCCAGGCCTGGAGTCCTGGGTCAGAGGTTGCCAGCTGGGTGGTGTGGGGAAGGGGAGGACGAGGGGAATGCAGACCTGAGTCTGGGGTGCCTACCTGGTGCCCAGGTGAAGTCCTACAAACGCAGATTAGGGCCCTGTGGATGCAACTAGGATGCGGCCCCTGAGAGCCGTGGAGAATGTTCAGACGCGGCTCTCCAGATCAAGGGCCACAGAGTTATTAAGACCCACGGAGGTTGGGAATTCAGAAATGAAGGTCACGGGCGACGTGGGCAAATGCAGTGTCCTTGTCCGGGCCGAGGAATGAACTAGAACAGAGGGAACCGCCAGCTAGGGTAGACAAGACTTCCGTGCAATAGGATCTTGGATTCCGCAAGGAGAGGAGGGCAGCTGGGGTCGGGGGAACCAGCTGAGCCGGATTGTCTCGGTGACATTGGCGGGGTTCTCTGCTCCCGCCCCTCAAGTCACCGGCGACCCTTTCCCACTGTCCCCTAGACCAGCGGCTCTCGGACTCGCGCTCACCTCCGAATTACCCAGGGTTTGTTCGCACAGACTGCTGGAGTTTCGATTCCGTGAGTCTGGGCTGGGGCACCCGAGACAGTTTGCATTTTCAACAGGTTCCCGGGGCGCTGCAGCGCGTGGACCCCACCTGGGAAGCGCGGTCCCGGGAGCCCACTTTACCGAGGGGCCACTTCTCCGGGCCGACCGGGCACCGCCTCCGGTTGCCGGGCAGAGCGGGGCCGCGCGCGCCTCCATTGGCCACAGGTGGGCCGCGCCCCGCCCGACAGGTAGTCCGCCCCGCGCGGAGCCATTGGGTCCCCGCCGCGGGGACCCCCGGGGATTGGCCCAGGTAGCGGCCCCGCCTCGCCCTCATTGGCCGCAGGTGCCACCGCCCCCGCCCCGGGACCGCCCGTCCCGCCGATTGGCCGCCCGCTGGGCCTCGGGTCGGCCATGTTCGGACCACCCCCCGCCCCCCCCCCCCGCCCGCCGCTGAGCCTGACGACGGGATTCCGTGCGCGCCCTCGCGCGTCCCCGCTGGCCGTGCCCCCGTCCCGCCCAGCCCGCCACCCAAGTTCCGCGGAGTTGGCCGGACCCACGCCCCTGGGTCCCCGCGCCGCGCGCGCCCTTCCGCGTTCCGCCGCCGACCCCACCTGGGGCCCCGGCCGGCCGCTGGGTCCCTGCGCCATGGCCCGAGCGCCCGGGGCGCAGCGCTGACGGCGGCCGGCGGAGCTCGCCATGCCCAGCAGGACCGGCCCCAAGATGGACGGGAGCGGCTGCCGCGTCCGCCTGAAGGCGCACTACAGCGGGTGAGCGCGTCGCGCCCGACGGCGGGGCAGGCGGGCCGCGGGCAGAGCCGGGCGCGGGGAGACGGCCCGGTCCGCGCCTGCCGTCGGGGACCGTGTCGCTGCTACTGCGGCGCGGGAGGGAGGGGGCAGCGAGGCCCCTGCGGGCCCCGGGAGGTCCTGACGCGCCGTCGCCGTAGAGGCGGCCCGGGACGCGGCGGGTGCTCCAGGCGCCCTGGAACGTCACTCGCGGGAGAGCTCGCGGGGAAGGTGGGGTCTCCGGGTCCTCTGGCGCCGAGGCTCGGAGCGCTGCGGGTGCCGGCGGCCGCGCCGGTTCCTCCCCGTCCCGGCGAGGTTTCCCCCGGCTCGGACCCGCCCGGAGGACGTTGCGGCTGGGGAGGCGGCCGTCGCCGCGCGCGCTCCACAGCCCTGGAAGCAGCAAAGTTGGCTGGACGTTAAGGCCACAAACCTGTAAGGACTAAAGCTTTTGCCAAATGAAAACTGCGGGCAGAGTTTTAAAAAATCAGGTTTCCTAAACTTTTCCCAGTTTACCCGGCCAGAGGTCTCCGTTTAAGAAAAGTTTAACGACTCAGGGGAAGGTTAGGTGCAGTGAGCAGCCCGCGGTTGCGCGAATTGGGGCGGGGTGGGGGTCCCTGGAAGTCTCCAGGCGCGGTTCTGTTGGGACCGGATTTTTCGGACTCTGATCAGCTCGCGTCCGCGCGCGGCGCCCTGGGCTCGACCTGCTCGCTGTAAAATGGGGCGAGCGGGCACCTCACAGGGGTCAGAGGCCGGGAGCGCCTCGCCCCACCCGGGGAGCACGCCGCGCTTGGCTGCCGCGGGGCAGCCCTGCTGGTGGTGGGGCGGCGCCCCGAGGCGGGGATCCTGCCTCCGCCCCGAGCAGGGCGCTCGAGGGAGAGCTCACCACCTCTGCTGCCGCTTCTTTACGCCGGTGGTCTCGCCAGAGGTGAATCTCCTCGTGCATCATCCTCCAGGCTGAGGAGGGGCTTGGGGTTCTTGATTTCGCGAGGGCACCTTGTTTGGGGTCTCAGGTCGGAACTCTCTTGTCCCTTCTGCCATCCCCACCTGGGTCACCTGGGAGCAGGATATGTGTGGGAGAGTTGGTGACAGGGCTCTGGGGAGGAATGATTTCTGGGGGAAGGATGGCCAGCCCACCAGAAGAGGTCTTCTGGCCTGGAAGGGTGGTTTGCCTATTAAAACTGGTTCTCAGACTCATCCGAGGGCCAGAACATCTTGGCTTGCTGGTTGGTGACCGTGGTAGGCCTGTCCCCGTATCAGAGACAGTCCTCTTCCATCCAGGAATCGTGAGATTGAGCAATAAGCCACTTTGTGAAAAATCCGAGTTGATCCTCAGTGAGGGGAAGTCCACACCCCAGCAGCCCAGGGTGGGTGGGAACTGGACCCCCCAGCCTGCCGCCAGGCTGGGTCCAAGTAGGCACCTTCAGGCACTGAGGGAGGGATGGAGGCAGGCAAGGTGGGTCTTGGACAAAGTTGACTGGAGCCTTTGGGAGTTCTGGACTGAACCACCGCTGCCCCCACCCCTGCCCCTGACTTTGGCCTCTGGAGAGCGCTTTGGTTACCGCCAGTAATGTGACCTGTTGTGTCTAGTTTCCCCGGGCTGATGAGGTCCACACTCATGCTGTTCCTTCCATTCCCTACCTCCTCTCCTCCCTCTCCCTCCACCCCCTTCCCCCTTCCTTTCACTCTCCTCCTCTCCCCACCCTTCCCCTCCCTCTTCCCCTCTTCCTGTTCCTCCCACACTCTTCCTTTGTCCCTCTGTGGCACACCCCCACCCCCCACCCCCTCCTCTTTTCTGCCCCAGGCTGCACAGAGGTTCCTGCCCTACCCCAGCTCCTCACTCCCTCCCAATGCCTCTGCCCAGATCCCTCTCCCAGGGGACTTGAAACCTCGTCCCTCTGAGGCGGGAGGGGTAGGCCTCAGTGCAGTAAACCACCCACCAAGATCAGCACTCCTGTATCTGAACCTCGAGGGTCCAAGTGGAGTTCTGTCTCTGGATGGGACAGTTGATGCCGTCTCGCTGCTGGGGGGTGGTTTTGGGGCAGCAGGTCCGCAGCTGAAGGTCAGACCCATTAAAGACGCCATTCTGAAAAATAGGGGGCCCCCAGCTTGGCCTTTGGAGGATGTGCCGACACCAGGGTCTAGCAGGGTCCGAGCGGGGTCCAGCAGCACCTGTGTTTTGAGGGGATTTCCGGGTGATGCACACTGGAGTTGGAGACCCTGCTTTGCCAGGTTGAGTCTCAGATGCCCACTTTTCTGAGCTCACAGGCACAACCACATGGGGTCTTCCCTCTTTCCAGCTCAAGCCTGGGCTACTGTTCATACCCTCAGCTTTGGGGGAAGGTCTGATGAAGCCAGTGAGCTTAAGCTGAGCACACTGTGTCCAGCCCCCCTGCACCCCTCCTATGTGACCTTCTGAATTTGAACCTGGCGTCTGAGCAAGTGCTCGCCCGGCTTCCACTGTCCGTGCTTTCTGATACCCCTGCCTCATTCTTTACCCCCGCCCCCATTTAGGCACATCCAGGCGCAGGTTAGATCTTTCTGTGCAAGGGCATTCATGGTAGTAATTAAAAAACAAGACTGTGGTCAGTGGTTCAATGCTGGGGGAGGGCTGTGATATTTTGTTTGGGAAAATTTTCATCTATGTAATCAATAACTCAATCGGTATTTAATTTCATTTAAATATGGTCCTTGGTGAAACATGTCCATCCTCTTTGCCCCAGGGACATCCTGATCACCAGCCTAGATGCAGCCATGACCTTCGATGAGCTCTGTGAGGAAGTGAGAGAGATGTGCAGTCTCCATCAGGGGCACCCGCTCACCCTCAAGTGGGTGGACAATGAAGGTAGAGCCCTTGGTCTTATGTCTGTCAGACTGTAAATCTCTGAATCTTCAGTGTGTGTGAAATTAGATCAGCCCCTCCCTGGGGAGATTGGAATTATGGAATTCCATAGTTATGGAACTATGGAATTAAGCTAGTTAACAGCCATCTTCCCCGGTAGGGATGCTGGGAATCACTTCCTGGAGAGGTTGGTTGAAAAGGAAGCTGGGTTGGGGGTGTGGGGAAGGGCAGACTGGGAGGGGGCTGCAGGGGTCTCCCTGTCCTCCCTGGGGCCAGCCCTTGCCCTCCTTCTCTGCTGTTCTTCTCTGCTGTTCTGGGCTTTCCAGTGGGTGATTTGGAAGGATAAGCTCTTTCTTACTTTCCTCTTCTCAGGGAGAGCTGGAGGGTAAGTAGCTAGGGCCCCATCGTGTCCTTCCCCCTCCTGTTTCCTCCCCTTCTCAGTCAGACACATCTGAGAGAGCTGGGGGGTGGGGTGCAGTCCAGCTGCCAGCCCAGGACATAGGGGAGCGGCAGAGTCGGCCCCCAAGGGCGTTGGTTCTGTGCGTTTCTATGTTCCCATCCAGGTTGGGGGCAGGGAGCCTTTCTTTTCATCTAGGACTGACCTAAGAAGAATGTCCTTAATCTTGTCCAGGCTGGGAAAGTTAGCACAGTGTAGCTGTGTCGGTGGACTTCTCGGGGCTCATTCTGGGGATCTGCCGGTTCTGATGGGGGCCCCTGGTCCCGCTAGCCATTCTTGGGTCTCCCCACTCTGCAGTGGGTGGCTGGTCAAGAGCAGCCAGACTCTGCCCTTCCCAACCTGAGTTGCACCCCTTTGCCTCAGGCCTGTGGTGGCCTCAGTGATGTCTTTTGCCCTGCCTAGGTGACCCCTGCACCGTGTCCTCCCAGATGGAGCTGGAGGAGGCCTTCCGCCTGGCCTGTCAGCGCAGGGACGAAGGGCTCATCATTCACGGTCAGTGGCAGCTGGAGGGGTGGGGTGGCCCCACTGTGGTCGGGGGAGATGGGAGCCCAGCATGGTTTCCAGATAGCGTAGGGGACTAGAAAACACATGGAGGATTGTGGTTTAAAATCTTGGGATGCCGGAGAATTTAAGGATGTTGAATATGGTGCAATTTGGGTTTGTTTCTTCTCTTACATCTTATTAAACCAAATAAAAATTGCTGTAGCTCGTAAAGAGTCAGAAAAGCTCCTTCTCACTGGACACGGGCCTGGGTTCTGATTGCTGGTCCTCATTGTCCCCGTTCCCTGGAGGCCGGCATCACTGGGTGCATCAGAAGCCTGGGCTCTCTTACCGGCCTCCACTTTTTCAGAAGCTGAAAGGATTCCGGCCCAGAGCGTATGAGGGCAGGCGGTGGAGGAGACAGTCCATAGTACACTCAGGGTGGACGAGACCCTCCCTGTGCCTGTCTCCTGGCTCACCGCTGTCCTCAGAGAAGCTCAGAGCTGCGTTATAGATTGAGTCGTGGCAAATACGAATTATTGTGATTTCAGTATAGTCTAAATTGGGGGTTTCAGGCTGCCCTCCAGCACTCTTGGGGTTCTCTAGGGTGTCTCAGCATGGTTCCGCCCAGCCATGTCCGCATTCACTCCTGTGTAGCCTAGACTCTTGGCCGGGCCGGTGGGCAGGGACAGCGAGCCCAAGCCCAACACTGCTGGAACCAGAGCTTCCTACCTGCGGTGTTCTCTGGGACCATCATTCTCCCTAGTGTGGGGCTAGGAGTTGGTTGCAGGATCCAACTTCTGCAGCTCTGTATGTAAATGGGGTTTGCACTGAGAGCCCTCGCCCGGCCCACGTTCTTGATTGTGGTGCTGAGCCTCTCAACACTGACAGTGGGGTGCTCTCAAAAGCCAGTGTTATTTTCTAGATGAGGAAGTGGTTGCTTCAGCTAAGTTTTAATACTTTTTAAGCTTCTGTTTTAATAAGCTATGAGGGAAGCCCAGGGTATATTTTAAGATATTTAATTTTGAACTCCACCTTGAGTGCGAAATGGAATCTAATGTGCTTTCAAAAGTCCATTTCGAAGTAGTGCAGCTCCTAACTTTCTGTATTAATTTACCGCTGCGAGTCAGGACGCTTCCTTGGGCAGTTCTGGTCTGGGGCCCCACACTGCTTTTCCCCTGGAATTTTTCAGTGCATTTTGAAGTCCTTTATTTATTTCTTTATTTTTTAAGATTTTATGTATTTATTTGACAGAGAGAGAGGCACAGCGAGAGAGGAACACAAGCAGGGGGAGTGGGAGAGGGAGAAGCAGGCTCCCCACTGAGCAGGGAGCCCGATGCGGGGCTCGATCCCAGGACCCTGGGATCATGACCCAAGCCGGAGGCAGACACTTAACTGACTGAGCCACCCAGGGGCCCTTATTAAATTTTTTTTTTTTTTAAGATTTTATTTATTTGACAGAGAGAGAGACACAGCGAGAGAGGGAACACAAGCAGGGGGAGTGGGAGAGGGAGAAGCAGGCTCCCCGCCGAGCAGGGAGCCCGATGCGGGGCTCGATCCCAGGACCCTGGGATCATGACCTGAGCTGAAGGCAGACGCTTAATGGCTGAGCCACCCAGGCGCCCCTTGAAGTCCTTTAAAAGGTGGTTTGGGCTTCCACGGTTTTGCCACAGTGAGCGTCTCCTCAGAGCAGGTTGGTCAGCAGCGTGGGCTTTGTGGGAAAGTCCGTCTGGTCAGCCTGACTCGCGCTGGACCTTCCGCAAGAGGCACTGAGTGACAGACTGCTCTTTCTCTCCCTCTGCCCAGTGTTCCCCAGCATCCCCGAGCAGC
This sequence comes from Neomonachus schauinslandi, assembly GCF_002201575.2. Taxonomy (NCBI): domain Eukaryota; kingdom Metazoa; phylum Chordata; class Mammalia; order Carnivora; family Phocidae; genus Neomonachus; species Neomonachus schauinslandi. Next base: position 913,296 of record NC_058406.1, read on the forward strand.
CAGGCATGCCTTGTCCGGGAGAAGACAGTGAGTACTCCCATTTTCCTGTGAGTCGTGTTGCACGTTGCGGCTTGAATTTCTCGATCCGTTATGTCAGGATGGTGCCGACAAGTGCCTTTTGTGGCCCAAGGCTGAGGAACATTTATCCTCACGAAGTGACCGAAGGCAGAGTGAGCGGCTGATGCGCCTGATGTGGGGTTTTCACGGTGCACCTGCCTTTGCCTGTGTGTTCTGGCCCACAAGTGCTGCCGTCAGGACACTGGCTTGGTCTGTTGGTGCCATAAGGAAAAGTGCAGGAAATGCCCTGATCTCCCCGAGGAGGGAGGGACCGGGCTGGGACAGCTGGATGCTGCTCCCAGGCATCTGCCCCAGCCACCCCCAGACCGGGTCATTTACCCTCTCCCAGCCCATACCGGCCCCCAGGGATGTGGTGGGAGCATCCTTTTCATGTCCATGTGGGTCTGTTGATACGGGAGAAAGTCCCAGGAGCAGTGGGTCCAGAACAGAGCTTCTGACCTTGTCCCAGGGACCATCGGACCCCGAGCAGGTCAGAGCTGTTTTGCCCACTCTGTTCTTGAGGGCAGAGCACCTGTGTGGGGCGTAAATTGCTCACCAACCACCCAGATCCTCCTCTGGCCTGGTGCTGTGCCGTCCCTGTCCCTGTCACGTGAGCAAGGACCTTGGGACCACAGGTGGCTGTTGTTTGGCCTGGGGGACCTGGCTCAGCCCGGAGCAGATTCGGGCAGAGGCTGTGCGGAGCTCTTGTTGCTCCCTGGTCCCCCGGGGGAGATGGTAAGTGCGCAGTCGCATGCGCGTCAGTCTTGGGTTTAGGAAAGCAGTGGGGCTGAAGATAGATTTGGGGGCCCTTAGCATAGAGGAAAGAGTGGCTGGGATTGGGGTCTGGCCTTGGGGCTCCCAAAGAGAACAGGGGACCCCAGAGGAGCATCCAGCAAGGCCGTGGGGCCACGCGGACCACGGAATCCTGGCCACAGTGGAGCGCTGGTCTGGTGAGGCCAGAACGGCCCGGGCCTGGCTGGATCTGCGGCCACGGCCAGCTGATGCGGCGGGTGGGCGCGAGGGGCGGTTTCTGGGAGAGTGTAAGGAGGCACAGGGACACATTCCTTCCTTAGTCCTGCTTGTGTCTCTGCAGGGGGTGGTGCACAGGCTAGGTGGGGGGCCGCGGGAGCCCCGGGACGTCCTAGCTGGGAGGCAGATGACAGGCCAGATAAACACGCAAATGCGCCCTGTCGGACAGTGATCAGTGTAGCCGGGGGCAGGGGAGGGGGTGAGGGGGTGGGAATGGCGGGTCCTGGGAGGGGGCTGCAGCTTGCGAGTTGGAGGCTGGGAGGCTGCACTGAGAAGGTGTCCCGTGGGAAAGAACGTTCCAGCAGTGGCCCCTCCGGGGAAGTGGAGGCCAGCCGGGCCCGCCTGGGCCAGGGCAGTGGACACTGGTGTGCTTGCATGGCTTTGCCGAGCGAGGGACTTGGGAGCTGCGGGGATGTGGGTCCAGAGAGGTTTGTGAGCTGGGACACGCAGCGGGCGCCAGGAGGGCCCGGTGGGCCACGAGGGGCAGACGTGGTGATGCAGAACGGCCTGCAGGGGCCCCTGGCAGCCACGGAGGAGCCTTCGAGGGGAGCCAGCCTGGACTCCCCACCACAGCTGGCCGCAGTGCGGGAGGGGGGCCGCGGGGTCCCTGCCACAGGTGGAAGTGGGAGTGGCCGGGCAGCCATTGTGTCACTGGGGGAATGTAGAGTATGTGAACTTCAAGAAAGCACTGTCCTGGTCCCGCCAGCCAGTCCTCGAGATGCTTACCAGGGACGGCTCTCAGGCTTTGATGACCACTTGAGCTTTGTTGATCATTCCACCAGCCCTGGGAGGCGGCCAGGTCCCAGGGAGGGGCTGAGGGCGTTTGACCGGCGTCTGTCCCTGCCCCTGGATCCCTGCTCCACACGTGACACCTGAGCACCAGGTGCACAGAGCAGCCTTGCCGGCCAGGGCCTGCCTCATGAGGGGGGTCCTGGACTCCTGGGCTCTTTGAGCGTAGGTGTTCTCCCCAGTATTTGACTCTTTTGGCTTGAGTTTAACGCTAATCTTGGATGATCAGGACAAGTCTGTTCTGGTCACCGATGGCCACGGTGGACAGGGTGTGCTGTGTGGGTTTGGTGTCTGTGTGGGCATTCATGTTCAGCTTTCTCGGCCTCGAGCAGCATGCCTGATGCCAGGGGAGCGAGAAGGGTCAGACAGTGCCATGTGAATGGTGCCCTTGAGCTGTGTCAGGACCCGTGAAGAGGACTGGATAGACCCAGTCGGCGGACCGTGGCCAGAGATGGACAGGCAGCAGAAAGGGAAATGCGGTCCCATGGTGGCACCTGGGCACATCCAGTGGGCTACCTTGCACCATCTGGGCCTGCGTCCGCTTTCAGCTAACCACCTTCCAGCACCTTCTATTCAGGTTGTGAATCTGGATTTAATCGGTTCTATAGAACGATTGTGTAAAGTGGGGCACCTGGGTAGCTCAGTCGGTTGAGCGTCCGACTCTGGATTTCGGCTTAGATCATGATTTCGGGGTCTTGGGATCAAGCCCCGAGATAGGCTCTGTGCTCAGCGAAGTGTCTGCTTGAGGATTCTCCCTCTGCCCCCCATGTGCATGTGCGTGCGTGCACACGCTCGCACGCACATTCTCTCTCCCTCCCTCTCTCTGGAATAAATAAATCTTTAAAAAAATTGTGTAAAGTACACGTGACATAAACTGTACTATTTTAACCGCTGTAAAGTGAATGATTCTGTGGCACTTAGTACACTCCCTGCCGTTCAGCCACCACCTCTACCTACTTCTGGAACCTGTCCGGAAGGAAGACCTCATGCCCATCAGCAGCCGCTCCCCATTCATCCTCCACCCAGCCCCCAACAGTCTCTGAGGATTTACCTGGTTTGGACTTCCTGTAATGGAATCATACGGCCTGTGGTATTTTGTAACTGCGTTATTTTACTTAGCATGATGTTTTCGAAGTTCACGCCTGTTCTAGCATGTGTCACAATGACATTCCTCTCTTTTCCCAATTTTTTACTGTGGTAGATTACATATAACATAAAACTTACCATCTTGACCATTTTTAAGTGTACGGTTCGTTGATATGAATTACATTCGCATTGTTGTGCAAACATCACTACCATCCACCTCCAGAACTTTTCTCATCCTATAAAATTGTAGCTCTGTCCCCATTAAACCCTAACCCCCAGCCCCTGGCTCCCACCTTCTGTTCTGTGATTTTGACTACATTTGGTTTATCCATTCATCCATAGATGGACACTTGGGTTGCTTCCCTGCTTTAGCTCTTGGGAGTCATGCTGCCATGAACGTGGGTGTGCAGATATCTCTTCGAGACCCTGCTTTCAACTTTTGGGGGGTATATACTCACAAGCAGAACTGCTGTATCGTATGGTAATTCTATGTTTAACTTTTTGAGGAACCTCCACGCTGTCTCCCATAGTGGCTGCACCAGTTTGCATTCCTACCAGCAGTGCATGGGGTCCCAATTTCCCCACATCCTCGTCTACACTTATAGTTGTCCTGCCATCCCCGTGGGTGTGAGGTGGTCTCTCATTGTAATGCTGATTTGCATCTCCCTGATGGTGAGTGATGTTGAACATCTTTTCTTGTGCTTATTGGCTCTCTGTATGACTTGGAGAAATGTCTGTTCAAGCCCTTTGCCCATTTTTGAGTTGGGTTGTTAATTTTTTTGTTGCTGGGTTTTGGGACTTCTTTTTCTATTCTGGGTTTTAATCCCTTATCAGCTATATGATTTGCAAATATTTTCTCCCATCCTGTGGGTTGCTGTTTAACTCTGTGGATCGTGTCTCTTGATGCACAGAATTTTTAAATTGTCATGAAGTCCAATTTGTGTGTTTTTGCTTTTGGTGCCTGTGGTGTCCCATCCAGGAAATCATTGTCAAATACAACGTGGTCAAGTTTTATCCTGTATTTTCTTCTAAGGGTTTTATAATTTTAGGCCTTACATTTAGGTTTTTGATGCATTTTGGGTTAATTTTTTTTTATATGGTGTGAGGTAGGGGTCCAACTTCATTCTTTTGCGTGTGTTTATCTGGTTTTCCCAGCACTGTTTGTTGAAAAGACCAACCTTTCCCCATTGAATGATCTTAGCGCCCTTGTCAAGAATCATCGGACACCATGGGAGGTTTCTGGGCTCTCTATTCTCTTGGGCTTCATATGTCTGTTTTTATGCCAACATCACATTTTTTTGGTTGCTGTAGTAAGTTTTGAAATCAGTGAGTGTGAAGCCTCCAGCTTTGTTCTTTCAAGATGATTTGGCTATTCTGGGTCCCTTGAGATGATTTGTAGGATGGGTGTTTCTATTTCTGCAAAACTGTCTTTGAGATTTTGATAGGGATTGCTTGGAATTTGTAGTTTGGTTTGGGTGGTATTAACACGATGACAGCATTAAGCCTTCTAACCCATACACATGGGATGTCTTACTTTTGTCACATTTGATTTCTTTCAGTACTGTTTTGTAGTTTTCAGTGTATAAGTCTCTCACCTCCTTGGTAGGCTTATTCTTAAGTATTTTATTCTTGATGCTATTGTAAAATGGAACTGTTTTCTTAATTTCTTTTTTGGAATTGTTCATTGCTCGGGTATAAAAATGCAACTGAGTTTGTGTATTGGCTTTGCATCTTATTTTACTGAATTTGTTTATTAGTTCTGACAGCTTTTTTGTGGAATCGTTAGGGTTTTTTGTGTCATCTGCAAACAGAGATCATTTTACTTATCCCTTTCCAATTTATGTGCTCTTATTTTTTTTGTCTTGTCTAATTGCTTCTGCTAGAACTTCCACTACTGTGTTGAATAGAAGAGTGGGCATCCTTGTCTTGTTCCTGATCTTGGAGGAAAAGCTTTCAATCTTTCACCACTTAGTGAGATGTTTGCTGGGGGATTTTCATATGTGGCTTTTACTCTGTTGAGGTAGTTTTCATCTGTGCTATAATGAGGCATGTATATGGTCTTTGTCCCTAGTTTCTGGCAGAGCTCCTAAATCCCTTGGAGTCTCTTGAGTGATAGGAGTGTCTTTTGTCATTCATTAAGAGTTCCTTTGGAACATACTTGAGTTTATGCTAATGAGGTGATTTAGGGTGGGACCTCTAGATAGCCTCAGGATGGAGTGGTGACCAGAAAGACCTTGTGGCTAGAGGATTGGAGCTTCCAGCCCTCCCCTCTGACCTCTGGGGAGGAGAGAGGGGCTGCAGGTTGAATCAATCATGCCTATGAAAGGATCCTCCATAAAACCCCAAAAGGAGGGTTCACAGAGCTTCTGGGTTCATGAACACAAGGAGATGCGGGGAGAGTGGCTTGCCCAGAGAGTGTGGAAGCCCCGTGCCCTTCCCCCATACCTTTCCCTAAGCATCTCTTCCATCTGTCTGTTCCTAAGTTAATCCAGCCACTCTAGCAAATTAATCACACCCAGGAGGGGATTGTGGGAATGTCTAATCTACAGCCATTCTGTGAGAAGCACAGGTGACAGCCTGGATTGGTGACTGGCATCTGAAGTCGGGGAGGAAGGCGGTCTTGTAGGACTGAGCCCCTCACCTGTGGGATCTGATGCTATCTCCAAGTAGATGGTGTCAGAACTGAGTTAATTGCGTGGTGGTTTGGGGAGAAAAAGACACATGGTGACTTCTGTGCCTTGTTTGTTGAGTATTTTGCTTTTTTGTTTTGGAAAGTTGAGGGGATCCTGGATGGCTCAGTCGTCAAGCGTCTGCCTTCGGCTTGGGTCGTGATCCCAGGGCCCTGGGTCGGGCTCCCTGCTGTGAGGAACCTGCTTCTCCCTTTCCCTCTGCCCTTCCCCTTGCTTGTGCTCTCTCGCCCTCTCTGACAAATAAATAAATAAATAAAATCTTCAAAAAAAAAAAAAGAAATTTGAGTAACTTGTCAAAAGGATATGGAACTTAGTTGTGGTCAGGAACTCTTGTCATTTAGAAATTCTGCAGCAAGTTCAGCCTTAACTCTTCCAACACTTTTAGGCCTAAATAAAAACTGCCTATTTATGTGTTTGTTTGTTTTTATTTTAATTTTATTTTTTTAAAAGATTTTGTTTGTCAGAGAGAGAGAGAGCACAAGCAGGAAGAGAGGCAGAGGCAGAGGGAGAAGCAGGCTCCCTGCTGAGCAGGGAGCCCGATGCAGGACTCGATCCCAGGACCCTGGGATCACAACCTGAGCCAAAGGCAGACGCCCAACCGCCCAACCGCCCAACCGACTGAGCCACCTGGCACCCGTTTGTTTGTTTTTAGAGCGAGCTCATGCATGTGAGCAGTAGGGAGGGACAGGGAGAGGGAGAGAGAATCCCAAGCAGGCTCCATGCCCAGCACAGAGCCCGACCTGGGGCTCGATATCATGACCCTGAGATCATGACCTGAGCTGAAATCCAGAGTCAGACACCCAACTGACTGAGGCACCTGGATGCCCCCCAAATTGCCTATTTAGATTGGAAACATGGAGTGTCCATTTCTGTAACATGAATCTGTCCAAACCCAGACGACAACTAGTCTGGTCTGCAATGACTAGAACTTGACGCGTGTGTAACACAGACTGGAGAGATTCTGTGCTCAGCTGGAAGTCAGGCTGTGTGAAGGATCCAGGTTGCCCGAGGAATTCCTGACATGGTTCCAGCGACCTTGCAATCCCCAGTGTCCCCATGAACCCCATCAGCAGCCCTTTCTCAGCCAGCATTTCCTCTGTCCCCCCTTCTTCTCTGGCTCCTCGCCCTCCGCCATGTTGGTCTCCTCCTTGTTTAGTGAGTGTTTTTATCATGAAAGGATTTTCAGCTTTTCACATACCTTTTTTGTGTCCGTGGAGATGATCATGTGGAGTTTTCCTCTGTTCTGTTCCTGTGTATTGCATTGAACCGTGTTTTGTCTGTAGAGCAGTGCTTGCATTCCAGGGGCAGATCCCACTTGGTCCTGAGGTGGAAGCCTTTCACTATGCCGCTCAGTTCTGTTTGCCAGTATTTTTTTTTTTTAAGATTTTATTTATTTATTTGACAGAGAGAGACAGTGAGAGAGGGAACACAAGCAGGGGGGAGTGGGAGAGGGAGAAGCAGGCTCCCCGCTGAGCAGGGAACCCCATGTGGGGCTCGATCCCAGGACCCTGGGATCATGACTGGAGCCGAAGGCAGACGCTTGACGTCTGAGCCACCCAGGCGCCCCTGTTTGCCAGTATTTTGCTGGGGACTTTTGCATCGGTGATCATGAGAATATCGGTCTATAGTTTTCCCTTCCTGTAGTGTCTCTACCTGGCTTTGGTATGAGGTTATGCTGGCCTCCTAGAACAAGTTAGGAGAGTTCCCTCCTCTTTAGTGTTTTGGAAAAGTTTGAGAAGGATTGGTGTTGGTTCTTTAAATATTTGGTAGAATTTGCCAGTGAAACTGTCTGGTCCAGTGATTTTCTTTGGAGATCTTCGGCTACTGATTCAGTCTCTACTAATTATAGGTCTGTTTATATTTCCTATTTCTTCGTAATTTTGGCTGGGCAGGTTTTGTGCTTCTGGGAGTTTACTCATTCCACCTAGGCTGTCCAGTGTGTTGGCAGGCAGTTCACATGCTGTCTTGCAATCCTTTTATTTCTATAGAATGAGTGGTAGGAATTGTACCACTTTAATTTCTGAGTTCAATAATTTGAGTCTTTTTTCTTTCTTAGTCCGTGTAGCTAAAAGTTTGTCAATTTTGTCAATCTTTTCAAAGAACTAACTTTTGGTTTCATTGATTTTTTGTTTTTTCCCTGTTGTTTCTGTATTTCCAGTTTTGTGGATCTCTGCTCTAATCCTTGTTATTTCCTTCCTTCTGCTGGCTTTGGGTTAGTTTGTTCTTCTTTTTCCCGTTCCTTAAGTCCTGAAGGTAGCTGGCTGGCGACCCGTCGCGGTTGAGGTCGCGGTTCTCGGTTGGCTGTCACAGCCACAACCCCCCCCCCCCCCCCACGGTGACCCCGCGTCCCAGAGGGGCGGTCACTGCACTTCTGGTCTCATGTGTCTCTGAGTGTTTTATTTCCCTTGTGATTTCTCCTTTGATCCATTGGTTGTTCAAGACTATGTTGTTTAATTTGTAGACATTGGTGACTTTTCCAGTTTCCTTCTGTGATTCATGTCTAACTTCATCCTGCTGTGGTCGGAGAAGACACTGTATGTTTATCTTCTGAAATCCACTGAGACTTGTGGCCACAGTGCATTCTGTCCTGGAGAAAGTCCTGTGAGCGCCCGGGAAGAACGCACACGTGTGTGTCTGTCAGGTCCTGTCGGTTTACTGTGCGAAGCCCTCTCCTTCCTTGTTCTCTTCTTCTGGCTGTTCCTTCCTTTTTGTGACTGGATTGTATTTTGTTGTGTGGCTTTCCTGCAGTTTGCTTAGCCCTTTGTGTGCGGATGGACACTCGGCTGCTTCCACCTTCTGGCCTTTGTGAATCGAGCTGTGTGGCATCACGTGCACGTTCTAGGTTCGAAAGTACCAAACTGGTAGCCTTGTTTTGGCCACACCATGAAGACTAGTCAGTTTGTATGTGCCGAGGCATAACAGGATAAAGTGTCAGCAGGGCCCCGTGGGGGTCCCCCCTTTGAAGGGGGCCTTACTTCAGTCCAGTTCTGGGTGCCGTGTGGGCTGACCTCCGGGGGCCCCATGTTGCCTGTCAGGTGTGAGTGACGGAGGTGAGTGTGCCGGGGAGGTTGGGCTGGGAGGCCGGGCTTCCTGCTGTCAGCAACAAGGGCCCCATGGGAGCCGAGAGACCCGGGAGGGTCCCTCCCACCATGCAGCAGCATATTTCCAGGGCATTCCAGGACGAGGTATGTGGCATGATAAGGAATTGAGAATCCTGGTAGTTTGGTGGGCCAAGGCTCTGGGGAATGGTGTTCCCTGATGGGACCCGCGGTGTGGCAAGCCCGTGGTGGCTCTGGGTGGTTTGTTGAAGCGCAGGAATAACGTGGCAGCCCTGGTGTCTGAGGGAGGTGCATCTGCTGGCTCCAGGCGGCCCATGGTCCAGAGGAGGGTGGACCTCAGCCAGAAGGGCTTTGTGGCCTCATGGGTCCCCTCCAGGCCACGGATGCCTTGGTCCTTACTCCCTGTGTTTCTCCCTGTGGGCATGGTGGGTTCGCAGCCATGCCCATCCTCAGGCTGGCCTGGCTCTGCGGGGGATCCTGTGCACGCTGCAGACTGCTTCTTCCAAACCCTCCTCTGTCACGTGCCTTCTCATGCCTCTGGGCACATGGGAATGTTAACGTTTGAGTTTTGCATGTTCAAATCTGTTAATATTTTCCTTTCTGGCTACCCCCAAGGGCAGAAAAATTTTGCTTCTTGCGTTTTGGTCTTTGATCCATCTGGACTGTGAGTCTGTGTCTGGGATAGTGTGGCCCAGGTGCCTGCTGGGACACATCTCTGTCTTGGGTGGTCAGAGCTCTTGGCCCCAGAGGCAGCAAACCCAAGTCTTTGAGCTCGGCTGGGGGCTCAGGGAGCCTGAGTTTCTTCACCTGTAAGACGCAGCAAATGTCTTACTTGGGGGCGGTGGAGACGTTGGTAATGCACCACACACGGCTGGGCCATGGCTCCTGAGCAGTCCCCTTAACTGGGGGGTGGGGCCGGTCCAGTGAGGGAGAGGCCCAGGGAAAGGCAGCAGGTACTTGGTGGTGGGAGGGGTCCGAGGTCCCCGCCTAAGCAGGGCGGCCCCTCCCTGACCTCATGATGGTGTCTGCCCCTGGGGCTGCTGCAGGAAAGGGCCACAAGCTCAGAATGGAGTTGCCCCGCGTCAGTCTGGAGGCCGGCAGTCTGCGCGGGAGGTGTCTGTCCTCTGACAGAGGATGCCTTCTGACTCTTTGCTCCTGGTGGTGGGCGCAGGCCCGAGTTGGCACATCCCTCCAACTCCACTCCTGTCTTCATGCAGCTCCTCCCCCTGTATGTGTCTGTGACTCCTTTCTTGCCTGTAAAGTGGGAATAATGGGACTGTGTAGAGAGTAGTGTTTGCAAGGGGCACCCGGGGGCTCAGTCGGTAAAGCATCCAACTCTTGATTTCAGCTCAGGTCCTGATCTCAGGGTCGTGAGTTCAAGCCCCACGTCAGGCTCCACACTCAGCACGGAGTCTGCTGGAGATTCTCTCTCTCCCTGTCCCTCCCCAGCCCCCCCCCCCCCCACTGCTCAAGTTGTGTGCGTGCTCTCTCTCTCTCCCTCAAGTAAATAAAATAAAATAAAATCTAAAAAACAAACAACAGTGTTTGCAAAAGCGCCGAGCACCAGACCTTCTGCAGAGCAAGTGGTTATCCGGTGTCTCTAAGGGGCGGCTGGTGGCACTTGCAAGTGGCAGACTTCAATGTCATTAACAAGAGGGGTCCCACCCTGGCAGTGAGAGCGGTCTGGCTGCCTCTGCTACGGCCCTAAGGGGGCTTTTGGAGGAGGAGGGTCTCGCCTGCCAGCAGGCCTTACCACACAAAGCTGGACCCTGCAGCCTCTCCCCCTCGTCAGGCAGGGGTGTCTCTGCCGGGCTTGCCCACAGGCTTCGGGGACCCTCGTGGGCGGCTGCTGGCCCTGGCAGCGTGCGGCTAGGCAGGGGACCCAGTGGGACAGGGTGGTCCCACCAGCTGGTTCCCACCCCGGGTCAGGCCCCCTTGGCCTCCCTGTGGCCTGTGGTGGAGACTCAGGGCGCCTGCCCCGGAAAGGGTGTCTGCAGCAAGGCTGGGCAGGGGCGGAGTGGAGTCGGTCCTGAGTCGGCTGTGTTTCTGGGTCCTGAGGGTTCGTGGAGAATAGACAGATCTGGGGGGTTCAAGGCCACTGAGGCCTGGCACATGCTGTGCTCTGTGTCACTGATCCTGGCCTGTCCCGCACCTGAGTGACGGGGCGTCCCTGGATGGGGGGTGCTGTGCGGCCTGTCCTCTGGGGAGAGGGTCCCATGTTCTGAGGAGCCGGCAGCACCCAGCATTCCACGGGGGCCTGTCTCGTCACCCAGGGTGGCTGTGGTGGTGGGTTCTGGGGCTAAGCCCAGCACCCGGCGTAGGACCCTCTGTGGTCGAAGGGAGGTTGTCCCTGGGTTAGGACCCCAAGAAGTAGGCCCCTCTCCAACTGTGCAGTGTCAGGCGGGTGGGTGCGGCCCCCCGTGCTTCCTTTCCCTGTAAAGGGGTCTGTGGTAATGGCCACCTTGAGGGGCTGTGTGAGCATTAACAGAGTTTCGAAGGGCTCCAGGAACATGCTAAGTGCTCAGGAAGGCCAGCTCGCCCCCACCCCCAGCTGGTCAGGTGTGTTCAAGCCCCTGCGTTGTCGTCACAGGAGGCCGAGGAAGTAAGCGGGGCCCCAGGGTGTGTGGGGCTCTCGGTTGACCAGTTGGTGGAGCAGGGACTTGGGGGCTGAAGCCCTCAGGAGCATCCTCCAAGGCCCCAGGTGGGTGGGTTACCTTGGAATCCTGAAATACGCCTGTTCGTCCCTGGTGTTTATAGGTATGTCTGTTGTTTTATTAAAAATCCAGTTTCATTCAGCTTTGTCTTAAATTACTTGCAACAAACTGGAAAAGCTAGTTATCCACCTAAAATAGGCTTCCATTAAAATTAGCAACCTGCCAGTGGAGCCGGGGTTTTCTAGAGTTCTTTGGAACTGGGTGTTTTGGTCTGCATTGGAAGTGCTCGCGCTTGGCTGGAGGACAAGGGCGGTGCCATGAAGCTCGTTGTGGGTGAGGGTTGGCAGTGGGCTGGGGAGACATTTGCATTTCCCGTGGAGCCCACTGTAGACGTGGTGGTTCAGTTATTTTATGATTTTGTAGTCTTAGGGGTCTGCAGACTTTCTGGGAAGGCTCCGGCGGTAAATGCATCGTCGGTGCCGTAGCAGCTCGACTACCATAGTCAAACAAATGAGCCGTGGTAAACTTTATTCACGGGCACTGAAATTTGTGAAATTTGTGAAATTTGTGTTTTGTGTGATTTCCACGCGTCTTGAGAACTTACAAGCCGTCCTTAGCGTGTTGCTCTGAGCACCGAGCCCTGCTATTCACCAGCCCTCGCTTCTGGTGGCAGAGACTCGGGGCCCTCGGCCTCGAGCGGAGCCTCTAAGTGTTGTGTTCAGGAGGCACACAGTGGATGAAACGCCCATGCATGACTGGTCGGCCACTGGGTGACTGGAGCTCCGAAGGGACTTCAGGCCCCACCTCGAACAGCTGAAGGAGCTGGAGTTCGAACCCAGAGCTTTGGCCCCGAGTCTGTGCCATGCACAGGAGTGAGCACAGATCTGGGAGCCTGGCGCCTCCAGATAAGGGATGGGCGGGGGTGGTTCGAGCCAGGAGCGCGCGGCCTGCGGTGTGCTGACCACACTGTGTGTTTGCTGGGGGGGGGGGGGGTGGGAGGAGAGGTTTGGCCTGACCTCCAAGCCCCTTGGACCCCATAGGGTCAGCGCTGATCTGGCAACTCCAGGGAGGCTGGATGAGCGCCCTGACCTAGGCTGCTCTATCTTTTTCCTGGGTGTTTTTTGGAATTGGAGGGAACTGGGGTTGGGCTCCCATCTAGCCACAATGGCCGGATCCATGGCCTCTGTCCTCCCTCCCCTCCCAGGCCACAGCACCCAGGCCTCGGAGCCCGTGAGCATTTGTGTGGGCGCCTTCCCGGCCTCTGTGGACCCGGGCCGGAGGTCGCTCGCACTCAGGTGGCCGCGCTTCCCCGCACTCCACCCGGGGGCCTGATCTGGGGGGCCCGGCCGGCTGGGCTCTGTTCCCACAGACACAGCATTCGAGAGGCTGTCGGGCTGAGCCACCCTCCTTTGGGCCGCTGCCCCGTGTTCTCTTTCAGGACCGCGTTCTCTTTCAGGACCGTCCTAATGCAGAGATGCTTGTTTTCATGTGACGTCAGCTCCTTGGTATCCAGGCCGTGTTTTAGTTGGTGCCTCAGCTGCCGGCTCCAGCTTCCCAGGGGAGCCGGGTACCACCCGGCCTGGAGACATGAGGAGGCAGGGATGTGAGAGGCGGGGGACGGGCCGGCCAGCCTTCCTTTAAATATCTGCTCCTCGCCTGTGCGCGCACCCTGCCCATTGTGGGTCCGCGGGGAGTGGAGGGCAGCGTCGGCGCACTGAAGGGAAGGAAGATGCCTCCCTTCACGCCCACCGCTCCGTAGAGCATAAAGAACCCTGTGCGGAGCAGGCGGGAGAAGAAAGCCCGGTGAGTAATGCACGTCGCCCATGCCTTCTGCCCGGTGGTGCAGGCCGTGTGCACGGAGGCTGAGTCGGGGGCAGCGGCCTGGCCCGCAGCCTCGGTGCCGCCAGCCTGGGGCAGGGATGCGGCCGCAGGGCTCCGAGCCGCCGGGGGGGGGGGGGGGGGTGCAGAGCAGCGAGAGGCTCTTGTTTCTGAGGTGACGGATTTTTAGCAAAACAGGCCCCGAAGGAGCGCGCCCTGCGAGCGAGCGGTGTGGCCGATGCGGGGGGTGCCGGAAGGAAATGTGTCCCTGAGACCCAGGCCTGTCAGCGCGGCCGGGCAGCCCCGGGAAGAGCGGTCTCGCGGCACGGGGGCTCCGCTGAGGGCAGCGTGGCTGTGGCGCGTGCTGCTACGGGGTGGATGTGCGCTCCGCCGGGCCAGCCTGAGCCCCGCTCGCTCCTCAGTCTGCGCTGCTGCGAGCGGGGGCTGCGGGGCCGCGATGCTGGAGGCCAGAGCCCCGCACCTGCTCCCTGCGCCGAGCTCCGCAGGGCTGCTCCCACTCTGTGTGCCCCTGCCAGTCCTGGCCCCGTGTTGGCGTTGACGACAGCGCGTGGCGGAGTCTGGGTGGCACGGCCGGTGTTGACGTGCCCAGCTCACTGCACCGGGGTCCTCGGGTGTCGGCGGTGAGCGTGGTGCTGGCGTCCGGTTTTCCGTTCTGAGATGGTCGGAGGTAGACCCGGCTGCACCCGGGGGCTGCTGGGTGGCTGGTGGGGATGTGGGCTTGTGGGTGTTTTCTGACGTCCATCTTGCAAGGTGTTTTTGTAAAAACCACCACAGCAGGCACCCCCCTCTCCTTGGGCCGACGGGGAGCTGATGGCCTGGTGGACGGGCCGCTGGGGCGGATGGCCCCTTGTGTGAACGGTGCTGGGTGCCGGGGAGGCCTCTGAGCGAGCCCGCCCCTCCCCCAGGAGCAGGAGGGACCGTCAGCCGCTCTGCCGCCGGCCTGGGTCGCAGGGGTAACTCCTTAGTTTTGGGTCCTTGAATTAGGAGATTCAGGGTGTGTTGATGGGTGCGTGGAGAGAAGAGGGAGCAGCGGTGTCGGCTCACGTGTGTGCTTGCCAGTGAGGAGAAATTAGCTGTGTCATAGTTTCTTGGGATGTCTGGGACATCTTGGCCTCTTTCCTTCCGTGTGGTCACGCGCTGCTAGTGCGCGGCCGATGTGAACCCTCACCGAGCTGCTGCGCTGCTCCGGGGCCTCGGGGCCTCGCAGGGTTTAGAGCCACGAGTGGGGCCAGGTTGGGGGAGCGCAACCCCTGAAAAGCCCCACGGTGTGTTGCTGTCAGGTGGGGCTGTGGCATGTGTCACCGTGTGTGTGTCCCGCTCAGACCCGCGTGGAGCCTCCCGCTCCTCCTGTCTTAGCGCGCCAGCCACCAGCAAGGTGCCTCACGAAGTTCAGAGCCGCTGGCGGTTATGTAAGGAGCTGTATGTGCTGTTTGCCCCACTCTGAGGTCCTGCTAACCTTCCAGACGTCACCCCCGAGTTGGTCACGCAGAGCAGCCGAGAGCCTCGGACGGCTCCATCTGCCCGTGGACGCCACCCTCGGCCCTGTCCGTCAGTGTCAGCATGGTGGGTACACGGGGTCGTCTGTGTTCTGGTGGACACTCCTGGCTCCAGAAGCCACCCCCCCCGTCTCGTTCCCTCTGGTGTTTGGGGAGTGGCGAGGGCTACGTCTCGTCTGCTGGGCGTTTCTGACCACCCAGATGGTACAGAGCCGAGCCCGTGGAGGTCCAGCCATTGGGTCGAAGCTCAGGTCAGCAGGTGTCTGGGGTCAGGCTCCTAACTTCTGAGGACCCAAAGATGAGGCAGCAGCTGTTCCCGTTACTGACCGGGAGCCGTTTCGGGGATGCATGGAGCCAGAGGCTGTGCGTGGGTGAGGGGGGCAGCCCTGAAGCCTGCTCTCCAGGGCCAGGCCCACTGAGGGTAAACCCCACTCCAGGTTTGGTGTGTCTTTGGTGTTTACATTCAGAGAATGTAACCTTCTGTGCCTCCCCCTGCTTGCTCGTGGTGAAAGAGGAGTTTAGGGTCTGGGGTCTGGGTGGGTCTGGCCTGTCTTGCCTAATCCCTGCTGCCACTGGGCCTTTGCTCACGCTGTTTCCTTTGCTCTTGCCAGGTAAATGGCACTTAGGGCCACTGCCCCCGCAACCACTACTCCGTAAGAGTTAGCTGGGCCTTGCGGGCCCTCGTAGGGCCCCGGCTCCCGGCCCAGGGGCCTGGAGCCAAGCAGGCCCTCTGTAAGTGTGGTATGGGAGGGACAGAAACGCTTTTTCCAAAGTAAGCCGTCTGAACCAATTGCTCGTCCAACGTTCAGATGGCTTTTGGTAATGAAGTTATGACACAGAAGACAGCACCGCGAAATCCCTACAGGTGTATTTGCAATAGCAGCTTATTTTTAGGATTCTCCTGGAGACGTAGAATAGGGCACCTCCTCTGCGACCGGCGTCTTTTCCCTTTTCTGTCTCTGAGGCCTCCAGGCTGACCCAGCCGATTCCCCTCCATGCCGGGTGACTGCGGGATGGTCTGCCGTTTCCCCGAGCAAGGTTCAAAATCAGGCAAGGCAGGAGTGCCATGTTGAGAACTAACAACCTCTTCCAGAGGTTATTTCAGAGGTGCTGTAGTGTACTCAGATAGCTGTGTGGGCTGACTCAGCTTCACGTTGGTGCATGCGTGCTTACTGCATGAACAGGGCATTGTACCCCCAGTGTCCATGGACGGAGGGGACCCCGAGTTAATGTTTTATTGCTCAGTTTGGTGGTTTGAATGTGTCTGGGTTTGTGTGTGTGTGTGTTTAAGTTTGCTTCTCTTTTTAAGCTTCTATGGGAAATTTAAAAAGGTTTGATTTGTGACAAGATGGAGCCTCTCCACGTGTGCGTGGAAAGCGGGGGGGGTCAGTGCCCACTTGAACGGCCTGTTCTCTCAGTCCTAGACACCCCTGTGCCGTGCCTCTGTTTACTCAGATTGTGGAAGGAACTGAACAAAGTCACGTTGAACACAGAGGCTGGGCGTGCCTTGTCTTGGTCAGGAAACCATGTTGTTACTGCTAAATGCACGTGTATAAAGTTTGCATTGTATGTTATTTTCATATATTGAATTTGATTTTGAGTTTGACGTATTTCTATCTTAAGGTATTGAATAGTCCTACATGGTTTAAAAAGAGAGAACAGGTGTCCCTGCCCCTCCCTCCCACCTCCTGGAGGGGCTCACTTTCAGTCAGTCTGAGCGGGTTCTTCTTGGCATTTATTTCCAGATTGCTAAATAACACATTTATGCTGCTTTTAGACTTTTCTGTTTGGGACATTACCTGTTCCCCTCTGTCTCTGGAATGGGTCATCTCTCTCTTCCTCTTTCCCCAAAATAGGTTAGGTCACCATTTATTGATTAATCACCCAGTGTTTACATTATGGTGCTTTGCAAAGGTATTCATAAGCCACTAGTGTTACATTTTTTTTCTCGTACAACTTTCAGTTTTTCCTGGGGATAATAATTGCCTTACCTTCCCCCCCCTTGGTGTTTTCTGGATGTCTTGTCTCAAATTCGCCCATAATTTTTCGAGGAGGGCAGCCCTCCCTTGATGCCTGTATCACATCCCTCCTGGTGCCCCAGGGTCTCAGCACAGTGTGTCCTGGACCCTCCCTTTGCCATCATGCTGGGGATCCCCATGCCCCTCTTCTCTGCCTGCTTCCTCCGTCCCTGGATCCCCCACCCCCTTTCTTGGCTTAATCTCTGGTTCAGACATCCTCCCAGACCTTCCAAGAAAGGGGGCCCCGAAGGTAGATTGTTTGAGATCTAGTTTGAAAGTGCTTTACTCTAGCTGGACATTTCATGGTAGTTTAGCTAGGTATAGAATCTGTACTGGAAACAGTTTTCCCCAAGCGTTTTAAAAGGATCGTACCAGTGTCTGCCAGCCTCCAGTCTGATTGAGAAGTTGGGCCATTTTTACTTTTGTGTGTGTCTTATTTTCTCCAGAAAGTGTTCGGGATCTTTTTTTTTTTTTGTCTTTATTGTTTTCAAGTTACATTATGCTGTGCCTTGATGTGGCCTTTCTTGTCTCTTGTGTTGGGAAGTTACAGTGTGGGAACTGAAGGCATTCAGGCATGGGTTGCTTTCGTTTATTTCTTTGATGATCTGCTCCCCTACTATTGTCTTTTTCTAGAGCTACCATGGGTCATTTGTTGGCACTCCCAGACTGGCCCTCTAATTTTCTTCTTTGTTTTCCACTTCTGTTTGTTTTATTTTCTAGGAAATACTTTCCATTTTCAATGTCTAAACTGTCTTTTAAGTTTGTTGTCCTTCGTTTTTTATTCCGAGAGCTCTTTCTTGTGCCCTGAAGGTTCCTTTTTAAAATAGTGACTTGCTCTTGTTTCCGAGGTGGGAGATCACACCGTTTCTTTGAGGTTATTAATTATGGCAAGAGGCCCCATGATATAAGGTAATTGTGTGAGTTCTCGAGCACTTGACGGTTCAAGGCTCCCCATGTGCGAGCTGGTGTCGCCCACACAATGCCCAATGAAGGATTTGCTGTTGTTGTCTCCATCCTATGGTGAAAATGACACCTGAGGCACAGAGAGGTCGGGCGATTTTCCCAAATCACAGCCATGCACTGTGGAGCTGGGGCTCATTCCCCACAGGTGGGGCCCTAGTTCATGTTCTTTGCGACACTGCAAGGTCCCCACTCTGCTATTTGCCAGCCACGTGACCTTGGCCACAGCCCTGTCCACCCTGTGGTTCAGACCGTGGTAAGTGGGGTGGTGACCGTGGGCGTGGCTCCCCATCACCGTGAGGACTGACTTAGTGCAGCACCGTCTGAGCTTGGAGTGGCAAAAAACAGGCGAGGTGATGAGGTAGTGCTGTCGAGTGAGTGGTAAAGTCTCCTTTCTTGGTGTTTCTTTTAGCCCTTGACACAACTCTGTTTCCACTGAAGTTCTTTTTCTCAGTTTGTTTTGGCCTGGGAGGATTTCCACAGCCCCGGGGTGACCTTTGGTCATCTGCCTGTGTTGACACGTGGGGCGCCGTAGAGCTGGTGGACATTGCAATATGATGGCCAGGGCAGCATCCTGCTTGGGGAGGGGCTGGGGTGTCTCACCCCTGGGTAAGGGGACTGCCACCATCCCCCAGGCCGAGCCCGCACTCCACCGGCTGCACTGGGTGAGGACGGGGCCTCCCTCTTTGGAGGTTGGGAACCCACACTGTGAGCACCCCACTAACTGGTGCATGGAGCCTCCGACTCATGGGCCTTTTAGGGTTCAGTTCTGCCCAGTCCCCTGCTGACCCCTGGGCCACCTGCTTTCCAGATTCCAACGTGGCACTGCCCCCTCCTACGCTTCTCTTTTTATTTGTGTTTTTCTCCCTCTGGCTTTGGTCTTGGGAGGGAGTGTGGGTAAATAATTGTGTTCCTGCTGCTGTGTTTATCTGGACACCATCTAGATTATACCTTCCTGAGGCTAAATTACTCAGGAGAAGTGGCGCTAAGAAAGGTCTTCACAGGTGGATGTGGGCGTGCTTGGATGTTGTGAATCAGCACGTCCAGAGGGCCCTGAATCACCATGGGACCAGAGGACGAGGGCAGAGCCTTAAAGGAAGGGGCTGTGATTCACTTTCCTTTGATGGCCAGAGGACTCATGCAGGGCTGGCTCTTAAGCCCCTTTCCCCGAGTGGGTTTGAGAAGATGGAGCGGGGTGGACCCACAGGTGCTTCGGCCGCACAGGGGTGTATGTGTGTGTGAATAGACTCTATTTTGTAGAACAGTTTTGGGTTTTCAGAGAAACTGAGAAGATAGTACAGAATACCAGTCTCCCCATTATTAGTGCCCATGTGTAGTCAGTTATGGCAAACTAATGAGTATCAGTACGTCGTTACCATTAGGTGAAGTCCACACTTTATTCAGGTTTCCTTAGTTTTCCCCGACGTCCTCTTTCTGTCCCAGGACCCCACATGACAGACATTCAGTTGTCACCTCTCCTTGGGCCCCTCTCAAGGCTGTGACAGTTTCAGACTTTCCTGTTTTGGGATGACCATGATGGTTTTGAGGAGTGCTGGTCAGGGGTTTTGTAGAATGCCCCTTAATTTGAGTTGCTCTGATGTTCTTCTCATGGTTAGACTGGGGTGTGGGTTTCGGGGAGGAGACCCTGGAGGTACAGTGTTCTCTCATTGCATCGAATCACTGGCCCTTGCTCCCAACATGGCCTGTTACTGTGGTGTGACCTTGGTCACCCTGCTCGGACGTGTCTGCCACGGACACCGCTGCCCCCTTCGGAAGGGTGTCCCCACAGCCCACACTGAGGGGAGGGAGGCACGCTCCCCCTCTTTGAAGGGGCGTCTGGAGGTCTGCACAGGAGCTTTGACTCTTCACCCCCAACCTTGTGTGGACTCATGGATGTCAACCTCCTACTCGGGTTGCTCACGTTACTGCAGCTTTGACCGCTGCAGGTTGGCCCCAGAGTGGTGACGGCCAGACCTGGCAGGAGGGGAGGGGCTGGGAGGGTGGGCCTGGAGCCCCCGTGGGGAAGGCAAGGTGGGCGATCTCTGGCCCCCCTTCCAGCCAGGCAGCAGGAGGAGCAGGGCGTGGACCTGCCCAGCCCTGGGCACAGGCTCTCCCTCACTTCGCGTCACCCCTGGAGCTCTGTGGGATGCTTAGTCTGGGGAGCGGTGACAGAGGCGGTGCCCTGATGAGCCTTCACGGAAGCTCAGTCCCGTCACAACGCCGCTTCCAAACGGGGCAATCTTCTGCTCTGTAACCCTGTTTGCTTCTCTTGCATTTCCTAATTCTGTGAAACGGTGACATAAAACAGGTTTGATTGAGGCTGTCCTCGTTCTAACTGAATTTCCCAGTTGGATGCTGCGTAGTTGTAGCAGGAAGGTGCCCAAGCATCTTTTCACACTGCTGTCCGGGCGGACACGGGCACAGGACTGCTGGAGGAGGTTCCATTTACTTCTGCGAGCCTGACGATGGCTCCCACCACTCAGTCTGTCCTGGCTGCCTGGTTCCCGCTCTGGGGCCGTGTCTGGGGAGAGGGACCCCGTGCAGCGCGTCATGAGGCACACGTGTGCAGGGCGGGGAGGCGGGGGGCTGCCCGAGTGGCCATCCAGGAGGACTGGTCACTTGCATCTTTCAAGCGTCCGTCTGACCGTCTGCCTTAAACGAAGGGGAGCGGATCTGGTATGCTGCGCTTACCTGGGCCTGTAAGGAAAACGGATCTGTGTGGAGACACGACCGATCATTTCGTGAATATGAGATTGATTAATCCTGGGATACAAGGGGCGGTGTGCTGGAAAGGTTCTCTCTGGGGAGAGAGCGAGGCAGACCTGGTTTCCCTGGTGTAGAAACTCCCACCTCCACTGGTGGCATGCGGTCGTCATGACGTCATGGAGGGCAGCCCGGGTGAGAGACGCACACTCGCTCTGGAGAGCTGGGCATGGCCCTGCAGGGGTCCCCGGAGAGGGGCTTCCGCGGTCAGAGAAGGAGGTCGGGAAGGTGACGTGGAGACCGGGTCCCGTTCGGTGGGTCACGGCAGCTCTGAAAAGGACAGCTTCCGGATTGGCTCTGGGCTGTCCCCCTTCAGCACGGCGCCCATAAGGGTTCATAGTGAGCAGGGGAGCCGAGAAACGAGCAACTTCCGGGGCAGCAGGTCCTGAGGGTGGCAGGTGGGGGGCCAGCGTGCTGCAGCTGGGACGCCCCCCCGACCGTCCCCTCGTACTTTCCTCTTCTTGCATCTTACTAGGTCTGCATATGAAGGTCATTTAAGGCTGTCACACTGGTTGTACCTTCTTCCCGCGTCACTGCATCTGGGTCTTGGCCGGGACCCCGCCGCAGGCCCCTGGAGGGACAGGCGTTAGGGAGAAGGTGCAGCGACGAGGTTGGCCGCTGCGTCCGTGGTGCAGACCGGGCTGCTCGGGGCCCGTCTCCAGCACAGAGCTCTAGCCCCTCCAGTCCCGTTCCAGCCTCCGGCCCTCCAGCTAGCCGCCGCACGATCCTCCGTACGCTCACGAAAATTACTGAGGACCTCAAAGACCTTTCGGATATGTGGTTTTCATCGAGCGTGGGCTGTATTTGAAACTTAAAATGGGAAATACTAATTCATTCACGCATTTTAAGCCTGTTACATGTTAATATAGGTAATGTTAATGAAAGATCGAATTTTAATGAAAAATGACTCCGCTCCAAAAAAAAAAAAATAAATAATCGCGTGTGAGGGTGGCCGTGTTGCTGGGAACCTCAGGGGTGTCTGGCAGGGCAGACGGCCGGACCCCCTGCGCGCTTCTGCATCAGCCCGGCATGTGCGGTTTAAGCGTACAAGGAAACTGTAGCATTTCGAAAAGCTTGGAGTGTTTGAATAGCCTTTTCAGATACACGTGTGTATTCTTCTTTTGTATTTCTCTAAAACTCAACAAGTGGTTGTTTTTGACATGGTTGTTGCCACGTAGAATCTGAAACCGTATCTTAGGTTCAAATCCTGCGATCTCTTACGTTTGAGTAAGTTCGTGACCCACGCATGCTTTTGTGATGTCACACGCTGGTCATCTGGAAAATGTCACTGAGTTATGCAAATCTCCTGAAGATGTGCAGGGAAACCCCCCTCCACTGTGTGGAGAGAGTGAAAGAGGCAGAGAATGTCCTACTGCGGGGATAGCTTGCAAGCAGGGCTCTCCCATGGGGGTTCCCAGGACCCCGGGGTCCCCAGGCTCCCCGGGCTCAGCCAGCTCCCTCCGCCCCCTTGCAGGGCAGGACACACGTGGCTGGCTGGCCTGTAGCCCGTGGTCTATGCTGGGGGCGTGGATGGGGGAGGAGGGTGCTGAGGACGGTCAGGATCCACTGTCTCTGGGTGTCCCGCCACTCAGGTCAACCAGAGTTGGGTCTGCTTGGCCACACGTCATCGTTAGCCAGGGGAGGTGAGATGTGGGGCCAGGTGCTGGACATGGGGGCTTCACAGGTGTGCCATTGGCACCCCACATTGACCGACCTGAGTCTGTGACTGACTCTCCGCACCCTACCCTGTGATTGCATGGGTGGGGCGGGACGGGGGGACGGCTCTGTCCCTGGGCAAGGGATGGGGGGGTTGTCGCATGCACAGAGGTTCTCCTGGGTGTCCCACCCAGCTCAGGTGGGCACAGCAGTGCCGTGGGGAGCCGTGTGGCAGGGGAGGGCAGGAACAGGCTTGCGGGAGTGGCACGAGGGTCCTGAGGGAGTGGGCAGAGGCAGGCTGGGGTCTGCTGTGGGTCCCAGCAGCCAGCCCTTAGTTTTGTGTCATTAAATGGCACTTCCTTGGATGGTATTTTGTTCTAACAAAAATTAATCAGTGGTATTTTCGGTATTTTGACATGCATACTTAAAGGAAAGACAAGGACACGGGTCGTCCTGTGTTCTCACGACCCCCATGATTTTGGGGGTACATGGCACAGTTAGCCAATAGCTGGGGCCCAGCCGAAGTCGGTGACACACCCACAGAAGCCCGGGTAGTTGGAGTTGGGGTGCAGATGTGTTCCCAGACCTTCAGAACCGGGTCCCCGAGGGCTGGCCCTCTTGGGTCTTCCCTGTGGCCCCATAGCCCACCAGTAGGAGGGCCCAAACCCACATTCTTTGCCACAGTGCCTGCAGCCTCCCCCTTTACCAAACCATGCGTTTGTTTATTGTAGTTTTTTGAAAATTATTTTTATCTGAAGATACCTGCTGCAAGCCGATGGCCCCGGTGATTTTGTTTCAAGCACGGAGGTCTTGCCGGTGGTTTCGGCATTCCCCAGCGGCTTTGCCAGACTCGGGCGTTCCTGCCACCACGCCGGGGTGTTCAGGGACCCTTCCCCAGCATCGGTTGGCATTATGCTGTAGGAAAGCATGTCCCTTCTTCCCAGCCCGTTTATAAATACCCTTGCAATACCAGTACGGACTGGAAGATTTTCTAGAACTTCTATTGTATTAAAAAACACTTGTGCCGTGATGGATGTTGAGGCTCAAAGCCTCCCGCATCTGACTGCCGAGGTGTGAGCTCCATGAGCTCTGACACTTCCCAGCGGTTTTGAAAGCCTTTCGACACTTCCCCGCCCGGTCGCCTCTGGGATCCCCATGCATACTGGGGGCCAGCCTGGAGCCAGCCCGTTCCTCAGGGAGCGGCCCCAGCCGCCCTCCACCCAGACCACAGAGCCACCCCCCACACGACCCCCCAGGACCACAGAGCCCCCCATGCGGCCCCGGCTGGCTCCCACGTGGGCCCAGCAGAGGCGGACGTGATGGGTCCAGAGCTGGGATCCAGAACCGAGGTGGGGCTGGGGTTTCTGGGCTCATTGGTCTGTGGACTTTTTGTGCGTGTTTTTGGGGGTCAACTTGAATTCATGTGTTGTCAGATGAATGGTGGTGGTGTCAGCCTAGCCTGCTTCTGTTTCCGTAGTTTTAGGGTGTTTCCCCCGTCCTAGCTGGTCTTACTTATGGGCTGTATGACACATTAACCTGACTTCAGACATAAAAACCACACAGAGGGATGGCTCCATCCCATTTGCTCATTTCACCGACCTGCACGTCTTCTCGTAAACACAGGAACACGTGTGCACACTCCTCTGAACGTCCTGCACCCGTCCACATTTCTAATAATAGGAATACGTGTATGCATTTGGGATGAGAATAGAGATCAAAAGAAGTGATGAATTTTTAAATACCAATGAACACCTCAAGCATCGCAAAATCCAGAATAATAGCATGAATTACACTCCTCGGTAAACATCTGCATGGCGTGATTCTGTACTTCCTCACCCGGATTTTCGAACTGCCTGGCGGCATCCTCAAGTGGCAGGTTTGCAGTGTTTTCTGTAGAGAAACTCAGTATTGATGACCTTAGTATTCCCATGCCACCGTTGACAAAATTTTACTTTCTGGCCACTTTAAAATCCTTTATTTTCTGCCTCAGAATTATTACTGTAACGTCACATAAATTTTTGGGATTGTTTTGAAATTTGGGGAGAATCTCAGTTGCTCTTATGTGAGATCGGTGAGACTTTAGGACATTCCAAGTTTTCTTGTGGCGTGATTAGTCTGAAATGCTCTTTGGGATGACAATGCTGCATTGCTTTGTGCAGAGCCCTCCCTCGCAGGACACATTCTATGAGTTTTATGTTTTCGGCATTCATGTTGTAATGTTCTAGAGATGTGTCAAATGTAGGACCCGGTTTCGTATTTTTGTGGAAACGCGCAAAACACAGCTCTCCACGCAGAAGTGCCCACCAATACAGGGATTCTTATGCGTTCTGAGGCACGTAGTTCTTTATTATTATTAACTATCATTTGTTAAAAGATTTTATTTATTTGAGAGAGAGAGAGCACAGAGGGAGAGAGGGAGAAGCAGACTCTCCGCTGAGCAGGGAACCCGACTCGGGACTCGATCCCAGGACCTGGGATCATGACCTGAGCCAAAGGCAGACGCTTAACGACTGAGCCACCCAGGCGTCCCCTATTATTATTAATTATAATTTGTATTCAAAATAACTACTTCTGCTCAAAACTGGGAGGCAGTTGTTGGTCATGCAAGGCGTCTTGGCGGACAGCAAGCCCCCAGCATGTGCGATGCCCCACATCCAGTCACCCTCCTCATGCATCTTTTTCGGTAATTGTGGCTTTAAAAGAAATCACATAATATAGAATTTACCACTTAACCTTTTTTAAACGATTCTTTTGATTTAGTCTTTATTGTTTTAGAGCTACGTAGGTTCACGGCAAAGTTGAGAGGAGGGTGCAGAGATTTCCCCTATATTCCCAGACCCTGTTGGCGCATAGCCTGCCCCGTTATCTGCACCCCACAGAGGGTGCATTTGCGACGGTCGACAGGCCTGCAGGGACGCGTCGTCATCCCCCAGAACCTGCAGCTGACTTTGGGGTCACTCTCGGTGTTGTGCAGTGTGTGGGTCCAGACAGGCGTGTGATGACACGTATCCGTCCTCGTGGCTTCACCGCCCTGTAAATCCTCTGCTCCACCTGTTCATCCTCCTCTCCCAGCCCCTGGAAACCCCGCATCTTTTTACCGTCTCCATAGTTTTGCCTTTTCCAGAACGTCGTGTAGCTGGAATCACACAGCTTCTCTCCCTTGGTGATGGGCACTCGAGTCTCCTCTGTCTTTTCGTGGCTTGTGAGCTCACCTCTCTGTAACGCTCAGTGATACCCACTGTCTGGATGGACTGCAGGTGTTTATCCGTCACCTGCTGGAGGGTATCTTGGTTGCCTCCCAGTTCTGGCAGGTGTTGGTGAAGCTGCTCTCAACATCTGTGTGCAGGGTTCGGTGTGGACAGAAGTTGTCGCTTCCTTCGGGTAAATGCTGAGGAGTGTAGTCAGGGTGCTGGATCATACGGGAAGAGTCTGTTCAGTTCTGTAAGAAACCGCCGGACGTTCCCCGGAGCGGCTGCGCCATGTTGCAGTCCACCAGCAGTGACGGAGCGTTCCCAGGTTTGGTGTTGCCACCGTTCTGGATTCTGGTCACTCCGACGGGTACGTCGTAACCGTTCCAGCATACGGCTCAGAGGGTTAGCCACACTTGTGGTGCAGTAGGCCCTGAGAGCTTTCTTGTCGGCTTGTCAGCACAGAGCAGTGCGTAAGGAGCGGGAGATAAACGTGGGTTTGGAGCATCAGGGCTCACAGGGTAAGGCTTGGTCATGGGTAACTGAGTGGACAGCTGGGAAGGGGCCCTCCGCACCGAGAGAGCTGGACCGTCAGCCCCTCGGACGGGGGCCTGATTTGCCAAGGGCTCTCGTGGCGAATGCACCTCGGGTGAAGCCTCTGCTTGCGGGGATTGCAACGATGCCCTCGTTTTTGCTGTACTTATTTGGGTCTTATCCCACCGTCCAGAGAATTTTGGTGTTGTGTTACCCAAGGAATAAAGCGAGATATCGGAGCAATATGTGAATTATGTCATCAAAAAGATTCATCGTGTAAAGAACAAATGAGTGACTCGGAGGTGCTTTCTTCTGGACCGGCATTTTGGGAAGGGGGGAGGGTTTGCTGCTCCGAGTGGTCTGGGGACACACAGCTGACTCTTAGGAACGGGGCACAGAGCGCCGTCCAGCCTTGGCGGGGCCCAGGGACAGGCGTGCGGGGCAGGCTGCCTGGTGACTGGCACGTGCTGGCTGCGCGGACACATGGTGTGAAGGCATCCTTTGTTCGGACCAGAGCAGGGCTGGTTCTGAATAGCCACTTTCTCTGCCTGCCCTGTGCGGTAGCGAGGGGGGCTCTGCCTCACATGCCGTCCAGTTCCACCTTGCGTTCTGCTGCTTCCCTCGGTGAGACCTTAGGAAGGTCACTTAGCTCTTTCTTCATCTACCTGGCCCCGGCCCTGCCTCCCTCACCTGGATGACCCACCTCTGCAGGCTGAAGGAGCCTGTAAACAGGAGTCCTACTGGCCCTCTACCCCCCCTTGGCCTCCCTCGGGCCCCCCCACTTCTCTCTGGTCAGCAACATCCCCTCACCGCCTTAGCCCTACCTCCCTCTGCCTGGACAGCTCATGCCAGCAGGTTGGCATGCCTCCCCCATTCCCTGTCTTCCTACCCATCCCCCCTCCACCCCATCCCCCTCCCCCCCTCCCCCTCCACACCATCCCCTTCCACCCCATCCTTCCCTCCATGTACCCCCTCCAGTCTCTGCTCAAAGGCCTCCCCTTACATGAAAGCTCACCCCACCCCCACCCTGTGTGGCCTCTGCAAGGATGTGTCCTCCATGGACATTTCCTGGACATCTTTCACTGAAGATGCTGCCAGGGCAGTGATGGATCTCGTGACTCGACTCCCCCTCCTCCCACTGGGGGTGTTCCCAAAGGTCTCCATATCCTGGGACTGGTTGGGGGGGGGGCGCCGCATTGGCGCTGCCTGCTGCCTGGATGGAATGTCACCTCTGCTCTCTGGGTCATGCTCCGGGAGACCACATGTGCGGCTCAGCTGCTTGGGAGCCTTCAGGGCTGCAGTATCTTTGCCCAGTGTCTCCAGAGGGACGTGTTGGCAGCACCAGAAAGAAGGGACTTGGCACACGGTGCTTCTCTGGGAGACCCCTTGCACACATGGAAATGAAGCTTTGAGTCTTCGTTTCATTTCCCATCCCTGTTTCCACGTGTGGTTCTGTCTGTGGGACCTGGGGTGGCCGGCCTTTGAGCATTAGGGGAAGTGCCTGGGATAGAATTTGCCCGAGACGGACCTCACAGCCCAGGACTTCGTGATTGGGGGGGGGGGGGCTTTTCATTTTTGCGTATAACATTTAGTTTCTTTGTGTTTTGACTTTTTTCCATACACATATTTTAACCATATTAATTTCACTTTCTGTACAATTTGCAGAAGCTCATTTTTCTTGACATTATGATCTAATGTTGTGAATACCATTTTCAAAAAATGCCAAACGTGCATGATATGGATATATTTTAATAAAAGGGTCAGAGAACCATAGCTCACCATTGTTTTTTGGTTTGGTTGGTTTTTTTTTTTTCTTTGAATTGCGGTAAAACACACATAATATAAAACATACTGTTTTAACTTTTTAAATGTACGGTTCAGTAGTTAAAGCACATTGCCGTTCTGGTGCGGCCATCACCGCCGTCCGTCTCTGGAACTTTCCGTCTTCCCAAACTGAGACTCTGCACCCATGAAACACTACCTTCCCCCACGGCGCCCCGTGCGCCCTCCCTTCTGCCTTCCCATCTCTTCTGGATTCGCGCACACTGAAGTACCTCATAGAAGTGTAATCACACAGCGTGTGTCCTTTCGTGACTGGCTTATTTCATGAGCATCAGGCCTCAGGACTCACCGATGTGGCTGGTGTTAGCATCTCCTTCCTTCTGGAGCCCGGATAGTGTTCTGCGGACGGTTAAGCCACATTTTGTTTATCCATCCATCCATTGGGGGGACCCCTGGACTGCTTGCACCTGTTGGCTGTTGTGATATGGGTGTCCCCTCGAGACCCTGCTTTCTGTTCTTTCAGGGACACACCCAGACATGGAGGGCTGGACCGTATGGTAATTCTGGTTTGACTTTTTGAGGAGCTGCTGAACTCTTTCCCGCAGAGGCTGCAGCGTTTTGCGTTCCTACCCGCCCGCGTGCAGCACTCCGGTTTCTTCGTATTTCCACGAATACTCAGCTGTTTGCTGTTTCTTCTTTTCTTTTTTTAAGATTTTGTTTATTTTGAGAGACAGAGAGCACAAGCAGGGGGTCAGGGCAGAGGGAGAAGCTGACTTCCCGCTGAGCAGGGAGCCGATGCAGGACTCGATCCCAGGATCCTGGGATCACGACCTGAGCTGAAGGCAGACGCTCGCCGACTGAGCCTGCCAGGTGCCCCTGCCGTTTTTCATAGTAGCCCCCTGTGCTGGGTGTGAGGGGCTGTCTCACTGTGGTTTTGATGTGCATTTCCCTGGGTAACGTGGAGCATCTTTTCGTGTGCTTTTTGGCCATGTGTGTATCTTCTTTGGAGAAATGTCTGTTCAAGTCCTTAAATCAGGTTGTTTTGTGGCTTTTTTGTGGCTGGGTTGTCCTGGTTGGGTTTTAACAACAGAACATACACCACACATGCTCTTCTTTGCCTTTTTTGCTGGAACCCCCCGATTCCCACGTGGAGGAAGCAGGACACACCAAAGGCACCGTGTTCCGGGGTGGAGGACAGATGAGCTAGCGTCTGCTGTGTCCTCGAAGGAAAAAAGCTTGTGCAAAGTAGAAGCTGTTGTGTGAGGAGGGGCCTGCGAGCGGTGGCGGACTGACCCCAGTGAGGTCCATTCTTCCTCCTGGATGCTAGCTCACCTGCAGGGGCTGGCCGGTCCAGCTGCCCTGGTCGCTCGTCACTGGGTCTGTGTCCAGCCCTCCCCGTATGCTTAGTCATTGCAGCCCCCCGCCCCCCAGCACGTTGTCCTGCATGAGATGAGTCCCCGTGAGAATAGGACGCGCTAGACCAGCCCAGCCCCGGACTCTGGCCCCCTCCGTGTGAGGGCAGCAGGGACGGTCCCCAGTGCTTCCTGGGATGATTCAACACAAGGGAAGACCTAGTTCAGCACAAAGAAGGGAGAGGCCCCTGGACACCCCAGCCGAGAGCACAGCACTGGGTGGTCCGTGCTCTGAATGACTGGCCATTGCCCAGTTGGCCCTTATCCTTTCTGACCCAGGTGCTGGGCCCCTGTAAGCCGAGGGTCACAGGTAAATGAAAACCACCTTCATTTTCCTAGCTTTTGGATTTTAAAGAAACCCTGGGATCTGGTGGCCTGGAAGCTCTGTGGGTTTATTTACATAAAGCTCCTTCACATTGATGTTCTTGGAAGCAAACAAAACAAACATAATTTATTCATGCATTTTAGCTGGTCTGGTTTTGTACAAAGGGAGGTTTTCAATTTAATTATTTTTTAGCATTAAAAGGTGGTTCATCTGAGGAACTGGAAGCCCTGGTTTTCGGGGTGCTCACACTGTGAGGACCACAGGGGAGGTGGGAGAAGGGCTGGGGGCTGGCGGGACGCGAGGGATTTGGGGTGGGGGGGGGCGGCTGAATTTCAGTCCCAGCCAAGACATTAAACAGACCTAGTATCTTGAACCAACAGACCACAGACCTGGGCTCCCGACACACCTGCCTCCCTCATGTGAGCAGGAGCTGCCTGCCACGCTCACTTCCCGGTGTAAGAACCCAGGCCCTGCCCGGGGGCTCCAGTTACGAGCTGGCACCTGGAGTCCTGGGCTGGCACAGAAATGCCCGATGGGTTATTTTAACAGAAGCGCAAGAGAACACGCAGCGCCGGCCGGGGGGGGCGGGTTCCCGCCGTGAGAGAGGCCGCAGCTGGGGCACCAGGTGATGGGCGTGGACGGGCGTGGACGGGCCTGGGTGCTGGGTGAACAGGTGCAGACAGGTGTGCGTGTGGATGGGTGTAGGTGTGTGTGGATGTCATAGAGACAGGTATGGACAGTGCAGACAGGTGTGGATGGGCCGACTCGGCTGCTCCCTGCCCCCCCCCCCCCGTGTCCCCCTTGCTGCCCCTCGGGCACTCGCTTGGAGTCCAGTACCTCCTGGATCCTCAGGGTCCATGGGCAGGTCAGACCTCCTGTGGGGGTGGGACCCCAACCTGCTCCATGGGGGACCCCCTGGGTGTAGGCCTGTGTGAGAGCCCCAGTTAGAGAGGGCTTGGGGTGTGTGGGGTGCCCTGGCCGCCCATGTTTATCTCCCATTTTGAGTTTGAGGACCATGTCTTTCTGGACGCCTCTGCACCCCCACCCCATCTGTCACGTCCGGGGCAGCTTCCTCCCACGGGCACCCGCTGGCCCTCTGGAACGTTCTATCCGATGCTGTCTTGGAGGGCTTCTCCTTTGCTGTCACCTCCTGTCAGAGCAGTTGCCCCTCCCCGGGCCCCTTCTCTGCCCAGAGATGGACGGAGCCTGGCTGCACGTGAGCTGTGTGGCCTCCCTGTGCCGTCTCCTCCTGCCTGAAGGGAGCACGCACGCGCCGTGCCAGCGCTGGCCCCGTGGGGGATGCAGCGGTCACTGTGGCGGTGTCTCCGATGGCATCTTTCCTGAGGCTTCTGCTGTGGCCTCGCTTCCTGCCCCCAGCAGTCCCGCCCTCGCTGCTCTTGGCCTCTCATTAACTCGTGCTGCTGCGGGTTCCTGAAAGCCCCACATTGATCTCCCTCACTCTGCCTTAGGAAAAGCGCTGTCCCGATTCGCCCATTCGTGTGGTGTCCCCGTGCCCCCACCTGAGCCAGGATGCGGACACGGGTCATCTACCCCGGCCTGCAGTGCCCGGTGGGCGGGAGCTCCTCCCCTGCAGTCAGGCTGCTGGGTGTGTTGGTCACCCGGGGGTCCGTGCACATCAGCCCTGGACTGCAGGCCACCTCAGCCTGGCCCCTGGCCACACTGTCCCCGGGGGCCATGCCATGTGTGATGTTGTCTGCTTGACATCACTGTGCTTTCCGGAGCCGTTTTGGTCCTGTGATGGTCCAGCTGTGAGTTCTGAATGTCTGGTACTCGGCTGTCCTGTTGGCTTCCTTTGCATTCCTGGTGGGAGCGTTGTCAGCTCTCTGGGCATGGATGGTCCTTCCGTGATTTGGTGGCCGCAGCAGCAGGCTGAGTGCTTCCAGGGGGAGGACATGCTGCTTAGGAAAGCTGCGTACCGGTGCGGGAGGAGGTGGCCCCTCGTGGTGGCCGAGGATTTGATGCCCACCGCAGGTGTGTGGGAGTGAGACCGCTTAGGGGGGTACAGAGGAAACACTCCTCCCAGAAATGGCTGGGTTTCCAAGTTGCTCAGGAGCTTCTAAGGAGGAAAAGGGCAGTTCGTGGTTTGTGCATTCCCCCTTAGCACGTGCCTTCTGGTGCCCACTGCCCGTGGGCGGTGCTGGATGTGGCATCCAGTCCCCGGCTCCACGGGTCCTGCTGTGCCCACCTGAACCTCCCTGCTCCTCTTCTCCCGGTGCCCACCTGGCCAGCGTGTGTCAGTCTTCCGGGCCATCTGGCTGCCCAGGCCCTTCCTCCCGGGAGGCGTTCGGTGGTCAAGCAGCCGGGGCGGGTTGGGGGGGGCCCTGAGGCGGGCTGGGCGGCACAGTCCTGCCTGCATCTCACTCCCTGGTGGGGGCCTGGGGGTGGTCGTGAAGATGCCGCCCCGTGCTTCCTCCCTCTATTTGAGGCAGATGGTTTCGTGTGTGCCCCAGGGACTCCCGCGGAAGCCTTAGGTCACTGGGTGCTAGGGCAGCGCTGGGGCCGTGTCCAGCATCCAGAGCAGCCACCGCCGGGAGGCCTGACCGCCGGGAGCCTCCGTGCACTGGGCCCAGCGTCTACCAGGCCCCGCTTCCTCCTCCGTGACCTGGCGCCTCACTCTCTTCTCTGGGCCTCAGTTCCCTCAGATGGCAGATGTGGACACAAAGAACTTAATCACGTGGATTTTGAGCGGATTAAGTGCAACAGTGTAGACGTGCGCTCAGCGCCAAGCTTGTCTTCTGTAGGTGCTCAGGTGTGGGGGCCAGTACGTGTCAGTGTTGGTAATGACTTCTGTGAAGGTCAGTGAGGACCCTTCCGGAGGGAGCACGCGGTGGCTTTGGTGCCGCCACTGAGAGTCGGGAACGATCGGTCATGCGGCGGAGTTCCTGAGTCTGGGGATGCGGATCGGAGCGTCTCCCACGCAGAGGGTCGTGTTTGCCAAACCCATGAACCTTCTGGACTCCTGGTTTCCCTGTAGCAGAGGCTCAGGGAGCGCTACGGGAGCGGTCCCCTGTGACCCCAGCCTGCGTGTGACCTCACGCTCACGTGCACACCCACGCACACTCACATACTCTCTCGCCTCACTCACATGGTCACACACTCACTCTCACACTCAGACACACACCTCACAACTGTCATGCTCATACACACACACGGTCATACACTCACACGCTCACACCTCACACGTGGTCACACACTCACCTCACTCACACATACTTGCTCACTCTCACGCAGACTCACACACAGTCACACACTCACACTCGTGCTCACACACACTCTCACACTGAGACACACACCTCACAACTCTCAGGCTCATACACTCACCCACCCGGTCACACCTCACACGTCACACAAACACTCTCACCTCACACACACTTGCTCACTCTCACGCAGACACACACAGCCACACACTCACACTCATGCTCACACAATCACACATGGTCACACACTCATACACACTCACACCTCACTTGGTCATACAAACGTACTCGTGCACACACTCATACCTCGCACACTCTCATGTTCACATACACAATCACACACTCTCACCTCACAGTCACACACTCACATACACACTCTCACCTCACACTCACACACATGCTCACTCACACCTCACACATGGTCACACACTCAGACACACTCACCTCACACACCAGTCATGCTCACTCACTCTCACACTCAGACACACACACCTCACACACTCATGCTCACACACACACACACGCTCACACCTCACACACACACACTCTCACACCTGGGAGTGCTCACACGGACAGGCTTGTTTGCTGGCAGCAGGGGGAGCCTTCAGTGCCGGAAGCCATTACTTACACTTGTGTTGTATTTTGCAGCGTTTGGGGGGAAAGAACAACCAGAAGGGCTGACCGGCTACTGTGTATGCAGAACTGGTTTGTGTAACTTACCACAACAAAGGTGGTCCTAACAGTGCTTGTCCCCAAGCATGTCCTTGGACGTTGCTCCGCAGCGTCCTGACAGACAGGTGCCCATGTGCACGGAGGCGGCTCGGGGCCGCCAGCCTCAGCGACGCGTCAGCTGGCATGGCGAGCAAGGGTGGCTTGAGGCCCAGCCAGGGAGCAGCGGAGTGGTCAGTAGGTCGCTGCAGACCTACCAGGAGGCCTGGTTCCAGGCCAGCGGAGCAGGGCGGGGCTGGCCTGGCCGCTGGGGCTCCGCCTCCTGCTGTCGTGATTCTGGCTTCTGTCCAGGGGGAAAGCAGGTTTCTCTTCCTCCATTTTGACCGAGATCGTGAGCTCCTCCCTACATCTGTTGCCCCTTCTGGGTCCTAAGCCGTCTCGGGTGCTTTGGAAGGGGCTCGATGCCCTCAGCAGCCTGGGTCTGGTGTGGACTCAGACCGGTCCTGGCACTCCAGGGCTGAAGCTGCCGGGGGCAAGGTTGTCAGGTGGACACTGGGGAGGGGTGGCAGAGCTGACGCAGGCTGTGTTCCTCAGCCCCAAGGAGCTGGTGGTTTTGGAGGAAGTGCTTGCTCTGTTCTCCCTGGCTTCCGCTCATCCTGGGAGGGGCCGAGATTTCTGCTTCTTGGCATTGCAGAGGCTCATGAGCAGCCTGTGTGTAAACGTGTGTGCCGGGCACATGGCTGCCTGGGAAGGGCTGGGTTGTCTTACGTCCTGGTGTGACCGAGGGTTCTCTGGCCTCTCTGTGGGACTTTGGAGAAGCCTGGAAACAACTGGGCTGTTGGAGGATGTGGGAGGTACGGCAGGTTCCCCCGATCAACGGCGGGGGTCCCTGGTGAGAGGAGGTCCCACAAGGACAGAAGTCTTCACTGGCTAATCCTGGAGACTCTGCAGTGTTCAGTGAGCAGCTTCTCACTGGGGTGCTGCTCTGAGATCTGCAGGCCTTCAGACCATTTCTCCAAACTTAAGAGATGCTTCAATTAAAGAAAAACACCTCTGGGAAATGCGAACATGAGGTGTGCTAAATTTCAACGTGGGCTGTGACCCTGGCTCTGAATAGAGCAGCCCCTGGAGCCTTCTCTGTGCACGGCGGGTGGGGGAGGGTTGGGGCTGCTCTGTTTGCGCCCAGGTGGGGCGTCATGGCTCTGGGAGGCGGCGATCGGGACTTCAGGAGCTGTCTGAGAGGATGAGTGAGCTGTAGCTGAGAGGGGGTCGAGGTCAGCTTGAAAACCAGCTCCCCACTCCTGCCCTCGAAGCCTCTGCTGGGTCTCCTGCCGACCGAGGCTTTTCAACTCTATCCAAGCAGAAGTAGAAGGACCAGTGGCTGAGGCCAGTGGTGGAGAACCATGGCCGTGCCTACCAGCCTCCAAGAACTTACTCACACCACCTCTGTGCTGTCACTTCTGGGCCAAATAACCAGGCTTTTACTGCTTTCAGCCTGATAACACAACCCTCTTCGTGTGCGTTGTGATTTGGGGTTCTGTTAGAAATCTGCTCCTGGAGCCACACAGCTCTGTGTGACCAGAAGCTTCTTCATCCCCATTATGGCCCAGGGAGGGATGGATGCCCTTCTGAGCTGCTGGGCTGGTAAATTAGGAAATCAGGGTCAAGTGCAGTGCGAGGTAGCTAGCAAAGGGGTTCTTCTCTCCCTTTCTAAGATAGCCTCAGCATGGCATTCTGGAAAATCTCCTTCTCAGAGCCCTGTAGTTTTTTTCATTCAGTAGTTTGTTCGTTCATTCATTCATTCATTAGTTCATTCTCTTGCACATTTCCTGCACATTAACGGTGGTCCCCGTATGTCAGGGCTGGGTAGATGCGGGTTAGAGACTGGGAGAGCACTGACCTGAAGGATGCACTCCTAGTCCCTCCTTGTTAATGAGCAAACATGCAGAAACAGATAACGTAAAGTTCTAAGTTCTAAGTGTATAAGTGGCCACCACAGCGGAGCCAACACAGAAACACTGGGTGGGGCAGGCCGGCCCCCGCGCCCAGGACAGCCTGCAGAAGCCTGACGCGTGAGGTGAAGCTCCTGAAGGAGCGGGCGGGGGCATTCGTCAGGTGGGGGGGGCGGCATGTGCAAAGGCCCTGTTAGGAGGACCCACTGGGCAGAGCAGCCTTGAGAGGCAAGGGAGGGGAGGCTGCATGGGGTCTGTGGCCATCCGTTAGTCGTGCATTTCACGAGCCTCTAAGGAGTTAGTCCAACAAGCCTGAAACGTGGGTATGTGGGATTGAACGTCTGTGGTCCGTGTCTAGCTGAAACAGACTTGCAAGGAGCAGAAAAATCTTAGGATGCTTTTTTGTGGGAAAAGACAAAGCTCAGTGTCAAGCACCCTGGTAGCAATGTGCCACGTCCACCAGACGTGGCCGAGCGCTGGCTTTGAGCCCGCTTGCTGAAACCATGAGCTCCTGTCTTCTCAGAGCCCCCGCCCCCCACCCCTGTTGAATATTAACCATGCCCGGTGTCCTCCTAACACTGACTATCCATCTTTACACCCCAGCCCAGAGGCAAACAAGGAGACACTCTCCTCCCACGGCTGACCCTCCCTCTCCTCTTGTGACCTACAATGCCATCTTCCCTTGGTTCAGTTTCATTTTGAGGTGGTAGAGGTTGTTTTGCTAAAATTATTTCAAAACCCACCGCATGGAAAACCATGCACGTCGGGGGGACCATCTGCAGCCGTGAGGACTCCACAGAGGTAGCAGCTTTAGTGCTGGTGCGTCTCACCTCGTCCCGCTGCTCCCCGGGACCTCTCATCTGTCCCTGCCCCTGGTCGCCCCGACTGGCCGCCCCTTCCTTCTGGTCTTCGAGGTCTGGGTTTTCTCCCAGGGCGCTGTCTCTGGATCTCAACGCCACATCCCATCCTCTTGGAGGACAACCTCACCTGGACGCCCGTGATGGGGAGCTCACGGGCAGTTTGCAAGGCAGGCTCCCTCCACTTTGGAGGATGTGCTGTGTTGGGGCCTTCTCCCAGCCCAGGAGGCTGGACAGCTGCTTGGGGTGAAAGTGTGGGGAAGGAAGAGGAGCAGGCACGCTGGTCGTCTGCCCTCAGCTCTGCCCTCTCCTCTGCCCTGTAGACCGGCTGCCCAGCAGGTGTGTCGCGGGCACGCTCCAGCTTACCTCCTCTCTTGCCCCCACTGCCTCCACTTGCCCCAAGAGGCAGGTGCCCTGGTCAGACTCCTCCCCGATAAGGAGGGGGTCCCAGGTAGGGCCTGGCCGGTGGGGGGCTATGGACAGCCTCTCTCCGGGCATCTCCTCTGTCTCTCACTGGCCAGCAGCTGTTGCATGGCCTTTCCTTGCCTCAGTTTCCCACTCTGGTGTGACCTGCATGGGGGCAGGAACTCCATCGGCTTGGATGAGCTGATGCAGAGCCACACCAGCCCCATGCTGCACACGACAGTGGCCACGGTGGGTGGTGGCAGGTGGGGGCCATCACGGCCCTCCCCACCAAGGGGGGGTGGGGTCTGCAGAGGCCCCTGTGGCAGGGAGTCTTATTTGGAGTTTTTGGTCTTGCTAGAATTTCCATTAAATAAAGGCTCACACTTTTATTTTGTCATTACTGATATGTGATCTTTACAGCATGCTTTCAGGGGGGTGGGGGGGTGATATGGGAGGCTCTCCCTGCTCAGTGCCATCCTGTCTCCTGGAGGCCAGGGGCTCTGGTGAGTTTGCCTTTCGTCCTTACATCTGACTTTTAAAATAAGCAGGACGAGTAGGAAATAGTTACTTCATTTTGTAAAAAGACATTAAAATGATTCTTTGTGAAGGGATCCTGAGGGGCTCCTCTGGGACTGGCCCCTCGAGGGATGGGAGGGCCTTCTTTCTGGTGCTGGAGTCCCTCGAGCAATATGGAAATCCCACCCCCCAACGCCAATGGATTTTAGTTTTGGCAATGCAGGGCATCCCCTCCACCCCCGGCTAAATTATTAAAGCCTTTCAAAAGGCTAAATTTCTAGGAGAAACAGGCCCTTTTGTGTGTTTAATTACTAAAGCTATTTTGAATCTCCAACATAATTTAAGAACCTAAAAAAATGCACTGGCTAAGTCTTCTAGCTGGAGGGGGGCTGGCGGGCACCCTCCCTCCTCACTCTTCCTAGCGGGACCTTGGATTCCCCGGTGCAGTGGCTGATGCCCCAGCTTCTGTCTTTCCTTTGACCTTGTCGTAAAACCCCCGGGGTAACCTTCAGTGGGGGAGGCTTCAATGCTAATTTACTTGTTATCTTTTTAGTTTGTCCTTCTGTTTCTTTCTTTCTTTTCTTTTTCTTTCTTTCTCTCTCTCTCTCTCTTTCTCTCCTTTCTTTCTTCTCTTTCTTCCATTCCTTCATTTATTTAAGTTCAGCTATTGTGACCATGAGCCAGGCAACTTCAGCTGCACTTGACCTCTCGCCCACTGGCTGTGGGACCCAGAGCAAAGGACTTCAGGTTCCCCGTGCCTCAGTTTACCCCTCTTGTGAGCCGGGGTGGTAGAAGTGCCTGCCTCTTAGGTCTGGCAGGTGGGGCTGCTGTGAGGGTCCAGAGCCGGGCACCTGCGCCACACCCCTTTCCCTGCTCTGTGCTGCTCTTTCGCTGGCAGCGTTTGGGATTCCCTGTTGTCCCTCACCCTCTGGAACAGGCCCCCAGGACGTGTGTGTGTGTGCGTGTGTGTGCGTGTTCCTGCCCGCTGGGTTGCCCTCCTGTCTGTTGCTGTTACTTGGAGCTTAAGGATCAGGCGCAGCGCTGACCAGGAGTCCGGACAGGCCCGCTCTTCTTCCAGCCCTGCAGTCCTGCCTGGCAAACGGAGACATCAACACCTGCCTCCCAGGAGGCTTGTGGCCGTGAAGAGATCCAGGTATCCTCATTGTGGAGTGGCACATCGCAGGCCCCGGTGGACAAAGAGTAGATACACAGAGATACATGGGAGACACGTAACAGGTGTGTAGCGGATACATAATAGATGCATGAATGGTACGTAGCAGGGACGGGAGAGGTATAGGGTAGGTTTGTAATAGATATGTAATATCTATTGTTACATATATAACATACAGAACAGAGATGTGCAGACATATAGATACATAGTATATGGCAGAGATACGTCCTTTGGCAGAAAAGCGTTTGTAATACATACATAGCAGATACATAATAAGTACGTAGCAGAGAGGTATATGTAACAGGTACGTGGCCGATAGGCAGTTGACCCTCGAACAACATGGGTTTGAACAGTATGGGTCCACCTATACATGATTTTTTTGGATACAGTACACAGTGCTGTAAATGTATTTTCCTTATGATCGTCATAATAACATTTTCTTTTCTCTAGCTGACTTTATTGTAAGAATACAGGATGTAATACACAGAGCACACCTAATAGGTGTTAACCGATTATTTGTTATTGGTAAGGCTTCCTGGTCAATAGTAGACTATTAGTAAAATTTTTGGGGAGTCAACAGTTATACATGGATTTTTGTCTGTGCAGGGGGCCGGCGCCCCTAACCCCTGTGTGGTTCAAGGTCAGCTGGGTCATGGGTATGTAGCCGAGATGCATAGTGGATACGTAACAGGATCAGCACATCTGATGATGAATCGTGAATGTTACACATGGAGATTGGGGATCGAGCCACGATCTGTGGAGTTCCAGGGCCCTTTTCCAGAAAGGATTGTGGATAAGAGGCTGGAAAAACAGTGCAGTTTCCTTTACCACTTTTCATTTTACCAGACATAGAACAGCCACTGTTCCTGTCCCTGCTGCTGGGGGAGCATAACTTCTGAGGGGGCCCTAGCATCAGGCAGAGTTTCAGGCCGGAGTGGGTGTGTGGCCCCTGGATCCATCCCTTTGCTCTGCCTCAACATCCCCCCTGCCGCCCCCAACCAACCTCCCGCCCAGGGTCTTATGTGGGTTTGCAAGTCCTGCCTGCAATTTTTTTGTTCTGTTTTTGTTTGTTTGGGTCAACCGTAGATTTCTAGAAACCTCGTGTCTTTTTTCTTTATCTCAACTTTGTAGAAAAGAAGTCAGAAAATGCAGCGCCCCCCACCCCCACCTCATTGAGGTGTCTAGAAGCAAAAGTAATGGCTGACCATGGGGGCCGACGGCCCAGAAATGGCCCCACCAAGGGATCATGAGACCCTCCCCACTTTTTCTTGAACTGTTTTTCTCTGGGGGAGGGGCAGAGCTTCTCTTACAGGAAGACAGGTGTGAGGGAGGTGTCCCCTGCCCCCACGTGTGCGAGGGTTGTTTCGGGAGCTGCCTCCCTGGCTGAGGGCCCGTTGCCCCGGCGCTCTATCTAACCATCTCTTGAATTTGAATCACATCGATGTGATAAATACATTTTTAATATTGTGACAATTACAACCCTTTCTCAGTGGAGAAAGCTACAGTTTGCTTCCTGGGGCCCCTGTTGGAACAAGGTGAGGTATAAACACTTGAAAGTCAGCTCTGCTTGTCTGTTCAATGCACATTTATTGAGACCCATTGGGAGATGGAGATGTGACTAGCTCCTGGCCTCGCGGGACTCACGGCCCACGACCGAGGACGGTGTGATCCAGTAGGTGATGGGGCTGTGTGGGGCTGGACAGTGCGGCGAGCGCCCGCTGCCCCTGGCCGCGCCTGCCCTGTGCTTTCCGGTGTCTGCCTTCCTGGGGGAGAAGGGCAGACCCCCTTCCCTGGGCCATGCACCGGTCGTGCATTTCTTCCCATAATGAGGCTTTCTGGGACAGCAGGGTGAGCTCCGGGCTGGCCCCCAAATGGCTTGAGGTTTTGGGGAGAGAGATTCGCTGGGGGTCTCAGCGGTGGCCTGGGGCGAGGTGGTGAGCAGGGCCGGTGCATGCAGGCTTTGAACTCACACCTGGTGCCGAACGAAGTGGCATCTGGGCTTTCTCATCGGCTTGCCCAGGTGTGGGGAGATGGGAAGGGAAGGAGGGGCTCAGACCATCAGCAGCTGGACTTCAGAAATGGGGCCAGACTGTTAGGCTGTGTGGCCCCTCTGAGGGTGGTGGCCCTGGACGCTGGGCACTCGCCCTGGAGTACAGGGAAGATGGGGACTTTACAGTTTTAAAATTGCCTGCGCCCCAGGCCCTCCGTGCGCAGGCCCCCGGCGGCCGGGTCTGGTTCAGGGCCTGGGATGGCGCCACCTGCCCACATGGAGTTGGTGTTCTAGAGGGGAGAGAAAGAACGGGCAGCGGAGTCTGCAGACACATCAAGCTAAACGGTGGCTGGAAGGGCTGACGGGAGGCTGCCCCCTCCCTGAGGAGCTACCCTCTGCTTCCTCAGAGAACAGGGAGCCGGCTCTGCCCAGGTGGGAGGGAACTAGGCGTGACTGGAAGGAGCTCGGACACTGAGGGACCCGATGTGGCTGGAGGTGGGCGGAGGGGGGGCCATTGAGAAGTGGGAGCCACACGATTGGACGTGTGGTATAGGGGGTCACTCCATGCCAAATGGGGCTGGGTGGGGCCAGCAGGCCTGTGCGGCCCACTGCTGCCCACCAGGCCAGACACGATAGCAGGAGAGGGCTGGGGAGAGGTGAGGTGTCCAGCACTGGGAGGGCTGGGAGATGGTTCCCACGTGAGCAGGTGGGGGTGAAGGGAGCTTGGGCAGGGGAACACGGACAGGTGGATGTGTGCAGTCTTCAAGCGAGGGCACAGCCTGCGGGACCACACACGTTGACTCTTCCCTCACAGCCCCTGTTTATGATCAGAGAGCATCTAGGTATTTTATTCAGTGGAGGATGGTGGGCCACATCCACGTCAGCACTCACTGGCCCCCGGCTGATCTGTGTTCATCTGTGGCTGCCCCACAGTGCATTCAGACTTGGTGATGCTATTTCAGCAGGGACGCTTGAAGACACAGTTCACGGGAAGTAATTTCTCATCACAACATCCCCTCTGCACTGAGGCAATTTCCTACCAGATGGCTGTAAAGACACAAGCAGCCATCGTGGCTACTGACCCTTCCCCCGGTGCTGGCACTGCGTCTGCGCTCCAGAAGGAGTCAGTGCTCTTGCCCTGTGCTGGTTCTTCAAGCCAAGAGATGACCAGGGACAAGGGGCCTGCAGGGTATTTGCAGACCCGAGCCCCAGCGGGGGCCGAAGGTGTGGGGGAGGTCGTCGCGAGCGTGGCTGGGGCTCACTGTTAACAAAACAGGGCCGTTTCCCTCTGGTTGGTTTGGCAGTGAAGTGAGGGCAGTGGCCCATTGTTCCAAGGTCACGTTAGGCCTTTTTAAATATCTAGACAAACTGGATTTGGGGTGAGGCAGCCACCTGGCTGAGAGCTTCCAAGAGCAGCCTGAGGGCCCTCTGGGTCTTGTCTAGGCGCTGCTCTGGGGGCCGTGATCAGGCGGGTCTGGGAGGATTTCTCTGGGATGTTCAGTAGTCACAGGACGAGGGTCCTTCCTCCTGGGTGGACAGGGCTGTGTGTGGGGCCTAGGATGAGCCCTGAGGGGAGGGCCCTCCGCGGTCACCAGCCTGCGCAGCCAATTCTCATGGGAGCTATTGCCCTGGTCCTCCTTGGGCTCACTTGCACTTGGCTTGTTCCTGAGGCTAGAAGATGCCGAGTGCCCCCCGACCCCCCACCCCCAGCCCCGAGCTGATTCAGTGGCCCTGCCGACCTCCAGTTCTCACGAATGCAGAGCCCTCTCCCCCAAGAGCTGGCTTTGGAGAGACGGGGGCTCCAGCTCAGAGTGAGTGCAAAAGCCAAAAAGTGGCAATGAGTTTCTTGGGTTTTGGGGGTTTTTTTAAAGAAAATTTTTATTATGAAAAATTCCAAACATCTACAAAAGTGAAGAGAATTGTGTGGTGAAGACTCATGCACCCCCCTCTTCAGCTCCATCCATAAGTTCTGGCCAGCCAGTACCCCACCCTTTCTCCTAGCCCCCCCCCCAGACATTCTATCATCCGTGGACAAATATTGTAGCAAGAATCTCTAAAAGATAAGCGTCATGTAATAGCGCCATCTCACCAACACAAGAAAACATTTATTGTCATTTTTTTAATATTGCCAAATGGATAGCCAGTATGCCAATTTCCTGACCTGCCTCCATTTTTCCAAGAGGACTTAAACTATAATCAGTAAGGCACATACCTTGCATTTGGAAGGCGCAAGAACCGTAAAGGGTCATGCAGCCTTTGCTCAGCCCCCCGTGGCTCTGCCGGCGTACGTGCAGCTCGCGCTCAGAAGCAGCCTTTGCGTTGTGCACCCGAGGTCCGTGTCATCGATCACGTGTGCGGAACGCTCCATCTGCACCGGGCGCCCCCCCGCCCAGCCCCCACCATCCCTCACCGCGCCAACCGCAGCCCTGCTCTCCGTCTCTGTAATTCTGGTGTCATGTGAGTGGCATGTAAGTGGAGCTGTTCGGTGTGTGGTCTTTGGGGACTGACTTATGGCGCTCAGCACGGTGGCTGCAGATCCATCCCAGGAGAGTTGTGCGTGTCCACATGGCCACTGCCTACCTTGTTCAACCGCTCACCAGCGAGTGGTGGATGCGAATCGCACAGCAGATGCCCTGCACCCCACAGAGTGTCCTGCAGACCCTCCATAGACAAGCTCCCCACTCCTCTGCAGTGGTACTGAGCGCCCCGTGTGCATGGACCCAGTGGATCCATGGGCCTTGGGGTTCTTTCCAGCCTCTTTCTGCAGAGCAATCCTGTGCACACCACACCTGCTTTGCTTCTTTGGGAATGATTCCTAGCAGTGGATCAAGTGGTAGATGCCGTGTGATTATACTCCGTGTTGCTGACTCACTCCATTGGGCCACACACTCCTGTGTCCACCCATACCGTGCAAGGTGGCTGCCGCCGTCTAGGACTTGGGCCAGCCGAAGCGATGGAGCTGTCCTTCTGTGATTGTGGACCTGGGATGGCTGGAGAGCCCATCCTTTAAGTAGCACTCAGGGAAACAGGGATCAAGGTAGACCCCTCCCGTGAGTCCTTGCGTGACCCCTGGGAGGGTCTGTGCTCCTCCTGGGCCTGGCTGCAGCCTGTGGTGAGCCTGCCTGTCATTCAGTCTTTTCTTCACCTCCTCCTTAGAACTCAGCTCGGAGGGGCGCCTGGGTGGCTCAGTCATTGAGCGTCTGCCTTCGGCTCAGGCCACGATCCCGGGGTCCTGGGATCGAGCCCCGTGTCAGGCTTCCTGCTCAGTGGGAAGCCTGCTTCTCTCTCTCTTCCCTGCTTGTGCTCTCTCTATCTCCGTCACTATCTGTCTCTCTCTCTCAAATAAATAAATAAAATCTTAAAAAAAAAGAACTCAGCTCAGATGTCTCCTCCTCCGGGAAGCCTGCCTGGCCCCTCCTGCCTCTGTGCTTTCTAGCTC
This sequence comes from Neomonachus schauinslandi, assembly GCF_002201575.2. Classification (NCBI taxonomy): domain Eukaryota; kingdom Metazoa; phylum Chordata; class Mammalia; order Carnivora; family Phocidae; genus Neomonachus; species Neomonachus schauinslandi. The sequence goes on from NC_058406.1 coordinate 956,850, forward strand.
CCTCAAGGTCGGGGAACCTCCATCCCTGGGACCACACATTGACCTTGGTGGCTCCTGGAGGCCAGGCCGTACTCTTGCCAGCTCTGGGTCCCTGGTCCTGGGTCTGCTCATGTCACCTCTGGGTCTGTAGGGCTGGGGCCACACTGTTGTCACCTGTGAGTGTCCGGTCTTGGCAGAGCACCGTTGTGCCGCCGGCATTCACGACAGTTTGAATCGAGGAGGTGAGGGAGTTGGTGGTGACTTTGGTGAGCGTGGTGAGATGGGGGCGTCCGCAGAGCCGAGGCCCCTGGCGTGACCCTGTCCCGGAGTCTCCGGCACACACGTGGTTGGTTGGTGCCGGGGAGACGCTGAGGGCGGGGTGAGTGAGGGCTACGCCCCATATGCCCTTGAACCCTTGCACCATCTCTCTGACTCTGACACGCCCTCCCCCCTTCCATCTCATGGTCCGTAACTTAGTCACATCTGCAATGTCCCACTTGCCTTGTACGGTGACAGACTTGCAGGCTCCAGGGACTGGGAGGGGGCTTCTAGTTGTGTGGGTCCTGGAGGTTTCTGGCCCCACTGGTGGGGTTCCTGGAGCGGGAGCCTAGGAGCCACCTCCAGCTATCCCCGGGGGACCCTGGGCCTTGGGTAGCCTCGGTTTGCTTGTCTGTGGAGTCCATGCTACCTACCCCTTCTTCCTCGCTGGGTTGTTCTGATCAAGTGCGTTAGTGGGTGTCAGACATGCTAATTATAACCTCTACACTGAGCTCCAGCAAGTGGCCAGCAGGTGGGGGAGCCACACGGAGCTGAGCCCCTGGAATGGGAGTCTGTGGGAAGGAAGGGAGGAGTCCCAGCAGGGACCATGGTGGTTGATATTGGCTCATGCTCAGGGTGGTGTCAGGGGAGGTCCCGACACAGTCCTGCGGGCCATGTGTGTCCCTGAGATTTGATCCTGCTGGTGCCGGGAGCCTTGGGGGGACGCTGCTGGCCAGGGCAGGCTGGAGGTGGTGGGGGTGAGGATGAGTCCAGAAAGGTCCAGAGGCAGGATCGGTGGGCTTGGTCCCTGGCTGGGGTGCCAGGAGAGTGTGGGTTTGCTGCCAGGGTGGCCCAGGGAGAGGGAAGGGCCCATCAGGACAGGGGCTCCATGAGTGACCAAGAACAAACAGCAGATAAGCCCAAGCACGGAGATCTCCTGATACTGGCTCATTCTCAGGCCGGCAGGGCCTGCTTCTCTCCACAGCCCTAGCTTCCTTGGAGGGGCTGTACCCTCAGTCTTCCCAAGGTGATGTCCTCAGTGACTTCCCAGAGTCCCATGGCTACTGGGTCACCCCTTCAGGGAGCAAATCAAGCCTCTGGCCTGGTACCGAGGTTCCACTGGCCCCTGGATACCCTTGGTCCCTTGGGAAACCTTCAACCCTCACTGGCCAGAAACCCCTGCACGGGGATGGGGAGGGCTGGGCTGGTAGGGAGCAGAGCCCCACAGGGCTGGGGGTGTAAGCACCTGTTCGGGGTGCTGGAGGCTCAGAAGCTCAGACGTGGCCATCTGGGTCCTCTCCTCAGGAGGCCACACCTGTCGTCCTCATGTAGTTCATGAGAGCACCTGCTTCCCCCCAAACCCTGGACAGGGAGCCAGTGTGTTTGCAGGGCCACATTTTTCCGGAAGGCTCCAGACATCATGCCTGTGGGCCCTGGTGCCAAGCACAGACGGACCTGGCCAGCGTGGTCCAGCAGGGCAGACAGTGGAGAAACACCTGCATGCGCCAGGGTGACCAGAATCCTGATGAGGGTCTCTCCTGTGCAGAGGCTGGGGGGTTAGGGAAGGATCACTCCAGCTCGCATGCCTCAGCTTGGAGGAGGAGTGAGCAGGTAGCAGGCAGCCATAAATGTGTGTCCAAGGAAGGAGGCTTGTCACCTGGGGGAGGCACTGCAGCAAGGGGGTGACCCACGGGTGGGTTGGCGGGGTCAGCGCCTGCCACAGGGGCTACGCATGGTGTTAGGGGTTTATGGAGGGGAGTTAGACGGAGAGCAGCTGAAATCGAGGGGGCAGTGGGGCTGTCCTGGTCAGCTCAGCAGCCCTAACAGCGCAGACCAGGACTTAACACAGGTGTTTCTTCCTCACCCCCTGCAGATGAGGTCTGAGAGCAGGGGGCCCTCCCTGGTGAGCACACAGCCTCCTTGCTGGGTCCTCGTCAGGGAGGAAGAGAGCTCTGGGCTCGCCCTCTTGTAAGGATGCTAATCCTATCCGGGGGCCACCCTCCTGACCTCATCTAGACATAATCGTCTCCCAAAGGCCCCCCTCTCAACACCATCACAGGGGGTGCCTGGCTCAGTATAGGAATTTGGCCGACAGAGATATTCGGCCCGCAACATGGGTGTGGTGGGGAAAGACTGAGAAGGTATTTTTGGGGGCCACCTGGGGAGGGCCAGGAGAAGACCAGACAACTGCGGAGAAGCTGGAGCTGGGTGGGGATGAGAGCCAGGGGCCGTGGGGACTGAGGGACATGCCCTGGAGGCTGGAGAAGCTGGGTTCTCCGGGTGGGGCAGGCGCTGAGGAGGGGCTGGATTTAGGGAGATGGGTGTGGCTGGAGCTTATGTCTAGTCCAGGGTGAGAAGGAAGGAGGGAAGGAGGATGATGGAGGGTAGAAGCAAGGAACTGACTGAAGGAAGGAAGGAGGGAGGGAGGAAGGGGTGGGGAAAAGGCAGGAGGTCTGCTGGGGGGTCTGGCGCATCAGGAGCCCCTCCTCCCACCACCTCTTCCCCACTTTCAGATGGGCTCCTCAGGGCAGAGAACCACCCTCCTCACGCCTGCCACTGTCACTGCTGGCTGCCACCAGCCTGGATTCTGGGGACACTCACGCTTCAGCCCTGGGCCCCCTTAAGTCACTGTGTGGACCTCGACCCTGCCTGGGACAAAGCCCACCCTTGCCAGACCCTCTCTGAGCTCCTGATCCAGGGGGTCCACATCCTTTTCCTAAAACCTTTCTTCTTATGATTTGATCCTCAAACACAGAATTTACAAAAATTTGGCACATATGTGCATCCAGCCCCCGTCCAACCATCTGTCCATCGAGGTTTGCAGATTTCCACCCGAGAGGAGAAGACCAGCGCCGATTTTCTCCTGGAAGAGCCAGGAGCAGACCCCACCTTGTGTCCCCACAGATGAACCCCTCACTTCCCAGCATCCCTGAGACCAGGGTGCGTCTTGCAGGTCCACAGGTCCTGGTTTACTTGGCAATGCTTTTCTCTTGCTTTGGTGGCATGCACAGTAATGGTGTTTCTAGTCGCTGGCCTCTTAGATTCGATGAGGAATGGGCTGGCATCTGGGGCAGGGGGAGGGTTGGGTGTGGGCATGGGATGCAGGCGCAGAGGTGCTTGTGGTCCAGTCCCAGGAGGTGGGGTGATTCTGAAGGATGGCAGGTCTGTGGTGTGGCCAGCGAGGAGGAAGGTCAAGGTCATCGGTGTTGAGAGAGAGAAGGGGACCCAGTGCCCAGATCTTTGAGGATGGGGAGATGATGCGCATGGAGAAGGGGGCGGGAGAGGCTGAGGGGCAGCCCACCGGCCATCCGTGGCCCTGGGAGCTGGGCGCCAGGTCGAGGGCCCCATGGGGCTGGCTTTGGGGGGAGAGGCGCTCTTGTCACCGTGCCCGGGTGGCTTGCAGGGGGTGTGCAGTGAAGCACATGATCGGCGGTACCGCAGGACTGGTCATGTTTGTGGGAGAGTTGGAGACATCAGACAACCTCTTGTGATGAGGACATTCCGCACCAGGAGCCATGTGGGAGGACAGGAAGGGCACGCTCTGCGGCCGGACGGACCAGACCTGCTGACAGAGATATGCCTCAGGGGCTCCGGGAGCTGGGCTGGCTGTGTGCGTGTCCAGTGTGTGCTTTCCGGGCATCTGTGCTCATCAAAGTGATATCAGTGTGCTGTCTGGTGAGGGAACGAACGAAATGCCTGTTTCATTGCACAAGAAGAATATGGTAGACATTAGTTCTCTTTTAGAAGTCCTTTTAATTTGGTACAGCTTACAAGGATAATCAAATAACAGGTCATGTTTCGAGAAGTTAATCTTAGCAAACTTAAAAAAATAATCATCCTAATAATAAGCCAAAGAGAAAGCTTAGAATGCAGCCCAGGAGGCACCTCCTAGGCCTGCCCTGATTTGGGGGGTTTTAGCTTTTCTTTAGGGAGGGATGTTACGATCTGGTGCCTCCATTCTCTGGTCCTGTTTTCTTTCTTCATTTTTTTAATCAAAATAAACCGTTCCAGAAACTGTAAACTCTAGAGTGTGCAACTGGATGAGTTTTTACAGAGGAATCCGTCAGCTTCCAGTTGTTTAGGGGATACACCTCACCTGTGCCCAGAATTGCTTCCACCGCCCCTCGCCTGCCCTCCCCCCATGCTGCCTCTGTTCTGCCCTCTGCCGCCCCCCGCAGAGTTTTGCTTGTTTGTGAACGTTTTGTCATGGAATCCTACAGGATCTCAGTCAGCATCCTGTTGGTGAGACTTTCCTATAGTGTTGGGTGTGGTTCTGGTTTATCATTCCCTTTGCGGGGTCGGGTTTCAGCGTGTGCCTTCACACAGGTCTTCTCGAAGGTGGCGGTTTTCAGCTCTGGTGGGGAGGGCCGCTGTGCACACCCGTGTACGTGTGTTCTGCTGGCTTGCACACACAGCACGCGCTTCATGTGCATGTACACGAAGCCGTCGGGTATGTGCCCGTTCAGGTTATTTGGTTCTGCCGTCTCTCAGAGTTTGCACTCTGCACCACTTTCCGACATCACCTGTGTGAACTTTCTTCCATACCAGCAACCAGGAGTGACCCCAACTGTGTGCCCTACAGTTTAACTCAGTTCTGACGTGTCTGCCTGGTGTTAGTGCAGACCCCACAGCTGGAGGGCTCGGCCCACAAGACTGCCCCAACTTTGGATACCGTAGCCTGTGCTCCTGACCAACCCATGATAAATCGGGTGTTCCCAAGACCCCCTTCTCGGGTTCAGTGGCTCACAGAATCAGGAAAAGACTTAAGTTTACCGGCTTGTTATAAAGGATGCAACTCAGGAGCGGCCTGATGGAGGCATTGTGGAGGGCAAGATTTGGGCCCTCACCGCGCCCTCTCCAGGTACAGCGCCTAGAAGCTCAGCTAGGGATGTTCGTGGAGATTTCATTACAGAGGCGTGATGGATGAAATCATCGACCATGGGTGATGCGCTCAACCTCCAGCCCCTCTCCAGTCCCCAGAGCGGGGGCGTGGGGCTGAAAGTCCCAGCCCTCCAATCACACCTTGGTCTTTCTGGTGGCCAGCCCCCATCCTGAAGCTACCGGTGCCCAGGCCCTGAGTCATCCCCTTAGTGTACAAAGGACCCTCCATCAATCCAGGGGGCCGAGGGCTTTAGGAGGTGTGTGCCAGGATCACACCTGTGATAAGCGTGACTTCATCATACACCCTTCAGGTTGTGGGGAGTCTCTCCTACACACCTTTCCCAGCACACGCAGTTGGCTCTTTTCTGGTGCCAACAGAGCCGGTGTAAGGTGGCATCACATTCTGTCCTTGCATTTCCTCTGAGAGGTGCCTTCCCGCATGCTTCGGACTTTCCTCCGGACCCACTTTGGTGAAGTGCCGGTTCAAGTCTAATGCCCAGTTTCAAAATCAGGGTGTTTAAAAACAATTTCACTGGCTGTACATCTTTTTTTTTTTTTAAGAATTTTATTTATATGAGAGAGAGAGAAAGAGAGCACATGAGCATGAGCAGGGGGAGGAGCAGAGGCAGAGGGAGAAGCAGGCTCCCCGCTGAGGGCCCTACGGGGGGGCTCCATCCCAGGACCCCGGGATCATGACCTGAGCTGAAGTCATATGCTTCACCTGCTGAGCCACCCAGGCGCCCCTAGGCTGTATATCTTTTTAATTGATTTGTAGGGCATTTTATGTATTTTGGATATGAGTTCTTTGACACATCACAAATTTGTTCCTACAGTCAGCAAATTGCCTCTTCATTCTTTTGATGAAGAAAATGGAATCTTATACAATTAGTGCTTTTTGTACTGTGTTGAAGAAATGCCTCTTTGCCTCAAGCGCCTGAACATCCTCTCTCACGCCATCGCAAGCTTTCATTATTCCCACAACTCCTGGGAGTGACCTCTGTGGGGTGTGAGGTAGGGGGTCCAGGTCATTTGCATCCTTGCTGATAACCAGTTGATCCAGGACCATTTATTGAGAAGCCCATCCCTTTCCCATCACATTTCAGTGGCGTCCATGTCATAAATCAGGTGACTGTCTGTGTGGGGACCTGTTTCTGGACTTCTGTGCCATGGATCTGTTGTACCAACATCACACTGTTTTAATTCAGCTTTAATAACCGTTAATATCCTGCGTCGTAAGTCCTCTGGTGTTGTTTTCCTTCAAGCTTATCCTGGCTGTTCTCTGCCTTTTCCATTTCTGTACAGATTTTCCAAGTGGCTTATAAATTTCCAAAAACCCAGTGAGGCTGTTTGTTTGTTTTTAGTTTGGATTGCATTTGAATTTATAGATTAACGTGGGAGAACTGTCGTCTTCACGGTAGTGAGGCTTCCAACCCAGAGCATTCTCTTAACTCTTCTTTCCACTCTCTCAGTAACATTTTATAGTCTTCTGTGTAGCAGTCCTGCACGGTTTTGTTAGAGCACTTCCCTGGTATTTAATTTTTTATGCCATTTTATATAAACGGTGTTACCTTTATGTTCGTTGATAGAAATGTATAGAGAAATGCGATTGTTTTATATTGACTTGTCCAGCAACCTTGTTAAATTCACATATCAATCCCAGCTCTTTATCTGCAGATTCCCGTGGATTTCCTAGACTAGCATTCTGTCCGTGAATGGGTTTTATTTCCACCTCTCCAACCTTGCACTGTTTATCTTGCCAAAACAATGTGGAACAGAAGTGGTGACTCAAAATTTCACCGTTAAGGATGTTTGCGGAGTGATTTTTTCTTTTGTAAATCCCCACCCTCAAACTAAGGAGGTTCTATCTTATTCCTCGTTGAGAGTTTTCATCCTGAATTGTATTGGATTTTATCAAATGCTTCTTTTCTTTCTCTGTTGACATGCTTTTCTTTTTTATTCTATTAATAAGGTGAATTAGGGGCGCCTGGGTGGCTCAGTTGGTTAAGTGTCTGACTCTTGATTTCGGCTCAGGTTGTGATCTCAGGGTTGTGAGATTGAGCCCCCCCCCCCGTTGCCCCTCCCCCCACTCACACACGTGCCCTCTCTCTAAAATAAATAAATAAAATCTTTTTAAAAAAAAGTGAATTGGGCGCCTGGGTGGCTCAGTCGGTTAAGCGACTGCCTTCGGCTCGGGTCATGATCCTGGAGTCCCGGGATCGAGTCCCACGTCGGGCTCCCTGCTCGGCAGGGAGTCTGCCTCTCTCTCTGACCCTCCCCCCTCTCCTGCTCTCTATCTCATTCTCTCTCTCAAATAAATAAATAAAATCTTTAAAAAAAAAAAAAAAAAAAAAAAAAAAAAAAAAGTGAATTAACTGATTGACTTTGAATGTTAACCAACCCTGCATTCCCTTCATGCACTTCATTTGGTTGTGATGCATTACCTTTTCTATATTTTGCCGGATTCAACTTGCTTATATTTTGTTTGGTGTTTTTGCAACTATATTTGTGAGCGAGATTGGCCTGTAGTTCTCTTTTTGTAATGTCATTGTCAGAATTTAACATGGAGGTATATTGGCCTTATAAAATTAAATGAGCTTTTTTTTTTAGTTCTTGAGACAATTTTACATAAGATTGATATTATTTCTAACTTAATTATTTGGAAGAATTCACCGTAGAGCCTATGGGCCTGGAGTTTCCTTTGTGGGAATATTTTAAATTCTATGTTTAATTTTTAAAATAGAAATCAACTATTGAGATTTTGTGTTTCTTCTCTTGTTATCTTTAGTTGGTTTTTTAAAATATTTTAAAAATTTTATTTATTTGAGAGAGAGAGAGAGAGCGAGCACAAGTTGGGGAAGGGGCAGAGGGAAAGAATATCCAAGCAGATTCCTGCTGAGCACAGAGCCTGACTCAGGGCATGATCCCATGACCCCTGAGATCAGGACCTGAGTCAAAACCAAGAGTCAGATGCTCAACTGACTGAGCCACCCAGGCGCCCCAAATTCAGTTGTGCTTTTAAGGACTTCTAAAAGTCTAAGTAATATTTATTGACATAGTTCATATCTTCATTGTGTTTTAAAAATCTTTATTTTAAAATTTGTTATAAAGATTTTTAATCTATTCATCTGAGATAGAGGGGGGGGAGAGTGAGCACAAGCAGGGGGAGAGGCAGAGGGAGAGGAAGAAACAGGATCCCTGCTGAGCAGGGAGCCCGATGTGGGACTCGATCCCAGGACCCTGAGATCATGACCTGAGCCAAAGTCAGAGGTTTAACCAACTGAACTACCCAGGCGACCCTAAAATATTTTTAATATCTATAGATGTTATCAAATTATTAGGGATTTATCTTTCTCTTTCTAATTTTGTTACTTTTTCATTATGTGTTTTGTGCTATATTAGATGGATACAAATTTAGGATCATGATATCTGCTTTTCGGATTGACATTCTTATCATCATGAAATGTTGCTGTTTAAGATGAAAAATATTATTAGCCTGTGAGTCTCCTTTGCATGTGTGTATATTGGGGGAAGGAGAACTTGGTGTTTATGTGGTATCCTTTTCCTTACAACTGTTCTGTGTCATAGTTTGGAAATGGGTCGTACTAGCAGACGTTAGTTGTTTTTAGTGTACTCTAGACAATCCATGTCTTTTAACTGAAGCCTTTAATCCATTTACATTTAACGTCATGCTGATATGTTAACAGTTTAAATCTGCTATCCTAGTATTCATTTCATAATCAACTCATCTGTTTCCTTTGGACCTTCCTTTCTTGCTTGCTTTTGGTGCGGTCAAGTGTTAGTATTCCATGCCCCCCCCCACCCATTAGCTTTGTTAAGTAATACTTAAAATTTTTTTTTGAAATATTCTGGTTGCCTTAAAAATTACAAAACACATTCTTGGAATGTATCTTAATTACTTGTACTATTTCCCAGGTAAGACAAGAACCTTACAACACTTCACTTATATTTAACCTCTATCAATTTTTATGCTATTGTTGTTGTATGTGAATGTCACATATATTTTAAACCCCACGAATCATCATTAATATTGTTTTAGGGGCACCTGGGTGGCGTAGTCAGTTGAGCATCCAACTCTGGATTTTGGCTCAGGTCATGATCTCAGGGTTGTAAGTTCAAGTCCCACATTGGGCTCTGTGCTCAGTGGGGAGTCAGCTTGAGGATTCTCCCTCTCCCTCTGCCCTTCCCCCCATTCTCTCTCTTTCTCTCTCTCAAAAATAAATAAATAAATTTTTTTAAAAAAATACTGTTTTAAATGGTACCCATTCTGATTTACCCATTTATTTAACCTTCTGATGTGCTTCATTTCTTCCTGCATGATCCTGCTTATGTCTGAGGCCATTTTTCTTCTGTCTGAAATACTTCCTTTAGTATTTCTGTTGGCATAGATTTGCTGACAATTAATTGATTTTTGTTTGTGTGAAAATGTGTTTGTTTTGTGTTCATTTTTGAGGGATATTTTTCACTGGGTGCACACGTGTAGGCAGTAAGCATTGTTCTTTCAGCACTTTCGGTACGTTGTTTTCTGGCCTTTGTTGTTTCTGTTGGAAAGTCACCTGTCGATCTTGTTGTTCCCCTGAAGTAATGCTTCTCTCTCTCTTTTCTTTCTGGCTGCTTTTAAAATGGTCTTTGTTCTTCTATTTCAGCAGCCCTCTGAAAGAGAGGAAAGTATTGAATTCATCCCAACTGAGGTTTGTAGAGCTTTTTGGATCTAGGGCATAATGTCTTTTGTCTTTTTGGAAAATGTCAGTCAGTATCTTTTCAACTACTGTCCTGTTCACTCTGCCTTCTTCCCCCGGGACTCCATACCCACATCTTTTCACCATATCCCATATGTCTCTTATGCTCTTTTCTGTATTTTTTTTCCATCCTGGTTTTCTTTACCTTCTGTGCTTCAATCTGGATATTTTCTACTGATGTGTCTTGTTTTGTCTAATCTGCTTTTAAATCTTTCTCCGAAATTATTGATTTCAGTTACTTTTTTTTTGTTTTAAATTTCTGAAATCCTAGGATATTTAGGGCTTCTCTCTTTTTCTGTAGGTCTAGTTCAATGGTGAAATCCTCTCATCTTATCTTTTTAAATACATTTGAATATCTGGATCACCTGAGTCTATTTCTGTTGACTATTCAAGATGCTTCTATCTCTTGGTCAGCCTGGTACTTTTTGATGGAATATCAGATACTGTGTTTGAAAAACTGTAGGCATTCCGAACAATGTTATTTTCCTCATGAGAGGATTTAATTTTATTCTGGCAGATGGAATGTGGACAAATTACCTTGATTCAGCTCAAGCTGGTCCATTTCCCATTTTCCTTAAATGTCTTTCAGTAATCTCAACCTGGAAGGTCTGGGGGTTTACCAGGACCCCAATCTCCAGCTGTCTCCCCAGCACCACGAGTCAGCCAAAATCTCTACCTGGGCTGCCTTTTTTTTTTTTAGATACACAGAGAGAGCATGAGCAGGGGGAGAGGCAGAGGGAGAGGGAGAAGCAGGCTCCCCGCCAAGCCAGGAGCCCGATGTGGGGCTCGATCCCAAGACCCGGGATCACATTTAGCAGCTTCTTGGCCTCTTGCCTTGAACTTGTGTGCTCAGGATCCAGCAGACGCCTCGAAGGGAAACCACATGCTGGGCAACAGGCTCATTTCTCCACAGCTTCCTTTTCTGAGGTGTCTTGAGATACCTCTCAGGCAGGGGTGGCTTGGCCTAGAGGGCAGAGCATCAGCCCAGAGGGGATTATTCTCCAGCCTTAAGACCTAATGGGATTTGCCTTGCCAAGCTGTGGGCTCACTTGGGACCCGTCACCTTTCCTTCTTTCTTGTGTCTCCCTTTTGGAATGGGAGTGGCCATCCTAGGCCTGTCCCAACATTGTATTTTGGAAGCCTCTATCTTGTTTGGTTTCACAGGTTCACAGCTGGACTGGAATTTTGTCTCTGGGTGAATGGTACCTGGAGTCTCACCTATGACAGATTTAGATAAGACTGTGGACGTCAGAGCTGATGCTGGGATGAGTTAAGACTTTGGGGGCTTTTGAGATGGAATGAATGTATTTTGCATGTGAGAAGGACATGAATTTGGGGGGGGGTGTCTGGGGCAGAGTGTTATGGACTGAATGTGTCCCCTCAGAACTCCTGTGTCTGAAGCCCTAACCTGCAAAGGGACGGTGTTTGGAATGAGGCCTTGGGGAGGGGATAGTTGAGGTCAGAGGGCGGGGCCCTCCTGATGGATCGGCGCCCTTTTAAGAGAAGAGCCAGAGAGCTGTCTGCCCTGTGGACACAAAGCGAGAAGGCCGCCTTCAAGCCAGGAGGAGTCCTCGCCACAGCTGGCCGTGCGGAGCGTTCCGCCTCAGGCCTCCAGCCTCCAGCCTCCAGCCTCCAGCCTCCAGACGGTGAGAGCTCACTTTCAGTTGCTTGCGCCCTCGGTCCCTGGTGTTGTCACAGCGTCCCGGGCTGACTGAGACCTCTGTAGGCTTGGGTTGTCTTGGGCACCCTGAGCCCCGGTTTCTATCTCTAGACAGATGCCCGCGAGCTGCACGCAGGTCTTGCTTTCTCACGGCACGGTCTGAGGACACAAGGTGGGCCTGCTGACACATCCCCCCCCCCCCGGCATCGCCTGCTCTCCCAGTCCCGCGTCCGCCTGGGATGCCCCGGCACATTTTCGTTGTTGTTTTCCTGCTGTTGTGGTTTGTTCTTGGAGACGGAATTAGATTGAGGCCCATCGGTTCCTGGTGCCAGCACACGTCTGCAGGGCCCATCTGGTGCTCTTGTTGGCGTTGCTGCGCTCCGCTCCCGGGCGCTGGCCTCGGTCGTGGGAGAAGCGCTGGTCCTGCTGCAGCCCGCTGGGTGCTGGGCAGCTCCGAGCGCTTTCCAGTTTCAGTGAATCCGTGGAGGAAATCCTCCACACAGAAATGAGTTGCATTCCGTATGAATTTATTTATAGTAGGTTACTTGGAAGTTGGTGTACATTTTTCCATAGAATCTTTGTGAGATATTGGTCAGCCATTTCATTAAAACGTGATTTGTACCATGAAAAGTTAAGGTATTTGTGATAAAATGATTAGAAAGTTGAACTATTGAGGCTCCTGGGTGGCTCAGTCGGTTAAGTGTCTGCCTTCGGCTCAGGTCGTGATCCCAGGGTCCTGGGATCGAGCCCCACACTGGGCTCCCTGCTCCACGGGGAGCCTGCTTCTCCCTCTGCCTCTGCCTGTCGCTTCCCCTGCCTGTGCTCTCTCTCTCTGTCAAATAAATAAATAAAATCTTAAAAAAAAAAAAAAGTTGAATTGTTATAATTCCTCCCCCTTAAAACACCTCTTAGGATTGGTTTTCTTAACGGGTACTGACAGTATTTGGTGAGGGAGGGGCAGCTCTGAGGAGCCGCGGGCAGGGCTGCAACCCCCTCTTCCCGCCCTCACCGTGGTGCCCCTGTCGCCTGCCTACCCTGTGTCCCTGTGCACAGCATGCCACCAGCCCCTCCCAGCCCCCGAGTCCCGTCCCAGGTGGCAGGCTTTCTTTACATGAGCATCTCTGATTTTAAAAAATCAGCAGCCCCATCCCCAGACACGTGCCTGTGCATGCCAGCTCGCCTCACTAGGTTTCTTAGCGAGAGGAGAGTGAGTCAGAGATCGGTTTCCAAAGCAGGCGACCTGTGTTTGCACAGGCCCTCCTGCGGGCCGTCAGCACCTGTCTGTCCTCCACGGGGCCTTTTCCCCTCAAGGAGTGCTTCACATCCCCTTTCCTAACCACCACCTCCTCCACAACGTGTTAGCCCCTCTCCCATCCGTGGCAACCTGGCTTTCCCCACTCTGCACCTGCGGCCTCGCGGGGCGCGTGCCCGATGCCCACTCTGGCCGCTGGGAGAGGGGTTTGGCGGGAAGCTCCTGAAGGGGATGCTGAGCCTCGAGGACCGCGTGCCAGCCACTGGCACGCAGGCATCCTGCTGGGGAGATATGCAGGACGGCCGCACGCTGGGCCCAGAGAAACGGGAGCTGAGTGCGTCTCCCGTTCCCCTCGGTGCAGGGGCTCACCGTTGGGTGTGGCCTTTATGCAGTTTCAGCTTTGAAAGCACCATCTGCCACCAGGTGCAGCCCCATGACTTGGCCTGGACCTTGGGTTTGCCTTCGTGCTGCTGGGTGGCAGTCCGGGAGGCGCTCGGCAGGCCGCTGTGGCTGCAGCAGACGGGCAGCTTGACCCTGGGAGGCCCCCGCACAGCATGTCCGGAGGAGGTGGTGCCCGGGTGGGTCCAGCTGAGCCCGGCCCAGGCTCACTGTGTCTGCCTGTGGCTGCCCCCGTCATGTCCACCCAGCCAGCAGTGACCGGGCCTGATACCCCTACCCCTTGCCCCGGGAAGTCCCTCTCTGCAGCCTGGTGGGGCCATTTCGGTCGTGGGACTGCCCTGGACCAGTGACATCACTGGGGGTCGCCCTGCTCCGAGTGCTTTAGAGCAGATGAGCTCAGCACCCCACCCCCAGCAGTGCCAAGGTTGGGGGGGCGACGCCAGGGCCACGTGAGGAAGGGCAGGCGATGTCGGGGACGGCACCACATGGGCGGGGCGCATCCTTATTCCCATTTGCTCCCAGTGAGGAAAGCCAGGACTTAGAATGACAGGTGCCTCGCACACACCCTGGGCGATGCAGCCTTGCCCCATAGGCCCACCGTCCGCGGGGCCCACCCCGAGGTCTCTGACCACGTGGCTGATTCGCCACCCCCCCTTGGCGCCACTGCCCAGCCGTCCCCTCCGAGCCCCCTCATCCCCTGACTTGCACTTCCCTCCAGCACCGGCCATTTACATATTCATCGTGTTTCCCATCATTTGCCATCAGTTCCAAGAGGACAGACTCTTGTTGTGTCCCCCATGCCTGGCAAGGGTGCGGACTGGTATCCAGGGATGAGCCAGTGCGGGCAGGCGGGATGGGGCGCCAGCATGGAGCTGAGCAGGGCCTCACTCCCGTACTGAGGGTCGAGGGCCTCTGTTGTCTTCCGTGTACTTCCCTAGACTTCCATGGGATCGTAGTGACAAAGGCCGTGTCCTGTGTGCAGATGCCTTGTGGGGAGGAGGGGGCCCCTGGGGTGCAGGCAGAAGCCAGGCTAGCACACCATGTCTGTGGGAGCAGGGGCTGTGGCCGACGTGACCCGAGAAGGCCACTCGCCTTCCATGCTGAGTGGTCCCCAGGCCAATCCCAGGTCCCCTTCTGTTACTGTGGTTCTTCTTCACTCCCCTTTCAAAGTCTAGCATACTTTAAATGACATTTTCAGGGCACCTGGGTGGCTCAGTTGGTTAAGCGACTGCCTTCGGCTCAGGTCATGATCCTGGAGTCCCGGGATCGAGTCCCGCATCGGGCTCCCTGCTCGGCAGGGAGTCTGCTTCTCCCTCTGACCCTCCCCCCTCTCATGCTCTATCTCATTCTCTCTCTCAAATAAATAAATAAAACCTTTAAAAAATAAATAAATAAAAAATAAATGACATTTTCAGCTGGGAAACAGGATGGTGAGAAGCAGGCTTGTGATCGGGGACGTCCCTCCACGGAAGAGGTCTGTGTCCTGGCATCCTGCTCCTTGCAGGCCTGGGACATGAGCCATGGCTGGGTTTCCTAAGTCACAGGGATGCTCCATTGTCCCTCGGAACCTTCCAGCCAGGGTTCCCACTAGGGAAGCACCAGATACCTCCCCTGCAGCCAGGCTTAGGTCCCACCCGAAACCCCAGACTGCTGGTTTCAGAAGGTCACGTGGTAGCATGTCATAGAAGCCTGTGGGTGGAATGTGCATCTGGCGAGAACAAGGGGTCCTGGGGGAACCAGTGGAGCGATGTGATGCAGAGCTCGGCCCTGCAGGACCCCCGGCCACCACCTTTCTCCCCCAACACGCACATCTCTGCACACAGTCCTGGATGACTAAGTGACCAGGATATCTTAGACGTCCTAGCCCTGGGAATGTGTTCTTTGTCAGTACTGTTTTGTGTCAGAATGAGCCAGGGCTGAGCCTTGTACTGAGGAGACCTGCTCAGAGAGATGGGAGGTCCCTGCCCCGGGGGCACCCAGTCCAGCAGGGGGCCGTCGGGGAGGGAGCTGGGCCTGCGGGTGGTGGCACCCACTCTGCCCGAGCCCCTGCTGTCTGCTGCACTCCACTTTCCACCTTTGGGCCCAAGGCCACCTCACCAGCTCCTTGGCCCTGCTTGGGGCCAGGTCACTCAGCGGGACACCCCCTGGGGGGGACGGCATTCAGCTGTCCCCACGCAGTGCGCCCTGACGTGTGCCACATCGAGGGAGCACTCCCTGCCTGGCTCGGAGGCGCCACGGGGCTGTGCTGGTCACCCTGGGCTGTGGTCCATTTCCCGTGAACAACAAGAGAGGCTTTTCCTGCCGTGCTGCCCTGCCCCGGAAATTCGGCATTGCCCACGCTCGTCCCCGTGTCTGCGGGACGTGGGGTTTTTTCACACTGTCGCTCCACGTGCTCTTCTTGTCAGAGCCCTCAAGACGCTGCATTGCCATAGAAACTGAGCTCGTTAAAATTCCCTGCAGCCTCCTAATTATAGAATTTCAAAGACAAGCAAAGAGCTTCTTCCAAGGGTTGGAGTTGAGGCTGAGAGGAGGGGGGAGAGCAGCCCATGCGCCCCCGGCGCCTCTGGGAGCTGGCCGAGCTTCTCCATGATTCCCAATCCAGGGCGCAGGGAAGGGCCCCTGGCAGGCACACTCTGACCTTGGGGCTCGGCCTTGACCGCGCAGCCAAGACAGAACCTCAGATCCGCCAGGACCCTAGGGCCCCGACTCTCCCATGGAGGCCTTTCCTGCCCACCTGACGTGTGGGGGACCCTCTTCTGCGGGCACTGAGATCAGTGGGGATGGGGCGGACACTCAGTGGGGGTGCAGGGCCAGCGTCATTCCCAGAGCACCCGCCCATCCGCACACGCATGTTCTCTGAGGACACGTGCTCTTTTCTTCTTTTTACACTGTGGCTGTCACTTCAGATCAGGGATAGGGGCTCTGACTTTCCAGGCAGAAACCCACAATCTGCAAATGTGACAGTTGTCTGAGCCAGTGGCCTACGAGGCTGATGGCCCTGGCCTGGGAGGGCAGGGGATGGCTGGGTCCCCGCCGAGCTCAGGGGCTCAGGCAGAGTGGACATCATCCAACTGCATCCAGCCCTGCACTTGGGGAACCTTCTAGTAAACAGTCCGAGGTTTGAAAGTTTTGGGGGTTTTGGTGGCTGCCATGGTGGGAATGTGGGTTTTGCAGGAAAGGTGCTCAGTTGATTCAGAAGTTAAGGAGGTGAGGGGCACCTGGGTGGCTCAGTTGGTGAAGCATCTGCCTTTGGCTCAGGTCATGATCTCAGGGTCCTGGGATCGAGTCTCGCATCGGGCTCCCTGCTCAGTGGGGAGTCTGCTTCTCCCTCTACCTCTTCCCTTGCTCATGCTCTCGCTCGCTCTCTTTCTCTCAAATAAATAAATAAATAAATAAATAAATAAATAATCTTTTTTTTTTTTTAAAAGATTTTATTTATTTATTTGACAGAGAGAGACACAGTGAGAGAGGGAACACAAGCAGGGGGAGTGGGAGAGGGAGAAGCAGGCTTCCCGCCGAGCAGGGAGCCCGATGCGGGGCTCGATCCCAGGACTCCGGGATCATGACCTGAGCTGAAGGCAGACGCTTAACGACTGAGCCACCCAGGCGCCCCAATAAATAAAATCTTAAAAAAAAAAAAATTAGGGAGGTGGTAATCCCAGTCCAGTCTTGAGAGAAACAGCAAGCAAACCCCAGGAGAGGGGCATTCGACACAGCGTCTGACCCGCACTCCACGCCAGCAAGGTTGTCAAACCAGGGACAGCTGGGAAGCTACACTACCCAAAGGGGCCTGAGCAGACAGGGGTGAAGTACCGTGTGGGATTCTGGGTGGCACCTGGGTCAGAACGAATACATCGAGAAGCAGCTAAGGAAATCTGAATAGAGTATGTGCCCGAGTCAACAACGTCGCGTCGCTACTGCTTCATTAGTCGTAACAAATGTGCTGCACGCTTGTAAGACGTCAGCCAGAGAGGACACTGGGCGTGCGCTCTGTGGGGTCTCGTCCTCTCTCTGCAGTTTTCCCTTAAGTCTGGAACTGTTCTCAACCATGAAGTATATTAAAAAGGCCGTTGAGGAGGATGCCGGCTCCAGCTGGAGTTTAGGTAACAGCCCTGGTGTTCATCTCTGTCTTGAATACGTCAGAGGGAAGTCAGGTGTTAATGGGAGGGGAAGCTGTGGGCAGGTTACGTGGGAACCCTCTGGTCTGCCTTTGAACTTTCTGCAAATCCGAAATAAATTGCGTGTGTGTGTGTGTGTTTTATAAGTGAGGGATGTCACGCTGTCCCTTGTGGTTCTTTATAACTCACCTGACCGCTGCTTTCCAGGTAGTGGCCTGGGCGTGGATTGGACACCCCAGGGGCTCCCCTGCCTTTGCCTGGGGTGGTGCCTTGCCGGGGTCTGCAATGCCAGGGGCTCTGAAAACGCCTTTCTGTCTCTGCATAGGGTGGGGATGATGGTAAATACCATCTTAGAGACCTCGTGTGAGTCGGGGGTCTCCAGAGAAACAGAACCAAAAGGATGTGTGCATAGAGACAAGGACTTCTGTTTTAAGGAACTAGCCCGTGCAATTAGGGAGGTGGGCAAATCGAAAATCTGCAGGATCGGCGGGCAGGCTGGAGACCCAAGAAGAGTCTAAGCTTCAGTTCAAGTCCAAAGTCTGGCTGCTGCAGAATTCCCTCCTGCTCAGGGGACGCCCATCTTTTGTTCTAGTCAAGCCTTCAACTGATTGGATGAGGCCCACTTATGTCAGGGAGGCCAGTCTGCCTCATTCAAATTCCACTGATTTAAATGTCAGTCTCATCCAAAAACACCCTTGGGGTGTCTGAGTGGCTCAGTTGGTTAAGTATCTGACTTTTGATCTCAGCTGAGGTCTTGATCTCAGGCTTGTGAGTTCAAGCCTTGCATTGGGCTCCACGCTGGGTGTGGAGACAACTTAAAAAACAAACAAATAAAAACAAACAAAAAAACCAAACACTCTCATGGAAACATCCAGAAAAACGTTTGGCTACATATCTGGGTGCCGTGGCCCAGCCCAGCTGACACACAGAATGAACCACCCTTGCCCAGAGGCACACATTTCCTGAAGCCATACTCAGTCTCCAGTTAACCAGCAGCAAGGTCATACTTTGCCTCCCGTGAACCGGCAGGCGGGCGGGCAGTGGCAGGGGGCGTGCCCCCCTCCCCGCCCCAGGCAGGACCACAGCAGGGGACAGGGCCTTTCTTTGCCTGCTTAGAGCTTTGTTTCATTTTTAAAATTTGATACACTTTATTTAAAATAAAAATTCAGCACCTGTTCCTGGCCCCCATGCCCCCCCCGCCCCCGCCAAAAAAGAGAGGTTTCAAATGAGTCCTTAAAGAAAAAAATGAGATGGAGTTTTATTTGAAGATGAGTCAGAGGGAAATACCTGAAATTACTTTGTAGCCCGCCTATTGTTGCTACCTCCGGCCCCTCCCTCTGGTTTTGCAGTTTTGCCTGCTCAGGGTTTAGCGTGGGCTGAGGCGCCTGCGGGCGTGTGGCTCGGGTACCCACAGAGCATACGGCGTAGTGGACACGTGTGGCCGTAGCAGCTGCGCGGGACGGAGCTCAGCCAGCACCCACGTGCCCAGGGGGTGCCTCCCAGAGGCCGCACCGTCCGGAACTTGGCATTGGTCTTCCACTTACTAGAACAACTTCATCTCACGGCTGTGTGTCCTGAAACGATTAGTTAGCCCCCCTCTAGCGCTCTGGGCCTGTGGGGGCCGCGTGCAGCCCTTGGTCTTGTCCCCTCAGTGAGTTTGCCTGCCTGCTGTGCACCCCCTCATACCCCTTGGCCTCTGCTGGGGCATCTTTGTGTTTCTTATTTCGGGCAGCTTTAGCCAAATTTGAAGGATACCTAGTCGGGCGTATTTGTGGATTTCCGTGTGGTGCGTGCACTGGGCACAAGAAAACCAGAGTGTTGGCGCTAGGCCAGCTCAGCTCCCTCTGCGTCTCTGTGCCCCCCGTCTGTGTCTGTCACTCAGTGCCTTCTCTCTGCAGGACAGCTGGGGGTTGTGAATGCCACATGCAGGGAGGGTCAGGGGGCATGCATGGGACATGGGGACGGTCAGTCCTGTGGACATCAGCATGGACCCGCCCCCAAATCAAGCCAGGTCGGCTGGACGGGCTGGAAATGGCAGGACACACCCTGTCGATCTGGGCAGAGGCCCTGGGGGTCACCAGGGACTCCTTAGAGCTGAGGGGCCAATGGACCCCAGGCCTGCAGCCCAGGTGTGAACTTGCAGGTCAGGGAGCAGGAGGGTGAAGGCTGGTGCCACCTCCCGCCGGCTCTGCTCCCGTCTGGGTGTTGGCTGAGAGTCTGTGGCAGGACACCTTTGAGGGGTCCTGGGTGATGCGTGGGTCTCTGCCAAACCCCCAGCTGCCCACCGGCTGTGGGGCTCCTGCCGCAGAGGAATCTGGACGTCTTGTTTCTCCAGTCTCCCATTTAAAGGGAGAGAAGTGGGCTCTCTGGTGGCTGTGACCTGATTTCAGCATGGTCCAGCCAGAGCTGGTAATTTGCTTGTTTTGAAAACATTTCGTTAGTTTCCGCATTGGTGTACGTTCGTGGCACTTCCACGACTCATGAAAGTGGTTTTCACTGCGGAACTTTATAAAAGCACAAAGCTTCCCGTTGTACCCTGAGTATTTTGTACCAGCGTTCACTTCAGAGTGTTTGGAAGGAGCAAAGTTACGAGCATTTTTAGGGATGAATGAAACCAACAGTTCTAGTTAAACGTGTAACTCTAGCATTTTTGATTAGCGGTGTCCTTCTTACAAGTTTGGATTATTGAATGCGCTTTTTCGAAAGCGACGTGTTTGGTAACCCTCGACTCAGCCTAAGTGCTTGGTGTGTCTGCCTCACCTCTGCCCCAAGATCTGTCAGGTGGGGGGACACTGGGCTGCATTTCAGGCAGACCGTGGACTCCATGTGGCAGCCGCTGCCCCTCCAGGACGGTGAGCCATGAGCTCACAGCCCGTGTGCACCGCACCCCGGTGTGGAAAAGGGGGCCTGGTTTCCGTGCCTGGAGGGAAGGAGGGTGGAAAGGAAAACAGGGAGGCGGGCTTGGAAGCGCGTTGGCCTCCGATGACGTTCCAGCCGGACCCTCAGGGGGGCCGCCCAGCCGCTGTCCTCCCTGCCAGGGCGGCTGTCCCCGAGGGCACCTCGGGTGGGGTGGGGCTGTTTCTTTACCCCCTCTCCTGTCCCCCCAGAATCCATCTACCGCCGCGGAGCCAGAAGATGGAGGAAGCTGTACCGCGCCAACGGCCATCTCTTCCAGGCCAAGCGCTTTAACAGGGTGAGTGCCACTGTCTCAGCCCCCAGCTCCCGGGCTGTCCCCGCCCCGCCTGCCCTGCCCTCACCAGCCAAGGGAGAGGTGGGGACACTTCCCGCTGAGAGTGGGATGGGCTTCAGAGGCCGACAAGCCCGGTCCTGAAGTGTTGGGCCTTTTCTGCACGTGGTGGCCGCCTGACAAATGTGGTGTGCGCGTCTCCGAGTCTCTCTGCTGGCCCGGGTCAGGCCGCCCTTGCTGGGGGCGTGGGGGCTCTGAGGTCCTGGCCTGCTTGCGGTCAGAAGTGGGTCTGCGGATTTGACTGATGATGCTGGTGTGCATGGTGTGCGTCTCCTGTGAGCCCCGGAACCCCGACAGCCCCGTGTCTGCCACCCACGTGGCTCCCAGCCCATCCTTTCCATCCGTTCTCTTCAGGATGCTCTTCTGTTCTCTAGAAGTGATGCGATTCAGGTGGCTTTGTGATGGGCCCAATTCACAGTGGAAGGGGTGGTACCTACAGGTGCCTCACTGGCCAAGGACTTTCGTGTTCCGGGGCTTAAAGCAGAAACTCATTCTCTCCCAGTTCTGGAGCCAGAGGTCCAAAACCAAGGTGTGTGCAGGGCTGTGCTCCTTTGGTGGCTCTAGAGGAGGATCCTTCCTGCTCTTTGTAGCCCCTGGGGGCTGCCGGCCATCCTCGGCTTGTAGCTGCAGCAGCCCTCACGTGGCCTCTGCTCTCTCCTAACACCAGGCATGGTTAGGGCCGGCCCAATCCAGTACGACTTCATTTTGACGGTACATCTACAAAAATTTTTTTTCCAAATGAGGTCACATTTGGAGGTTCTAAGGGGACATGAATTTGGGGGACATCATTCAACCCACTCCCACAGCCAAGCGCATGCACACCTGAGGGCCTTTGCACGTCCTGAGACTCTGCCCTGCCCACCCTCCCCCCTCCTCTGCATGCTCAGAGCTCATGCTGTGCCTTACTCCCTCTTGGTTCAGACAATCATCCCTGCAGCCCTTTCTCTGCGGCCCCCATTCCCATGTGCGGCTGATGTTCCTCACAGGTCTGTGTCTGCTCTCTCCCACCGGGCCTAGTGCTCTGGGCACAGGGACTCTGAACACAGATTTGTTGTTTATCGTAACTAATGACTGGAAGAAAGTCAGCTAGGGGAGCCCTAGGGGCACTGTATTAGGGACCAAGAAAGAATGGAGCGTGTCTATCAGGAATGAGAAGGAACCCAGGTGGGTGGCAGGAGAACAGGGGGTCCAAGGAATTTCGGATGCCTTGGGGAGGTCAGGCATCACCAAGCAAGAAGGTATGAGAGGACCCTGATGCCAAGTGCTGCTGGAGGGTGAGGACTGAGGGGGCATGCGTGGGTGATAGACCTTTGTTCCATCTCTGGGTGGGCTGACGGGGTGTGGATGGGAGATGCTGTGGTGAGCCAACCAGATAGGATGAACCCTGGCTGCTGACAGCGTGAAGAGATGGAAACGTCCCAACCCCCAGGATGCGAGGCACCTGCCGCCCCCACCCTGTGTTTATTTTTCCAGCCAGCTGTGTGGCCAGGTGGCTTCTGGGCGCTGGCTTGGTTCTGGACAGAGAGGGATCTCAGCCAGATGGGACTGGCCAGCCTTCGGGATATCAGACAGAAGGTTCTAGGAGCGCCACCCCCCCACCCCCCATGTTGACTTTCAGGGAAACGCTGTTTCCTTCATTACCGCACACTCACTGGTCCAAGATGAAGCCCACCCACCCAGCAAGACAGGCCGGGGCCCAGGCAGCACAGAGGGACCTGGCTTCTCCCTCTCTGCAGATTTTAGGAGAAAAACCCATTTCTCTGATTGCAAGGTACAGGCCGTCACCCTCTCTCCCTGCCTGCCCTTCCTGGCCCCCCCCCCACAGTCAGTGAGAAAAGGCTTTTCCTCTCTGTGGAGGAGTGGGGACTCCCAGGGGTGCCCCTGCCACCCCATTCAGCTGTCCCCAGAGCACCAAAAGTAGGTTTTCACAAACACAGGGGGACTGGGAAGGGGGCCAAAGACCCTCGACTCTTAGACTGTTCAGTGTTCACAGAATGAGGAGGCACAGGAGCCTGCAACGTGTTGCCAAGTTTGATTTCCCACCTGATTGTCCTTGGTTCCGAGTCCTGTGTCTTGCTCGGACCCTGGAGGCTGGGTCTGCACCATTCACCATGTTAATCACAGGATTGTGCGGATCACCTCCACCTGTCACTTGAAAGGATGTTTTAAGAGCTACACACTTGGTTCTGCAGGAATCAGCAAGATTTACGGGGCAAGGGCCCACAAGAGATCATTTCTCATGTTCTTCATCGGTGACCTGGGCAGAAAGTGAGTGGGTGTCAGTCATATGGCTGAGTCTCCCCACCAGGATCTTTATTTGTCCTTGACACGACTTTTCTTCTAGAACAGTGAGAAAAAGTTCCACTGGTGAATCAAAGGGAGAGATCCAGCAAGTTTCTGGAGGAGAAATGAAGACCTCCACCCTAGAAAAGGAGACACCAGTGCCATGGATGGGGTGGCATGAGGGCAAGGTCAGAGCCTGGGCCTGGGGACCCCAGGGCATGAGCATTTCCCGTAAATGCTGGTCAAGGGTTCCTCCTAAGCTTTTTGGTCCAAGCAGCTAGGACAGGGTTAGCAAGCAATTCATGTCAAGGGCCAGAGAGTAAATATCTTAGACTTCGTGCGCCACCAGGTCTCTGTTGAACTGCCAACCCCATTGTAATGTAAAAGCAGCCAAAGACGGGGTAAACAGATGAGCGAAGCCAAGTTCCAATAAAACTTTATTTATAAAAAACATGGCCGCATTTGGCCCACAGCTGTAGTTTGCCTGCTCCTAGGGTAGAAGATTGGAGTTACTACTTGCTGAATGGATCAAGGCCTCAAGAGGAGCAGGTTTTGGGCCCAGCATGAGACCCCCCCTCCCCACCCTGCATTAGCATGAAAGCAGGATTCAGAAGATGCAGGAGGGAGGAATGAGGCTGTCCCTCCGGCCCCAGGAAGAGCAATAGCTTCTTATACCTTGTAGGAAGAGGCAGGAATGCACGGAGAATCTGCAGCCTCAAGCTGGACCTCCCACACTCTTGCAGCCCTGATCCGCAGCCTAGTGGGCCAGCCCAGGAGGGCTCACCAGGGGCCAGCAGAGGTGTGGCTCCTCGACAGCCCAGCCTCAGAGGACCCCACAGATGAACCAGTAGGACACCTGAGCTCACGGTCAGGAAGCACAAAGCACAGTGGAAACAGGGCATCCGAGCAAGAACCTGCAAAAACCCAGACCAAAGGCTTAGACGGAAAGGAGTTCAGGGTGACTGAAAAGTAGAATGCGTGATTGAAAATACGAGCCAGGAACCAAGTCAGCAGCGTGTAAGGAGGCTTAAAAATATTTTCATTCCATCAATTTATTCATTCAGGTGAATTTCAGAGTATCGAAGCTTAGGGTTTAGGTTTTGTTTTTTAGTGTCATGTTTCCCGAAGTGTTAACAGTTCAAACAGATGTCTGAGCTAAAGAGCCCTTGGCAGCCTGTCCTGAGCGGCGTGGGTGCATGGGTCCCACGTCCCTTCCATGTCCCTGGTGCGGAGCCCGGGGAGAGCGTGCTGCTCTCCGTCAGCAGCTGGCCTACCAGCCCCTGCTTATCTCTGGGAAGGAATATGTGAATTTGTGAAGCCACCGAGTGGCTGACGGAAGAAGCACTGCAGATTAGTTGTGCAACGTGACCGTGGGAAAGCTAAACACGTTAGCATATTATATAAGAAGGTGAATTGTTCTTAATGGCTTCACAAATGGTTTGACGCAGCCGGACACACAGAAGAGAATGAAAACTGGTCTTCATACCCGAAGCTCTTCTTTGACTTCCGAAGTTAGGCGTTCAGCGGTTGCCCTACTTGGGCAATGCTGGTACGAAACGAGGGCGGCCAGAGCTGGAGACACTGTCAGGGGTCCCTGCGGCCGCCCCCCATCCAGCCCTCACTGCCGTCCGCTGTACTTCAGCCCATTCCCCGACGGCCCCACGGTTTGCGTTTGGCTGCTTGTGGGAGGGATGCTTTAGGCAATACAGACAACTTGGAATAAATGCTTTTCTGTCTTGTTTTCAAAGTTAAAAATAACGGGGCTGTGTGTGTGTTTGCTTGACCTTAGCAAACATGTATTGGGCACTGACTGTGTGCTGGGCACAGCCCCGGGCACTGGCCGCAGAGCTGTGACCAGGACCTGAAGCTCTGTGTGTGGGGACTGGCTCCCTTGGGCCCTGGTTTCCCCGCTTGGCACTTCGCTGATGAGGAGTCGGCTTCTCGGTGCCTGTGGCTGTGAGCTCCGGGCACACGGTCTGTCCATGCCACCAAGCCACCACGCCCCACGCCAAGAGGATTCCATCGGGCATAAATGAACTCCGCTCAGTACAATTGTGGTCCTTTTTATTGTTCTTCAGGAATAATGAGAGGCTCTCTCAAAAGAATGAAATTTGTTAAACATGCATATGAGTAACAGCTAGAGGAAAGATGATCACGGGAACCCGGCGCCACTCACGTGCACCTCCTGCCACGTGTGAACAGATTTCTGAACACATTCATCTTCATGCACTTTGTAACAGTTAAAAATTAGGAAAACATCACCAAACAAACTGATAGTTACTATTAGCTTCAGATGTTTAGAACCTTGAAGAAAAAAGATTTACCACTTAAAAATCTTTAAAAATATAAAAAACAAAACAAAACACCCAAGATAATCGCAGACTGCCCCTAGCAGTTCAAAGTTATGACACGTCAGAATGCTGGGCAGAGTCCCTCTCTCCGTGGTCATCCAGAGGCGAATCTGGACATCTCCCATGCCTGTCTCAGCCTGGGTCTCTGCACACAGCCCAGCAGGAGCTGTGATCCCCCTCCAGCCCCTGCAAGCAGGGGTGGGTCCTTGCCCTTGGAGGGGTCTCATCACCCCTGCCAGAGCGGGGTCCCAGCCCCCTCCTTGGGGCCCTTGGTTCCCCCAACCTGGGGACGGACCCCAGTGGGGGCTCCCGAGCTTGGGCAGAGCCTCGTGTCCAGATGTGACCAGCTGATTGGGCCACCTCTTGTCCTAGCTCCCTGTCACCTTTTGAGGAAATCAGGGAAGATGCCACATGCCCCAGCGCTGAGCTGGGTCCCTAGTATAGCGTGGCTTCAGGGGACACCCTGGCCCTCGGCCTGATGGCTGCTTTTCTTGCCTGCAGAGAGCGTACTGTGGCCAGTGCAGTGAAAGGATATGGGGTCTCGCAAGGCAGGGCTACCGGTGCATCAACTGCAAGCTGCTGGTCCATAAACGCTGCCACGTGCTTGTCCCGCTGACCTGCAAAAGGCATATGGTGAGTGTGGGCCAGATAGGGCCCTGGGGGCCCACAAGTGGGGGCAGCCTCAAGCTCATTGTCCACACTGACCCTGGTGACCCTCAGGCTCCCCCCGTCTGAATAGGGTCCTGCCACCAATGAGACAAAAGGAGGGGGTGCCTGTGGGTTGCAGAGCCATGACCCCGGCCAGCACCCCGGCTGGGGCCCCTCTTCCCACGCCCTTTGAGCCCCCAGCACTCTTCGGGCGGGTGGCCTCTAGCGGGGCCTCCAGGGCCCTCTGCCATGCTGGGATGAAGGTACGGGAGCAAGGGGAGGCTCATCTGTACCTGAGGCATGAAGCAGCTCTAAGGAGCCACAGAGGGAAAGCCCATGCCTCCCTGAAAGTCGGAGGATGCACCCCCCATGCCCCTCAGCCTATGACCGTGGACGTAAAGCACCCTGGCCCTTTGATGTGTTGTTCATTTCCCTCCTGAGTATTCAGGCTTGGTAGTGCTCGTGGGACCCTGAGCAGGAGCAGGACGTTGAGTTCCTCCTGGGCCTCTGGCAGGCATGTCTGGGCGGGTTGGCTCATCTGATGTCTAACCCTGATTGAGCACTGGGAGGTGGGGTCCCTACATGGACTGGTGTGGGGGAAATGCACACGGTCTTTCTAAAGTCCTTCCAGCCGTGGCTGCCAAAAACCAAAAGGGTGCACATACCCTTTGACCCCATAGGTCCACGTTAGCCTGAGAAATAAGGCCAGCCCCAGAGATGTATCAGTCAGGGGCTGAGGGATGCCAACGCCTGGAGCTTAATGTTGGCCAATAGGGGGCTGCCTCAGCTGTGACATCAGCCCTCAGGACTCTGTGATGCGGCGGTGGGGGCAGGGGAGACTACCAAGCATTATGTACAAAGGCCCCATTTTTTAAAGCACCTGCTGGAAAGGTCACAGCCTGAGGTGCTGAGTGGTCTCCTGCTATAGGATCACAGGAGATGTCCGTGTGGGTCTTCCTGTCTCCAGTGTGGTAAGGTTAGCAGGTGATTTGTGGAATATGTATTAGGACATGGGCTATAATGTGTATATCACAGGAGGTGGTGATAGAAAGCCACACAGTGTCTCCAGAAGCTACATTGTAACGCCTGCCTGGTCACTTTGTAATGCCCATCTCTTTGCAGGATTCTGTCATGCCTTCCCAAGAACCTGCAGTAGATGACAAGGACGATGTGGACCTTCCTTCTGAGGACACCGATGGAAGTAGGGGCTGCTTTCTTCCTGCTGGTGGAGCCCAGGCTCTCCACCCTGGAATTCCTGCGTGCCTCCCCTTTCTGAGCACGAATCCTCTCTAGCTCCCATCTGCTCTCTGAGGGTCAATATTGGCAAGCATGCGCCCCTCACTGCGGGGCTGGGGACGTCTCTAGGGCCTTCCATCATCCCTGGGCAGAGATGGCAGAGTGGGGTGGCCTTCCCTGGGCACACACATCTCTGAGAGTGGCTGCCATAGGAGTCTAGGTGGGCGTTTTCCCTCGGTACCGACTTTGGGAGTTCTAGAAGATACTTTGGCGGCTACCACAGGCAGGCCCTCCCACGGGTGGGCTGCTGCATAGGCTGGTCTCCATGGAAAAGCCTGCTGTCAAGTTGGTTCTTGAGTTTCTGTGGGATTTTATGGGGTTTTTTTGGTGGAGGAGAGACTTTTTTTTTTAATGCTCAGAAGCATTTGGAGAAAGATTTTGAATACTAGTTGGACCGATAGCCCAGCTCTGAGCTCCCAAAGTCTGTGCACTGTTAAGAGCATGGTAAATGTGAGTTCTGTGCCCTGAGAGCGCTTGAAGGATGAAATGAGACCACAGAACATAAAGCATTTAGCACAAAACCTCACACAAAGGAGATTCCTAATAAACAACAACGGCACACCCGCCACACACCTACCTAACTACTACCCATCCAGCCATCCAGCCACTTATGTATCTACCCACCCACCCTCCACTCATCCATCCACGCATCCATCCTCTCTCCCACCCACCTGCATACTCTAAGAACAACATCTGGAAGGCTAGACACCGAACTCTTGTGAATGCTTACTTCTAGATGAATCGCTGAGAAAACCTGTCACAAATGCAGGTTCCCCAGCTCTACGCCCAGAGGTGCAGAGTCAGGAGGCCTGGGTGGGACCAAGAAGCTGCATTTTCTTAGGGCTCTGCAGTGAGGTGTGGCTGCTCCGAGATTTGCCCTCAGTGCAGCCGGCCTGGCCTGGACCGCAGGTGTCCGCAGAGGAGTGAGGGGCCATGGGAGCTCCTGTGTCTCAGGCTGCGTTCCTGACAAAGCCTGCAATGTCCTGTTGCTTTCTTTCTCTCTTCACCAGTTGCTTACATTTCTTCAACCCGGAAACATGACAACATTAAAGATGATTCTGAGGTGAGTGTATAAAATGGCTCGTTAGTGTTTCCAGTTTCTTTTTAGAAGTTCATTAGCTCATTTCTGGGGCAATTACAGAAATTTAAATATGAACTAGACAGGCTTGGGAATTGTTGCTCACCGTGAGGGCATGGTCTGTGGACCTCTCAGGTGATGCACGCTGAGGGGTTCAGGGCAGAGTCCCATGGAGTCTCCAGTATTCGGCACAGAAGGAATCTCCGGATTGTTAGGTGGACAGAGAGCCGGCGGGTGCAGCAGACACAAGCCAGTGCTGAATCTCAGACGTGAGGATGTGGTGGTGGTGTACCATTCTCACAGCTATGCAGAACTGGGGGGATGAGGTGTCATTGGCCAGGTGAGCCCAAGCAGGCCTGGTCCGAGCCTGGGTCAGGGGACTCTCTGACCTCAGAATCCTCTTCGGTCAAGTTGGATAATGACCACAGCTTTTTGTGCGGGTGAACTGAGAGCATTTGTAGGAACCCCTACCCCATGGCTGGCACACGGGAAGCTTCCCACAACACCAGTCGTCAGCGTGGCTCCTCCCATTTCAGTAAAGGGTGGCTTGGGCCCCCACAGTGGGCTGCAAGGAGCACACGGAGACCCCAGGCTCATGTGCTTCGAGAAAAGGTGGGAAGGCTGGTCCCTGGAGAGTGGGATCACTTCGTACTCTTGCACGGCTTCCGTTGTCTGCGGGGATCCACGTGGAGGAATCACCCTGAACCAGACTTGTCCTTTGTCCTGTTTTGGGCAAGTTTATGGCTGGGTGGGCCAACGTCAGAGGTAGACTGATAGATGCTCACCACATTTGCTGGTAACTTGATTATCCCCACTCCCAAGGTGCAAATGCTTACATTTTCTGCAACTATCTTCTGTCTCCTGTCACAGGACAAGTGTTCCCACCACTGGGAAATTGGTACCTCATGAAGCAACAGGATGTTGGCACCCGTGGGCATGGCCCACATGGGGCACGGGGCCCTCCTGCTTTGGTGGGTGGGCTGTGCAGTACAGTGAAGTTGGTCTCTTGGGGGCAGAGAGGAGAGGGCGTGCACCAGCCCAGGACCTGGCTCCAGAAACATGGTCTGCTGCCATGGCCAAGCTCAGTCTTGTCTGGGGCACATCCTTTTTGACTCTTCCAGAGGCTGCCGTCCCAGAGGCTCTTTAGGGTCCAGGTGTGGCACCGTATCTGCTGTGGGTTCAGTTCCCGAGCACCCTCTCTGCCCATATGGCAGAGCGGGTCCAGGGCTGGCTCTTGAGCTGCAATTTTTGTCAAATTTTATTTGCATAAAACCCTTTGTCTGTTGTACTTTTTCCACATCACTAAGCAGTTCTCCGATTCTTGGAGGACACTGACCAAGTGTCCCACAATTTCGCCCAATTCTGACCCCATCTACCTGGAGCTAGCATCGGACCCCACAGGTGAAGGGCTCAGGCCCACAAGACTGCCCCCCTCAGAGGCCACTTGCAGGCTAGGTGGTCCCCTGTGCTTCTCACCAACCAGCTATAAATAAGGTTCCCATGACCCTTTCCGTGAGTTCCATTAATTTGCTTGAGCAGCTCACAGAACTCAGAGAAACATTCTACTTAATAGATTACTAGCTTATGATAAAAGGCTGTAATTCAGGAACCCGACGGAAGAGCTGCATGAGGTCAGGGATGGGGGAAGGATATGGAGCTTCCGTGCCCTGTCCAGGCAGACCGCCACATGTCTGTCCACCAACCAGAAGCTCTCCAGACCCCGTCCTTTGGGGTTTGTTTGGAGACTTCATAACAGAGGCATGATTGATTAAGTCACTGGCGGTTGGAGAATGTGCTCAATCCCCAGCCCCTCTCCCATCCCCGGAGGTCAGGGGTGAAACTGAGTTCCAAGCTTCTAATCACCTGCTTGGTCCCACCTTTAGGTGGCCTGGGGCTTCTCAAAAGTTTTCTCATTAACATAACATCTGCATCTGGGATGAGACAGGAGCACTTAGGTACCTCCTGCCTCCACCACAGATACCCTTGCCAGAAATAATTCGTAGGAGGGAAGCTTCTGTTCTTAATCGGATCGCCTTTCTCTTTCGTTCTGTAGCCCTTGCGTGGGGCTGTGGCTGCGCTTTGCAGACATCAGCTAGTTCGGCATTATAGCCCCCAGGAGAGCACTGGTCGGGGAGCCTGTGCTGGGAGGCCGGCCCCGGGCACCCACATGCTCCGTGGTGGCCACGGGCTGTGAGTGGGGGGTCTGGGGTGGTCATGGAGTCAGAGCCTGTGAGCAGAATTGCTCGCAGGGACTTAACCTCCGCAGGGAGGAGTCTTTCCTTTCTCACTTCTCTCTTGTCCTCAGGACCTCAAGCCGGTTATTGATGGGATGGATGGAATCAAAATATCTCAGGGGCTCGGACTGCAGGACTTCGACCTGATCAGGGTCATTGGGCGTGGGAGCTACGCCAAGGTCCTCCTGGTGCGACTGAAGAAGAATGATCAAATGTACGCCATGAAAGTGGTGAAGAAGGACCTGGTCCACGATGACGAGGTGAGCGTGGACGCCAGCTTGCGCTTCCACTTAGGGTCTTCATCCTGGCTCCCGTGCTTCTTTCTTGCCATGGAAGTAAAATGCACATAACAAAATTCGCCATTTTAACCATTTTAAAGTATACGTTCATGTGGCGTTTGGTGCAGTCACGATGTGGCGCTGTGTCACCGCTGTCTCGTGCCAAGACACGGTCACCCCCCCCAGAAGGAAACACTGTGTCCGTGAGCGCCCACCCCCCATGGCCTGCCCCTGGCACCGCTCATCTGCCTTCTGTCTCTGGACTTAGCTCTCCTCGACATTTCCTGTACATGGAATCACGCTGTGTGGCCCTTTGTGTCCAGCTTCTTGCAAGGAGCATCGTGTTCCGAGGTTCCTCCACATAGTACGCGTATCAGAACTTCACTGCCTTTTTTTTTTTTTTAAGATTTTTGTTTGAGGGGCGCCTGGGTGGCTCAGTTGGTTAAGCAGCTGCCTTCGGCTCAGGTCATGATCCCAGGATCCTGGGATCGAGCCCCGCGTCAGGCTCCCTGCTCGGCAGGGAGCCTGCTTCTCCCTCTGCCTGCCTCTCTGCCTACTTGTTCTCTCTCTCTATCTCTCTGTCAAATAAATAAATAAATAAATCTTTAAAAAAAAAAAAGATTTTTGTTTGAGATAGAGAGCTCGTGTGCATGAGCAGGGGGAGAAGCAGACTCCCAGCTGAGCAGGGAGCCCGATGCGGGACTCGATCCCAGGGCCCTGGGATCATGACCTGAGCCGAAGGCAGGTGCGTAACTGACTGAGCCACCCAGGCTTCCTAGAACTTCATTGCTTTTTATGCCTGAATAATAATCCATTTTATGAGTAGACCACATTTGGTTCATTTCTTGATAGAGATTGGGGTTGCGCCCACCTTTTGGCGACTGTAAGCTGTGCCGCGGTGAATGTTCATGTGTGGGTATTTGTTCAAGTCCCTCTTTCCGGTTCTTGAGGGATTTGCCTACGAGTGGAATTGCTGGCTTATAGGGTTATTCACGCTCTATTTGAGGAACCACCGAACCGTGCTGGGCAGGTGCACCGTTTCATGTTCCTGCCAGCAGCGCGTGAGGGTTCCAGTTCTGCGCACCCTTTCCAGGACTTGCCGTTTTCTGGTTTGTGATAATCATGACCCTGGTGGGGGAGAAGTGGCACCTCATTGTGGTTTGATCTGCATTTCCATAACGACTAGTGATGTTGAGCATCTCTCTGGGCTCCTTGGCTTCATGTACTTTTGGTCTTTTCCTTTCAGTTGAATGCAGACTCTGTCTCTTAGAAGCAGAGGAAGGACTGACGCATAGGCAGCAATAATGCTGTTCGGCCCCTGTAGTACATGAGGCAACTTGGTGTCCATGGGCCCAGCAGATCACAGGAGGGCTCCCCAGCCCTGGCCCAGGCTCATGGTTTGGAGGAAAGAGCTGGGGCTAAACTAGAGCTTTTACTTGCCCTACCAGCAGGGTGCATTTGTGCGGGCACAGACTGCCCAAATGGCCCCTGAGTGCTGAGCTCATAAGTGAGTGGTGGTACCCACGCCTCACAGCTGAGGAGACTGAGGCTCGGGAGGCAGTGGCTTGCTCACATCTTCACTGCTCGTCAGCAGCGCTGCAAGATGATTCCAGATCCCCTTACTGGAACCCTGGCCAGCTAGAAAGTTAGTGGAGTGTCTGAGGTCAAGTTTGTAGAACTGAAAGAAAAGGCATTCAGGACAGACTCACTGCTTTGGTTCATTCTTGGCATCTTCAAATTGTCCCCTGTGGGCCAAGATGTGGAGGTGGGACTTTTAGGTGATCTCTTGAGAAAAGTGTGATTCTAGGAGTCAGTAAGTAGAAGCTGTGTGTGTGTGTGTGTGTGTCCCCATGTCTGCGTGTGTCATGTGCATGTCTGTGTGTGTGCATCTGTGAGAGACCCTGGTGTCTGTGGCCCTCAGTCTGGGCCATGGACGTTAGGCTGTAGGGGCACTGCAGTGGGCTGGATGGTGGCCTGCAAAAAGATATGGCCACATCCTAACCCCTGGAGCCTGTGAATCTGAACTTATTTGGAAATGGGGTCCTTGCAGATGTAATTAAGTTAAGGATATTGGGGAGATCATCCTGGATTATGTGGGTGGGTCATGAGTCCAATGAGAGGTGTCCTTTTAGAGAAAGGCAGAGAGGAGTTGAGACAGACAGAAGGAAGCAGAGACACACAGGGAAATCAGTGTGTAGAGGGAGGCACAGACTTGACTTTGTAGCTTTCCCCAAATTCCAACGTGGATTGGGAGGGAGACAGCCCTGTGATAGGAGCTGGTGCTCTAGAGATGGGCATGGGACACTGGGGAATCTGCTTAAGCATCCATCCTGTTTCCTTATGTCTTAAGTGGAGATGAAACCCAGCCTCCCAAGGCTGTCACGGGGAGCACATGAGGCAGTGCTTGGAGGGCCTGTAGCTCAGAGGCCAGCACACAGCTGGTGATGGGGGTAGAGATGGTGACAGATGACGGTGATGATGATGGTGATGGTGGTGATGATGATTGTGATGGTGATGAAGATGGTGATGATGGTGGTGATGATGGTGATGATGGTGGTGATGGTGATGAGGGTGATGATAATGATGGTGACAATGATGATGATGATGGTGATGATGACGGTGATGGTGATGACGGTGATGGTGATGATGGTGATGATGATGGTGGTGGTGATGATGATGATGTGGTGGTGGTGATGATGGTGGTGGTGATGATGATGGTGGTGATGGTGATGATGGTGATGGTGATGATGGTGATGATGGTAGTGATGATGATGATGGTGGTGATGATGATGGTGACGGTGGTGGTGATGATGATGATGATGATGGTGATGATGGTGGTGGTGATGGTGCTGGTGGTGCTGGTGATGATGATGGTGATGAAGATGGTGATGGTGATGATGGTGGTGGTGATGGTGATGAACATGATAGCGAGGATGGTGGTGGAGATGGGGATGGTGGTGGTGATCTATTTCTTAATGGACATTTTCCTTTCCTGTCTGCACTGTCTTCTTACAAGCAGAGGTGGGAGACATTTCTCTCTTTCCTCCCCTTCTCGAGGATGAAGAGTATTCAGGAGCCTCATTAACATGACTTGGTTTCTATTTCAGGATATTGACTGGGTACAGACAGAGAAGCATGTGTTTGAGCAGGCATCCAGCAACCCTTTCCTGGTCGGCTTACACTCCTGCTTCCAGACAACAAGTCGGTAAGAAAAAAGAGCGTATTTCTAAGATTCTGCTGATTTCTGAATTGAACTGTATGGCGGCTGAGTAGGCATGAGGTTTCCACCATCGTATTAGGGTTCTCTCCATTGCAAGTATGGGTTTGTTTGTTTTGTTTTGTTTGGCTCATCAGACTAACTTTGCTGTTCTCATCAGCTGGTATCTTGTATTAAGTAAATTTCATGGATTTGAACCTAAATTATTTAATTGCATTTATAAAATATTTATTGAAAACATCCTACTGAGTACAGGAGTAGAGGCATTGGGTTAGGTGTTGGGAAGCCATAGTGGGCACGAGGTGGGTTTCTGTGCTCATGGATATTACCAATAAGTGGAATGAATTAAAAAATACCAACAACTGCACTTAAAACTTTATATTGGAATCCTACTGTTTCAAAAGGCTTGAAAACCACTGGTCTAGGATAGTCAGTATATACTGTGTTTAGAATTCTTTTCAGGGCGCCTGGGTGGCTCAGTTGGTTAAGCGACTGCCTTCAGCTCAGGTCATGATCCTGGAGTCCCTGGATCAAGTCCCGCGTCGGGCTCCCTGCTTGGCAGGGAGTCTGCTTCTCCCTCTGACCCTAACCCCTCTCATGTGCTCTCTCTCAAATAAATAAATAAAATCTTAAAAAAAAAAAATTCTTTTCAGCTGGTTGACTTGAACTCACCCAGTTTGTTTATTTGAAAAAATACTGACTATATTCTGTGTTGGGGTCTTCAAGACCACCCCCAGGTTCAGTGATTTAGCAGGAGAACTCACAGTACCAGCACATAGTAGGACTCAAGGCTAAGATTTCTTGCCATGAGAGGGTATAAAGCAAAACTGGCAAAGGGAAGAGGCTCATGGGGTGAAGTTGGGAGGAAAGCAGGTGGGAGCTTCCAAGAGTGGAGTCACACAGACCACAATAGTCCAGCAAGGAATTGTGACAACTGGGGGTTTTACTGGGGGCTGGCACGTGCCAGAATATTCCAGACTCCCAGAAGGAAAGAAGGTGTTCAGTGTAAACCATATTGTGTATGCACAGCAGACCACTCTTATGATTCAGGGGAGGTTTTTATCGGTGGAGGGAGCTGTCTACCAGTCAAGTTCCCAGACTCCAGTCAAGGGCCACCTTGCAAGCAGGCCTTTCTGAGGACGACAGTCTCTGTCCGGCTCGTGGTAACTCAGCTCAGCTGTAAATCAGACTGGTGACTCGTACATCCCTATGAACACGTCCGCCCTCACCTCCCTCCTGACCTTCAGTCCCTTGACCCACCTGACTTGGCTGCCACCTGTGCATGCAAAGCAGCTGGGATAAATGGACTTTCCCCCCAATCTGTAGTTGTTCCCTCCCTGGATCTCACTGATACTGCCTCCTAAACGTGTCTCAGATTCCTCCCTTCTCTCCTGCCTGAATCCTGACCATAGCCTCTTTGGGGCATCTGGTCCCTGGGGCTCCCCAGGCTGTCAGTTCCCCCATGTTGGAGTTAAGCCATATTTTGAAAACACAGATCTAAAGTGTCTTTCTCCCGCTTCAAAGCTCCTCTCATTACTTCCCCAATTGCTTCTGGGATGCGGTCCAGGCCCCTGGGCCTGTGGCTGAGGTTGCTGCAACCTGGGTCCCTTCGCTCTGTCCATCTTTGTCATGCCGCCAGGTGGGCCCTGCCCTCCCCTGCCCTCCTGCTTCAGCGCTTCTGGAAAGGTCCCATTGTTGTGTTCCATGCATTCTCCCCGTGGGTCTGTGTAGCACTGACCGGGGTCTTGGGGAATTCTGGAATATGCCTGAGGGCAGACGACCCATCCCAACCCCACACTTCCTGAATGGTGAGATTCCAGAAGACTTTGTTTTGTGGTTGATGGTTGATTTTACTGTATGAACTGGTCGGGGTGTGGGTGTAAAAGGGTCAGATTTTCAACCTCACTCGCGTCTCCGTTGCCTGGAGCATAGCACTTTCTGCCCCCGGAGATGGTCTGCCTGTCACGTTCCCAGGTGCGCTAAGTAGAACTGAAAACAAGTTCGTCCCTTCGGTGTTTATGTGATCCTATGACCCAGCCTCTCTGCTTTACCAGACTGACGTGTAGATTTGTTTACAGCGTTCACGAGGAGAGACCACATCCCAGGACATCAAGTTTGTCTCTTATTTTTACAGGATCTGTCAGTCTGTCTAGAAGCTCTAAACACCTGGTTAGTCGGGATAGGGTGTCTTTCCTGGGCCATTTTTATGTGCCTGCTTTGACCCCAACTGTGTGTATGTGCCTGTGTCCCCAGCCCACGGTGCGCTCCTGGAGGGAGCAGGGTGGCGCTGAGTGCGTTTGTGCCCCGAGCATTTGCTTGGTACCTTGTAGGCAGTCATGCTGCTTAAAGAATGTTTTTTAAGGTACAGTCATGTCCTTGGTACAAGTATACAGTGAACACATGTCACATTCTTTGTGACTCATGAATCAGTGAGCGTTGCACATGTTACAACCAGCTCGGAGGGGAGCTCAAAGTCCTGCACATGCCTGAGCAGCCAGCAGCACGGGGAGGGACACATAGGCACTGGCCGCAGGGCTGGAGCCGGGAGCCGGGAGCCGGGGTGTCCGGCGGCTGGAGGCGGGATCTGGGGTGTCCGGCGGCTGGAGGCGGGAGCCGGGGTGTCCGGGGGCTGGAGCCGGGAGCTGGGGTGTCCGGGGGGCTGGAGCCAGGTGCCGGGGTGACCCTCTGGCAGACGGGCCCCGCCGCGCAGCTGTGCGCGGGCGTCTTGGGCATGGCTGCTCAGAGTCGGGAAGTCTCTGAGAAGCCCACAGGAACCGAGCCTGGGAGGCGCTCATGCACACACACCCAGTTTTTCCTGAGGTCTGGAGCCACAGCTGGGGTGCTCCTCTTGTCAGCTGTGCGACCTCGGAGTAACCCACCTGCACCCCAGTCTCCTCTGGGAAAGGGGAGCAGCAGGGATGCCGCCTCTTAGGGTCGCTGCAGGGATTAGCAAGATATTAAAATGTTGACAGCAAGGCCTGGCTCGTGGTGAACTGTTGATAGAGTGCACCTCTGTGAGGGCCTCGCCCGTGTTGGCCCCGGGCCTTTGAACAGATGCACCACTGGGCTGTGTCCCAGCCCTGGGGGACCGGCATCGCCCCCCGTCATGGTCGGGGGGCAATTAGCACTGCGCCCACAAACCCTCACGGCCAGCAGAACACCCACAGCGACTGAAGTCGTGAAATGTGATGAGGCCCCAGCAGCAAGCAGGGGTGTGGGCAGCTGCAGGGACAGGACACCTTGGGGGGAGCTCCGCCTGCCGGGGGTACGCGTGGCCGCTGCCTCGGCTCCTGGGCTGTGGAAGGAGCTGTCCTGAGGCCTTGCTGCGGGCCTGTCTCCAGGGGCCGGGAGCCCGACCTGCCGCGCCCGCACACAGGATGACCAACCACCGGAGCCGAGCCTGGTGCTGGGGGGCGGCCGCGGTAGAAGTCTGCCGAGTGAGCCGGCAGCTTGCACTGAGCGCGGTCGTTGCCGGGGCCGCGGGATGGGGAGAAAGAAGGGTTTCTTTTCTCTCCCCTTCAAATCCAGCGCCCACCCTGGTCGGCCACGTTCTGGGCTCACGGCTACATAGGATCCCCGGGTTTTCCTCAGCACTGTATCACCACACACGACATAAAACAAGTGGCAGCGGTGTTTCTAACACAGGATAAACATCTGCGCTGTGGGGGAACATGGAGCACAGCCACGCAGACGGCCCGTCCTTCCCAGACAATGGCCAGAAGGAAAACTAACTACAAAATTGCTTCTGTTTGAGCTGTTCTGGGAAAAATGGGCTGAAGACTGTAGCTGAGGTGACCATTTTAGCAACCCCCCCCCATAAAATTGCAGTTTGGGGACATTTGTCGCAATTAGCATGATCTCAGATCTCAGATGAGCAAGCTGCCTTTAAAATATTTACAGTTGGCTCACTGCTCTGAGATATACAACCTTTTAACTGTGTGCCTCAAGTTATCATATTACACCCATTTCGTGTGGAACGTGCTCTCACTCTCTAAAAAAGAGCGGACCTGTTACACCTTGTTTGTTTATGGAAGAGCTCCACGCGCCGTGTGCTGACTTCGGCACTTGAGTGAATTGTTCTTCGTTCAAAGTGGCGTCTGGATATTAAATGCCACTTAGCCGGTGCTGTTCCGTGTGTTCTTCTGTATACAGTGCACCTGAGGACTTGCCTGCAGCTCCAGAGAGACTTCAGCGCACTCAGGCACGGCCCCGGCCCGGGGAGGGACCCCAGTGCTCCAGCGCGGGCGTGGGAATGTGGTGAAGGAGCAGCGTGTGGGGAGGGGGACAGGGATGCGTCCCAGAGGAGGTGGTGTGTGTTCACAGGGAGGAGACGGGCTCGGAGATGTGAGGGGTCATCCTGGAGCTATCCACAACCGCCTAGGCTCCAGGGAAACTGAGGCCCCGGTGGTGTTCTGCTGGGGAAGCCCGATGCCCGGTCCCTAGGAGGACTGGCAGTGTAGGGTCCGGACATGGGCACATCGAGGCCTGGAAGGAAGCCTCAGAGCGGAGCTGAGGACGGTCTGTGTCGCCTGATGCCAGGGAGTGGGTGGCAGGATGCACCAAGCAACACCGCGGTGGATGGAGATCTGGGGGCGGAAGTGAGGGTCTGCACACGGAGAGCTGGGGGACACGGGTCGGCGTCACACCTGTCCGGTGGGTGGTTGTGGATACGGTGGCCGCCGGAGGAGGTCAGGCCTCGAGCAGGGGTGATAGTTGACGTGCGGAGAGGCAGGTGAGCAGAGACACGGCCGGGTCGAGTCTCCTGGGGGGCTCAAAGGAAAACCGAGTTCTCTCGGGCCTCTGCTTGGAGGGTGGCCGTGGGCGCAGCAGGAATCATCCGAGACCTTGAGAGTCCGGGTGAGCACATGAGTCACTACACCTTCAAAACACAATAAATTTGTTAGAGTCATAATTTAATTGAAGCCCAGAATAGAAGGAGCAGACGGTGAGAGTGACAGGCAGCAGAGCGCTTGCAGGGTATTGGTTCAGCGTCTGTTCCGAGGCGCAGCGGTGATGCCAAAGCCCTGAGTTTGCTCCCATCCCCTCTGGCTTGCCTAAAACGGCTAAGATTCGGTCCCAGCCCCCAGGCTCCCAGGGCAGGGCGGCTAGGGCCGCGGACAGCCCAGCCTGGGGGGTGTCGTGGGGAGGAAGGATTCTTCCGTCCCAAGTGGCCTGGGACTCACTGCGGCAGTTAGGAGATTTCGGTGGGGTTCGCCTGACTTCTGCAAGTACAGGTAGACGGCGCTGCTTTTAGAAACACCGTGGTGGCCGTCGGCGAATCATCCCAAAGCCCTGAGCAGGGACGGACCCTCAGGGACTGGCCTCCATCCACTGGGGACTGCACACCACTCTCACGTGCGAGCAGGTGGTGTGTCTTCCTGATCTGGAGGCGACTGGCCGCACTGGGGCAGGCGTGTTACTGCTGTGTGCGTGGAGAGGAAGAGCATGGGTGCGGGCCCTGCTCTGCAGCGTCCTGGGACTGTGCCGACTGGACGTGGGGACCTGACTTGGATGAGGCCATGGTGCCCCCTCGTCCTCGCCTAGGACAGGCTCGGGCAGGTGTGAGGGCCCAGATGAGAGGGGCTCCTTTTGTTGAGGAAACTGTCAGGGCAGACCTGAAAATGTGCTTTTCCCAACTATCTGGTGACATCAGAAACCACATGAAAGAATAGCTTCTTTTAAAAACTTGATGCAATTTTATTTTTGTTCTTCTTTATTTTAAGCAATCTCTGCTCCCAACGTGGGGCTCAAACTCACGAGCCCGAGGTCAAGCATTGCGTGCTGCTCCGACCGAGCCGGCCAGGCGCCCTTGTGCAATCGTACGATGCAGGGAAGCGCCCAGGAGGAGGTCGCTCTGCGGACGCACAGTGCCCGGCGTGTCGCTGCCCCCGTTTTGCATCTTGTGTCTTCCTTGTTGCTCCTTAGTTTCCAATGTGGGTAACGTTTTAGTCACGCAGAGTCTTCACTTCCTGGCGTAATGTCTGTCCTGAGCACTCATCACTCATTTCCGCTGAATTCTTTCCTCCCAGCAGAGCGGCCGGCACCTCGTGTGGGGCTCCCGCGTCCATGTTGTGCTCGGTGCCTCCTGAGCTGGGCGGTGGTTCTGGGTTTTTGGATGTGCGGTTAGGACATCGGTGGACGGGTGAGCCCTCCTTTCCAGCCCATGCCTGCTTACTGGTCTCCGATGACATGACCTGTGCCTACCGCGTGTGGTGGCTGGTGGTGGCCGGCAAGCCTGGCCTCTTCTGACCTCGCAGGAACGTCCTGGTGTTTGCACCGTGAGCGCACCACCGGCTGTTGTGGGAGAAGCAGAACCAAACAGGTTTTACACAGGCGGCCTTGGCATTTGCTACCACAAGAGGCTGTACGAGGTTGGGGACAGCAGAGACCCGTGTCCCCACCTGCAGCTGCCGCACGGGGATCCACAGAAGAGGTGTGCCCACACCCACCCCCACCCCGAGCTGCTGGACACAGGAGCCGTCCCCTCCCACCCCTTGAACGCCTGTCGCCTGGTCTCCTCCGGGGCCTCCTGTGGCCAAGGAGCCAGGGGAGGGGGGTGCAGCTTGCAGGCTCCCAGTCCCAGTAGTTGGCAGAAGGTTCTAGATCAATTTCTCGTTTACTGTCAAGAAAGAACGTGGAAGTGTTTCCAAGGTCTTCTTGCCTGTAGGGAGGCGGTTGTGATGGGCTTGAGTCCTCGGGGCTCCTAAACCTGTGAGTTGCACCATCACCCTGTGTAACTAGTGTTGACGGATGCTTGACTCCCTGGGAGGCTGGGCCACTCTCCGCGTATCGTTCCCGTTCTGTGCTTTTAGACTCCATTTACGGATGGTTCACGTAAGGGTTTCCGCTGATACTCATTCTGGTTTTGATCTGTAGTATCCCTCTTGTGCAGTCTTTACTGGATTTTTAAGTTTTCTCATTTATTCTCTAGGACATTCTAAATTGCATTGGGATGACTGGGGCCTGGGGTTTGGGGAGAGGAGCTACCCCTCCTGCCTCCCAGTTTTTGTTAACATGATGTTTACGTTTTCCTGGTGCTGACGTTCCCACCCTGACCCTCCTGTAGCTGCTTCACTGTGTTGGTCTCTCGTGGTTTGCTCCATTTCGTGGTCAGGTGGCATCCTGAGTCCAGAGGGGGCCAGGAGTCGCCTTCCCCTTTCCCCTTCGAGGGCGCCTGCCCCGCCTTGGCCCCAGCTTACCAGGGCCAGCCTCGCCTCAAGGCCCCCAGATATTGGGGGGCGTGTTCCGGCGTTTTTCCTCTCTGGGGGACCTGAGGCCTGGCTGGCCGTCTCCTGATCTGGCAGATCTCTTTGTGTAACATAAACCCTTCTACTGCCCCCGCTTTGTCAGATTCCTGTCTGCCAGCATCATCCTCCGATCTTTGACCCGTCTGGTCCTACTGCACTCGAGATAACCTTGCCTCTCCTCTCTTTCCTCTGTCCCCCGAGCGTCTTCTCCATCCTCATTGGACACTTCCCTTGGGGGGCGGGCACCCCTGTGATGTGGGAATGGTACCTGCAGGTGGGGGTTCCGAGCGTGGGTTCTGGATTCACCCACCTTGTCTGGTGTCAGATCTTACAGACAGCGACTGTGATCCTGAGAGGGTCCCTTACCTCTCCGGTGCCCCCGCTTCCCCGTCTGGCTCGTGGTCCCTGGGTTAAACGTTGATGCACGGACGTGCTGAGTCTACAACCTGAGGTTCAGTGAGAGCTGTAAGAGCTGTTCTCATGTTGTGTACTAGCAGTGGGCACTTTTTCTCAAAGGGCCAGATAGTCAGTATTTTCCCCTTTGAGGACCACGTGGTTTGTGTCGGAAGTATTCACCGTGCTGCAAAGACAGCCGTACACGGTATGTGAAGATAGACACATGCAGTGTGCCGGTAAAACTTCATTTACAAACACAGGTGGCGGGCTGGACATGACCAGCTCCTAGCTGATAGCATCACCTGTTGACCTGAGCATACTCTGTCTTATGGCATCGGTCTTGCCCTCTGAGCCGATGTGTGGGGGCTGGGTACTTTATTCCATGGGGGGAGGGGGGCAGGGGTGATGTGGGGGAGGGTGTGGTAGGTCCTCGGAACTAAGCAGCAAGTCCGCGCCCGGCTCTGGCCCGGGGGTTCTGTGGGTGCCCTCCTATGCCCACGTTTACTCCAGCCAGCAGGGGCCACAGCCCCCAGGTTCCCGTCTGGGTGACCAGGGCCGGAGGGTTAGGAACTGACCCGGCTCCACAGCCCTGCTTCTTTCCCTTCCTGGTGCAGCATCCGAGCAGACTGGGAGAGTCTGGCCGAGTGCGGCCATCTGAGCTTGGCGGGCAGCCCCAGGCCTCTGGACCTGTCACCCTCCTCCCTCTGGGCTGGGTGTGGCCGTGTGACCCAGGGCCATGGGTGCAAGGACACGTGCCCTTCCCAAGCCACACCGTGAACTGCTGCATGTGCCAGGCGCCCCCGAGCAGGAGGCGCTCCTGCTCGGGGGCTCAGCCATGGACACGGCAGCCAGCCCTGAGTCACACGGAGCATCGTCGTCAGAGAATCAGTCGCGTGGCTCTGGTACAGTTTTGCTCTGAAAAAATGTCAAAAGTAGTCTTAAGGTTTATCTGTAGGCCAAAAAAAGAAAAAAAGCAAACCAAAAGCCTTACGTCTGCAGCTGCCGTGGAAAGAAAACTGAGATCCTCTGCTGTGACTGGGCTCCGATCAACTTTGCCAAGTGAACAAATCCCTTGATCAGGGGCTTCCCGGGACAGGGGACCAACACCCCCAAATGCCCACGGTGGGCTTTCCTCTGGATAGGAAACAAAACTACCTTTGCTTCCACTTCTCTACATTTTTAAACGCCCCCTTCATTTTTCAGTTCCCTAAGGCTGTCGACATTTTCCCAGAATTCGTGTTTTGTTATTTTCTCTGGAAGTGGTGTCAGGTTTGTCCCTGTTAGGGAGAGGCGCCACAAGTGGGCCAGCAGCCCTGGAGGCGCTTCCTGGGGAGCACAGTGTCGGGGTGCACGCCTCTCCTCCGGGAGGGGCAGGTTCTCAAGCGAGCCGCGCCAACTGGGGACACAGTTCCTGGTCGTGGTGGAAAATCTCTGTCTTGTGCTCTGAAGTCACTCTAAGAGTTTTGAATAAATGCGCTTTTCTTTAACACTTTGGCTGTTAGGTCCAAGGTCTCTCCGCAGGGGTGGGATGACCACCTCAATTCCCCACGGTGGCCGACAGGATTGGACGTGCCCGAGCAGACGCTCTGCCAAGGGCAGACGGTAAATATTTCCCATCTCTCACGCCTCCAGGCGTGTGAACACCATCACACACAACATGTACGTGAGCCGGCGTAGCTCTGTGCGGGCAAAGCTTTACGGGCACAGGTGAATGAATCCTGGGGAGGTCAAGCTTTCTTCGCCCTTCCAGACACACCCTCTGGAGGCAGGGGAGCAGAACAAGGGCCGAAGGAATTGCTCCTCACCGGCCGAGAGGGTCACG
Source organism: Neomonachus schauinslandi (assembly GCF_002201575.2). Taxonomy (NCBI): domain Eukaryota; kingdom Metazoa; phylum Chordata; class Mammalia; order Carnivora; family Phocidae; genus Neomonachus; species Neomonachus schauinslandi. The sequence goes on from NC_058406.1 coordinate 1,000,251, forward strand.
GCTGCTCGCTTGGGGTCCAGGCCCGTCTCCAAGTGCGTGTTGACGGATTTCGGGTTGTCGCTCTTTTTTTTTATTTTTTTTTTTTTATTTTTTTTTTAAATATTTTATTTATTTGACAGAGAGAGAGATAGCGAGAGCAGGAACACAAGCAGGGGGAGTGGGAGAGGGAGAAACAGGCTTCCTGCGGAGCAGGGAGCCCGATGTGGGACTCGATCCCGGGACTCCGGGATCATGACCTGAGCCGAAGGCAGACACTTAACGACTGAGCCACCCAGGCGCCCTCGGGTTGTCGCTCTTGTAGGCGCACATGAGAACCCCCGTGGGTGGCCTCAGCTCGTGCACTCACTCAAGTAAAGCGACCCCCATCTTCCTGGCGCTGTGAGGGCGGGGCACCTGTGACCCACAGGCCGACCCCGTCAGCTGTCTGCGCTCACTCCCACTCCCCACCCAGAGGAACCGTGAGCTGCCCTCAGCAGGGTATTTCTGGAAGATTGTGCCTGAATTTAATTTTGAAAATGGCATCTCATTGAACTCGAGAAAGATGTCGCGTAGAAGGATCCATGTGGTAGAGTGTTTGGAGACTGGGATGGTGTGTGGTCCCAGTTCCTTAGTCACGGGGTCACGCAGGGTCACAAAGAGTCACACCGGCCTGCCCTGGCCCCAGCTGCCCCCAGGCCTTCTCCCTGCCTCCAAGTCACCCCTGCACGGGGACAGTCCGTCCAATGGCCAGGCTCCAGCCTGCAGCCCCACCCCCTTCTTTCTGCCCTGGTGTCCAGACCTCTGCAAGCTTGTCGGCTGTCCTCAGTGCCTCCTTACTGCCCTGCCCCCACCCAAGCCACCGGGGCAGCCCCCAGGACAGAGCAGCTCCTGTGCCTCCCTGGGGTCCATCCAGACTCGGTGGGCAGAGCAGTCGCTCGCCAGACGTGGCCACCCCCTCCCCTGGCCCGTGCACCTGTTCTCCCGGGCCCCGTGGCCTCCAGGGTGGTCCCGCAGCTCTGTATCCTGCCCCTGCCTTGCCGGCCCCGTGGGGAGAACGTGGGCTTCTGTGCTGGGGGCATGAGCGGCTGAATGGGAATTGTCATGTGTGTTCTCGGTCAGGTTCCCTATGTCGGAATCAGAACTGATCAGAACAAGAGACCCCATGGGCAGGATCTCTTGACGTCCGCCAGGATGACGCCCCAGGGATCTGGGTGCAGAGCCCGACTTCTCAGTCTGGGCTGCTTTTCTCACCAGCCTGGGCCGGGCTAAACGACCCTGGGCACCTCCCTGCTTCGGCCTCACCAGAGGGGAGCTGACCTGCGAGCGCCAACCATGGGGCTTCCGCACGTTGCGCCTGCCTCCGGCGAGGTCCGGCATGGGCCGCGTGGGGTCTCAGCCCACACTGCTCTCTCTCTCCCTTCAGGCTGTTCCTGGTCATAGAGTACGTCAACGGCGGGGACCTCATGTTCCATATGCAGAGACAGAGGAAGCTTCCGGAGGAGCACGCCAGGTGGGTGGCATGCTGGTGGGCGGGCAGGCGCGGGCCGGGCAGTGGGGCCTCTCCTCGGAGGCCAGCAGTGAGCTGGAAGGGAGGTGGAGTCCAGGGGGACATGGCAAAGAAGACGCCGCTGTCCCCTGCAGTGTGGCTCAGGGGTCCACGATTATGGAAGAGAAGGGGGTGCTCCTGGGAGAGAGTACACAATGGCATTGCACGGTTCGGCCTTTTTCCTGTTTCCAAAACCGGGGAAGGGCAGGGGGCGCATGCGTTCCGGCTGTAAACTCCCCTGAGTGGGCATCGGGCCACTTCTGGTTCTGGTTACACGGATGCAAAGCAGGGCACTGGCCCTCGGAGAAGAAGAACCTGTTTCTGTTTAGGTGACAGTGACCTAAGGGCCCGCCCCCCCCCCCACCCCCACCCCCCCGCCGCCGCCGCCGCCGCCGCCTCCTCGGGGCCCACTCTGCCTCCTTTCCGTGGTTCTCCCAGCTCCTCGCTTCCTCGCCTAAAACAACTCCAAACAGTTTTGTGAGTCTTCTTAGGTCCTTTCTGGGAAAGGCATGTAGTAAGTCAGGCATTGCTCACTCCCCACACACTAGCATTTTCACTTTTAATTGTGGACAGAACATAAAATTCACCGTGCTAGCCCTTGGTGAGTGCACCGCTCGGCGGCGTGAAGGACACTCACACCGCGCGCACCCGTCCCCGCCGTCCGTCTCCAGAACGTTCCATCTTCCCAGACTGACGCTCTGCCCCCATGAGACACTGGCCCCCCGGCCTCCCCAGTCCCTGCTGCGACCTCCTGAGGGGGGATCCGACAGCATCTGTCCTTTTAGGACTGGCTCGTGTCACTGAGCGGAGCATCTGCAAGGTCCGTCCGTGTCGCAGCAGGGCTCAGTACCGCGCTGTGTGGAGGGGCCACGCTTGCTTGTCCGTCCATCCGGCGAGGGGCACCCGGGTGGTCTCCACCTTTGGCCACAGTGAACAGTGCAGTTATGGACGGGGCTGTGCACACGTCTTCAAGACCCTAGCTCACGTGTTTGGTTTTCCTGATAGGCACAGGAATGTTGGTGATACTATTCCCATTTTATTGATGACAAAGCCGGGGGTCAGAGGCTGTAATAACATGCCCTTGGTCACTTCATTAGCGGCGTCCCCCCAGCTCCTGTCTGCCCGCACGGGCCTCCCACCCAAGCTCCCCGTTGGGCTCTCTCTGCCGCCCCCAGATTCTACGCTGCTGAGATCTGTATTGCTCTCAACTTCCTCCATGAGCGAGGGATCATCTACCGGGATCTGAAGCTGGACAACGTCCTCCTCGACGCTGACGGCCACATCAAGTTAACGGACTACGGCATGTGCAAGGCGAGTACGCGGTCCGTGGGCGACACGCCCGCGTGGTCAGAGGTGCCCACCACCCGGTCACCGCGGCTCCAGGGGACCCAGGGGCCTCGCGTTCACGGTCCTAAGCCGGCTTTCTCTGAGACACATCGTCCCACCAATGGGGGGTAACTGACTTTGTCCCCACAGGAAGGCCTGGGCCCTGGTGACACGACCAGCACTTTCTGCGGAACCCCGAATTACATCGCCCCAGAAATCCTGCGGGGGGAGGAGTATGGTGAGCGGGGCTGTCGGGCGGGTGGGGGAGCTGCTTGCTGGCACACGGCAGGCGGATGCAGATGAGGACAGCCCCTGGGCCCTGGAGGCATGCTCTTCTCGGGGATGTGGTCCCGGAGCAGAGGGGGCCGGGTGGACCTGCCGGGGCTGACCCTGCCAGGGGTCCTAACCCGGACTCTGGGGCCCTAGCCCAGTAGCCAGGGAGAGCGGTTTTATTGACCGATTACACCCGAAATACACACCCCTCACTTTGTTCCCGGCCCCTGTCACCATCTGGCCTCAGCCCTTATTTGAACCTGTGTGGCCCCCGTCTGTCCTCCTGGGCGTCCACTCAGGCGTCCCCAGGTGGAGGAACTGGATAGGATTCCTTTTATCAAGGAGCCCTAAGCGGTGGGGAAGGAAGCAAAGCCACACACATGTACACGAGTGCCCCCAGCTTGCGTGCCACCCCCACCAGTGGGGGAGTGACCGAGGGGGACAGGTTAACCCGCCTGCAGTCCCCGTGGACAGCGTTTCTGCCCCTCTGCTTTCTCTGGGTTTGAAACAAAACTGAGATTACTCTATGTGTGCACGTGTGTGTGTGTGTGTGGTGCATGTGCATGAGTGTGAAGTGCCATGTGTGACGCATGCGTGTACGTGTGTGATGCGTGCTTGTGCGTGGTGTGCGTGCATGTGTTTGTACATGTGTATGGGTGTGTATGATACATATTTGTACGCGTGTGATGCATGCTTGTGCATGCGTGTGGTGTGCGTGTGATGCATGCCTGTGCGTGTTTACGTGTGGGGTATGGACATGCGTGTGGTGTGCATGTGATGCATGCCTGTGCGTGTTTACGTGTGGTGTGTGTCCACGCGTGTGGTGTGCGTGTGTGCCCACCCCACATACTCTTGTGTCCTAGTGTTTTCAGTGAGGCATGTCACAAATACACCATCAGATATTCTTAAACATTTTTTTTGCCATTAAAATGGGGGCTGGCTAGGTGGGCAGGTCACTTGCTCTCTCGGGTCAGAGGTGCCCACCAGGCTGCTATTCCCCATGTCACTGAGGAGCCAGACAGGGAAGGACAGATGGCAGATGGGCAGACCCGGATCGGGCGTCTAGAAGCCGGTCTGGGCCTGGGGGTCCCGTACGGGATGGGGCGACAGCTCCAGAGGGCCCAAGGGGCTGCGGGCACAACCGAAGCCAGGCTCTCCCACTCCCATTCCCCGATGCGATAAAATACACCCTGAAACAGTGACTGCAGGAGAATGTGGGAAAGACTGCTTGCGGCCTTCAAGAAAGGCAGTGTTCAAGTTTAGGTAGTAAGCCAAAATAGAGTGAAAAGGATGGTTGCCCCACAGGCTCGCTCAGCTTCCCAAGTCTGCGCGGCCAGAGGGCGGGCCACTGGCTGGCTTAAAAGGCAAGATGACAATCTGGAAAACCAGCAGAGAGCCAGCAAGAGGGTTAACGGCCCTGATGTGGAAACAGCTTTGCGACTAGTTAAGAAAAATAAAAGACACGGGCCCCAGGACGGTGGGCAGAGGGGAGGCCAGGCCGCCCAGGGCATGTCGGGGCACCGGGCCCAGCGCTGGCCGGAGCCGTGCCCGCGGCGGTGCTCCCCTGCCTCCCCACTGCATACGAGCCCCTGCCGACCGCCCGCGGCCCGGCCTGTGCCGTCCCTCCAGGCTTCAGCGTGGACTGGTGGGCGCTGGGGGTTCTGATGTTTGAGATGATGGCCGGGCGCTCCCCCTTTGACATCATCACCGACAACCCCGACATGAACACCGAGGACTACCTTTTCCAAGGTGCGTGGGCCACCAGGTGTCTCCCGAGGCTTCAGGTGCCGCCCCCGGGCTGTGCGTTCGGGTCTCCCCCCACCCGCCCGGCCCGCACAAACAAGGTCGGCCCATCCCCACACACCTGCTCTCAGGGAAGCAAGGACCGGGGTGGGGAAGTGGGAGCGGCCGTGGTGTGGGCCAGTTCACCGGGAAAGACCGCCTGTCCTGATTTAGCCCAGACTCCTTCCTGCCGCCGCCAGGTGTGCGCCCTGGAGGCGTGGGTGGGCGGGGCCCGGGTCAGGGCTCCTTGCCACCTGCAGGTGCCGAATTCCCTGCCCCGGGATGCGGGCGCCCGGGAACGCGGTCGTCCTGGCAGCGCCCTCTGGTGGTCCTGTGCAGAGGCGCCCTCGTCCGTGAGGCCGCCGCAGGATCCGGGGCGGGCGGGGGTGGGGCCTCTGTGGCGGAGAGACCCTGCTGCTGCATGCAGGGAGCAGGGGCCAGGGGCCCTGCAGACCGCCCAGCTCCGGGCTGGGCAGACCAAACAGCAGGGAGCCTCGGGAAGGAACCAGGCTTCTCACCAGGGCCCCACTCGTTGCAGTGATCCTGGAGAAGCCCATCCGGATCCCCCGATTCCTCTCCGTGAAAGCCTCCCACGTCTTGAAAGGATTTTTAAACAAGGTACACCTGTGGCCGCGGAGAAGGCCGTCCGAGTGTGGCTGCCCAGGCTGCTGCGGGACCTGGGGGGGGGGGCGGCTCTGCTTTCCGACCGGACCTCTGCCCTGTGCTTCGGCGTCTTCGGTCATACTTGGCAAAACAGAACAAGAAATTGTGCCCGAGAGAAATTCAGTGAAAGTACCATCCGTCCGCTCTCAGCTGGGTGCTGAGGCGGCGGAGGGCATGCGGTGAAGCTCTTTAGGTCACACAGGGAAAGGAAGCTGCGTGTCCTCTGGCTGTGAATCCGGGCTGCTTTGCGCCATACTGACTGGTCCTTATTTGAACTCTGACCCCTAGGACCCCAAAGAGAGGCTCGGCTGCCGGCCACAGACGGGATTTTCCGATATCAAGTCTCACGCATTCTTCCGCAGCATAGACTGGGACCTGGTAAAGCACGGGACCCGTTTGCTGACCCCCCCCTCCAGGGCGGGCTGGGATGAAGGGTGTGGCGGGGCCGCCCTCTGGGGCCTTAGGAGAGGTCCTGCCTCGGTGTCCCCACCACGTGCTGTGCTGCCCGGGGGTCCGGTTGGGGACGTCCTTCATCTGTGACCACACCGCCTGGTTGATTCTGTGTAAAATCCACTGGTGGGAGCCCGTTTCATGGTTGGTTTACCAGAACCTGCCCTTCTTGGTCCCATCTTGGGCCGCGGTGAACAGTGATGGATACAAACCCTTTCCACTTTAGCACCCTGGTTCTTGGTACTAAAGGAAGATTGAACTGAATTTGGTTCACAACATATAAGTGGCTGCAGTTACTGAAATATAACCTTTAAATTGTGCTCCTGAGACAAAGGAGATTAGCTAGCTAATTAAGTGAAGATTGAACTTTAGCTCAAACTAGATTGGAAGAAAGCCCCGCTCTGGGCGCTGTCGCATCTCCCCCTCCCGCTGCTGTGGAGGCCTGCGGCCAGTGCTGAGGCCCGCCGGGGGCAGGGCAGCTCTCGTCCACTCCCTCTGGTCACTGTCACTTTCCACCCACAGGACTGTCGTCTGCGCATTTGTGGGGTCGCGGTGAGGAGCGCGCTCAGACCACGCGCCCACCCCGCCCACACCCAGCCCTGTCCAGGCCGCGGCTGGGTGATTTCAAAACACAATCCAGCGTCCTCTCCCTTGGAGTTATTAGACACAAATTCTTAGAACAATATTCAGAGCACAGGTACTTTTTAATTAAGAAAAAGGCTTTGGGGGCGCCTGGCTGGCTCAGTCAGTGGAGCGTGTGACTCTTGATGTCAGAGTCGTGTGTTCAAGCCCCACGTTGGGTGTAGAGCTTACTCAAAAAAACGGAAGAAAAGAGAAACTGACTTTGGTCCACTAGCACAAGGGAGGGCAAATTAGATTTGGGCTGGTTTCTGACCATTATCCGTACAGCTCGGGACACCTGGCCTGGAGGAAAGTGCCACCGCCAGGTGTCCACAACCCCCGGGCCACGCTGAGCCTCCATGGCCCACGTATTGACGGGCCGGGCCCATGGCAGGGCCTCGGGGGTTCCGCACAGCGCAGCCCCCAGCACTCGCTAGGCAGGTGTCATCCCACTGAGCTGGAAAAGGCCTTCGTAGATACCTCTGCCACTGTCGGCGGGGCTCCAGCCAGATGCCGATGGTGCATGCAGGGAGCAGGGGCCAGGGGCCCTGCAGACCGCCCAGCTCCGGGCTGGGCAGAGCAAACAGCAGGGAGCCTCGGGAAGGAACCAGACTTCTCACCAGGGCCCCACTCGTTACAGTAATCCTGGAGAAGCCCATCCGGATCCCCCGATTCCCGAGGGTGGCATCTGGCCATCTCTGGTCAGTGCATCCTGGCCGGAAGCACTCAAGTGCAGCCTGCGTTTGCCGGGATCAGAAGGCTAAGGGTTGATGGCGTGCGTGTGAAACGATGAGGGTGCTCTTCCACAAGCAGTGTCCACATTTATAAGCCACGTCCAGACCCCAATCGGTCGAGGAAGGTGCAGGTGGTCCCCTAGGGGACACGGGGGCCTGCGGGCCCACCCTTGGCTCTGCGGAGTGCGTGACCACCCGCTCGGCCGCCGTTGCAGACACGCCTGAGCGGAAAGACGCGTACTGCGTGAGGCGGCCCGCGGGGTCCGAGCGCAGTGCCCCGCCGTACTTGAGGGGATGCTGTTTTCGGTGGGAGGGATGTGTAGAGAGTGGAGGGGAAGAAGCATTTTGATAAAATGGGTGCTAGGGTCGCTCTGCCCTCACAGGGCGGCTCCTGGAATTCCCTCGCCACCCCCACGGCCGGGAGAGCAGGGTCTAGCACAGTCTCTGCTTTGCACACATCCGGTGGGGGGCTCATCACCCGGAGCTGGGGAAACAGGGACTAGCGGACAGGAGAAGCCCCGCTCGGAGATGCAGTCACCCTGGACCCCACTCTGCCTCTCCCACCCAGTCCTCAGACACAGCCTCCAGGTCTGGGCCTCTGCCCGCCCCCAGGACGGGACTGCTCCCTGCCTAGCCTTGCCAGGGGCAGCCTCCTCTGTCCAGGGACCTCCTGCTTCCCCTCAGGCTTCTCGGAGCCCCCGAGGCCCCCAGCACCCTCTGCGGGGCAGCCCACCGCCCTTGCCTCCCCCAGGCCCTCAGAACCTTAGCCTCCCTGGCCGCCACGCATGCCCCTTCCAGCCTCCTCTCTGCTTACACCGGCTCCGCCGAGCGGCGGCCTGCCTCTGGGCGGCATCCAGGTGGCACTGTTCTTGCTCACTGCTTTTGACTGAGGAAAGGAGGTGACGCTCTTGAGATGCTCGTGAGACAGTCTCGGAGGGAGGCTGAACAGCCTCACGCCCTCAGACCAGGGGATGGGGCCCCGGGATGGGGGGTGGGCGTGGAGGACCCCGGGAGAGCTTCTTGCTTCAGACCCAGCTCCACTTGCTTCTTGGGTCTGCTGCGACTTGCTATTTAAATCTTAAAGAAGCCGAGACCCTAAGGTGGGGAAATAGCTTAAGAAATACCCCCCCACACTTTTTATCAGAAAAGATTGCATACAAAAGAATACGGGTAATTGTGTATAAAAGGTGAGAAGCAACAAGGATGGGGCCTTGGTCCCCACGCACACGGGTGACCGCTCTGCCTGCAGGGACAGCCCGTCCTCTCTGCCACATGCCCTCTCCTGCCCGGGGACCGGATGCCGTGCCAGCCACATCCCTGTGCATGTCGGGCAGCCGGCGGGAAGGACTTGTCCATGTCTGGGACACCCCCATGTCCTCTACTTGCCGAAGTGGGGCCCGAGCTGCTCATGTTCCACGCCCGCTCTGCTTCTGTTGTAACTGGAACGGCTCGTCACGTCGGCCTTGGACAGTTCCACGGCCTGCGCGGGGACGTGTGGAGCCCCACGCAGGCAGGCGTGTCCAGGCTCAGCCCTACCGAGGGCCCAGCAGGCCTGGGCAGCGTGCTGCGTGCTTCCTCTCCCCGGCCTCACGCGTGGTTACACGGCACGGAGGGGACCCAACACGATGGCCCCACGGGGCAGGGCCCGTGTCTGTTGCTCACGGCTCAGTGTTCTCGGGCACAGCGCACACCCGCTGGGGGCAGGGGGAGGCTTGTGTGTGTCACGGAGGGACTGGGCAAGCAGGCCCTCACTGTCCTCACCTGTGTAACATGCTGCTGAGGGGCCCCTGGCCCGGGCACTCCGCCCTCTGGCATGAGCGTGTGTCAGCCCCATAAAGGGTGAGTTGGAAGTCAGAGTCTGGATCCTGAGAAGCCCTGTTTCCTGCCTGACGAGCATCCCTTGTGATTAGAAACAGAGGGTCAGTTATGGCTTTTCGGGGAGGAAGGTCCCGGTGGGACAAGGGCTCACCAAGCGGCGGCGTGGGCAGCGGTGTCCCTGCCGAGTCCAAGCTCCTTTACGACCAGGGTTCCAAGTTGTAAGAAAGGAAACGCTCCCGGGGCGCCTGGGTGGCTCAGTCGTTAAGCGTCTGCCTTCGGCTCAGGCCATGATCCCAGGGTCCTGGGATCAAGCCCCGCATTGGGCTCCCTGCTCAGCGGAGAGCCTACTTCTCCTTCTCCCACTCCCCCTGCTTGTGTTCTTGCTTTCACTCTCTCTCTCTGTCAAATAAATAAATAAAATCTCAAAAAAAAAAAAAAAAAGGAAACGCCCCCCAGACCAGCCTGGTTCGGTTTCAGGGGCCGGGCTATGGGGGTGCAGACGCCCAGCCGGCTCTGTCCCGGGTACAGGGCCCACGTGGCCCATGCTGCCAGCATTTCTAAACTCAGGGTTTTTCTGGCTTCAGATGCTTTCTCCTAGATTTGTGTTTAAGGGAAAAGAAAGCTAGCCTTCAAATACAGGACATACTTAAACACGGAGTGTCTTCCTGTTCCGTCCTGTGGTTTGAGTCCCTGCAAAAACCCAATCAATCTGACTTCTTGCCTTGTTCTTCCCAGTTGGAGAAGAAGCAGGCCCTTCCGCCATTCCAGCCCCAGATAACCGACGAGTACGGTCTGGACAACTTCGACACCCAGTTCACCAGCGAGCCCGTGCAGCTGACCCCAGATGATGAGTAAGGCCTGGGCGGGGGGCGGGGGGGCGGCCAGGAGGGTCGGATCACCCCGTCTGCCGTCTGCCCTGTCCGGTCGGCCGCGGGCTTGGGGGGCAGGGGCTGACACCAGTCCCTGTGCTCTGCCTGTGCACACAGGGACGTCATAAAGAGGATCGACCAGTCCGAGTTTGAAGGTTTCGAGTACATCAACCCGTTACTGCTCTCCACCGAGGAGTCCGTGTGAGGCCGTCTTCTCTGTCATGGACACGTCTGTGAATGACCCCTTCACTCTATCCTTAACCACAGCGCATGCATGCCAGGCTGGACGCAAGGCTCCAAGCGCGGCCAGGAGGGACACTTGCCGCTGAGACCGTGGACGGGGCGTCCAGCCGGCCCTTCTCGGAGCGGAACAGTCTGGCGTCTGGGCCCGCGCGGCCGGCTTCGTGCTGGAGGAGTTTGCTTCTTGTGCCTGCACCGCGGAGGACCCGTGGTGACTGTGTCCGAGGGAGAAACTGCCCCACGATTTCGAAGGTGCACACTTTCCACAGAAACAGAACTGACCTGCTCCGCCAGGAGAGTTAGCCTATAATGTCCTGAGGAATAAAATGTGCCCATGATGTTGAAGCCTCCCTGGTGCCTTTTTTCTGCGAGCGGCACCTGCCCAGAGTCGCGGGCGACACCCACCCGGGAGGCCCCAGAGCGGGTGGGGTCTGCGCCAAGTGGCGGCTGGGGACTGGGGACGGGAGTCCAAGTGCCCGCAGGGACGCACTGCGATGAAGAATTTACAAATTGGGAACGTTTTCTAAATCCCGGTAGGTTTCTGTTAATATTTAACACGTGTGTCACACCCGTGCGTCGCCATGGTCCAGCGCGGAGGCCACACGGCATCCAGACGGATCCTGCTGCTGACAGAAGCACCCGGAGACCAAAAAAGGTAAGGAAGTTGAAAACAAAATCTGCACAAAATATTTCTGCAAACACTAAGCTCCATGATATCCTGTATTAAATCTTCAAAAAAATATTTTTATCGGTAATAAGTATGCTCAGAATTAGAAAATTTAAAAACATCTGCGTGTAGGTGCCCCTAGCCTTACATAATAAATCTAGAAGACCCACGAACATTCCACCCCGGTTGCAGAGTAGCTTTTCTACAACACAGAGACTTGTCTCAACCAGTGATGCAATTGCAACCGGGAAGACTTGCCTCCAAAGACAGAAATTGGGGACCCCAGAGCAGATCCCGAGAGCCAACTTCTGGGTCTCACGGGGGTCACAGCCCGGAGCTGACATCCATAGCACAGCGTCCGCCCGAGGGCTAGGTGGTCAGTCGGGACTGGTGAGCGGAGCCCTGGGACGGGCTGATGTCACACGGGGAGGGAGAGAGCCCCATGTGCCCAGGAGGGGATAACAAACGGCTGCTGAGAGCCCCCTTGGGCACAATGACTGTCTGTTCCAACAGGATGGGGGCCCTGGATTTGTTGAGACTGAAAGCATTGATTTCTTGCTGCCAAACAGCGGCTCGGGTTCCAGCTGGGCGGGTCCTGTGCAGACGTGTGCACACGGCCGGGCTGGTGGCTCGGGGACACGTAGAGCCATCTGCTTTATAAATTCAAGAAGGGGAAGGTAGCGCTGCAGTGGGGTGGGAAGCAGCAGCCCCAACATTTGCGAGCAGCATGGGTTGTCTGGATGGCCCGTGGATGGAGACACCGTGGCCGTGGCCAGCGCAGTCTGTGGTTGGCGCGGTGAGCGGGCAGCGCCCGTCCCCAGCCATCTTCCTCCCACAGCCGGCGTTTGCGGGCCAAGGCCGGGCAGGCTTCTCGCATCCACTAAAGAAAGACTTAGAGGAACACGCATGCTATTATTTCTGATAAAACTAGGTGTTTCCAGAAAGCAGCAGTTTTGGAAGGTGTTTTTATTTTATTATTTTTTTAAGATTTTATTTATTAGAGAGCGAGCACACAAGCAGGGGGAGCAGGAGGGAGAAGCAGGCTTCCCGTGGAGCAGGGAGCCCGACGCGGGGCTCGATCCCAGGACCCTGGGATCATGACCTGAGCGGAAGGCAGTCGCTTAACCACTGAGCCACCCAGGCGCCCTGGAAAGCATTTTCTAAAAAATAGACTTTTTATAGAGCAGTTTTAAGTTCATATCAAAATTGCAGGGCATCTGCAGAGATTTCCCACATGCCCCTGCCCACACGTACCGCCACCCCTACCCCCACCCTCCCTTCCCAGGGGCCACTTGTGACCGCGGACGAACCGCGCAGACATGTCATCGTCCCCAGGGTGCTGGGTGCACATCTTGGGGGCGCAGCGCAGTTTGGACAAAATGATGACATGTACCCACCAGTGCAGATCATGCAAAGTGGCCTCATCGCCCGAAGTCCCATGTGCCCGTCCGCGGTGCCCACAGGTCTCTCGACTGTCTCTGTAGTTTTGCCTTTTCCAGAAGACCCTACAGGGGGTCACGCAGCATGCGGTCTGCAGACTGGCATCTTTCCCTTGGTCACATGCAGTTAGGTTCCTCCACGGTGTCTTCATGGCTCGTGACCCGCTCCCTGCCACCACTGCTCTGCGGCCACGGTGGGTGCCACAAAAGCCCAGCTCTTCCAGAATCTGTGGGCCGTCAGCACTGGAAGGAGAGCTACCTATAGATGATCTTGTGCCCCGTTTTCCACTGGCCCCGGAAGCCCAACACCTGGCTGATGCGGAATGTTCTGGCACACTGGCCTGCCCACTGTGATGACGCCTGGTCCAGTCCCGCCCAAGTCCCCGCCCGCCCGTGGGTGAGGTGTCTTCCGCCCGGGGTGGCCGGCACTGCATAATGAGCACTTCATCTGGGGAATTAAAACACGGTGTGAGCAGGGTCTGCGGAGGCAGGAAAACGTGCAGCCCCCGCCTGTCCGCAGACGCGGCCAGTTCTGCTCACGAGTCTCAGCTCATGCACCTGGGCCTGGTCCCTCTGCTGAGCAGCTCTGTCCATTCCGGACGGCAGGAGAGCGCTCTGCTTAGCGTCAGCCAAAAAGGGAGAGGAGCCCGGGTTTCGGTCCCGATACAAACACACCACACCAGGAGTCCACACTGACATTTTAACACGTGGCTTCCATGGCGGAGAGGACACGGTTCCGGCAGGGGGAGGCTGGGCCTCCACACTGGCTAGGCTCACCACACCACGTCTTCCGTGCTTTCCGCCAGGCACTGAGCAAGGTGGCCATCGATGTCCAGCAGGGACAGACTGCAAGAGGGAGGAGATGGTCACCCAGGCACGCGAACGCTGGCCACACGCCACCTGGCCGGGGCACCCGCCACGCACCTTCACGGCCTTCCCTGGTGTGACCACCTCACCAAAGGTCAGCCAGAGAGAACCCCGCAACAGTCTCCATAGCTGGTCGGAAACGGGGAAGGTCCAGAGAGGCCCTACGAGCCAGAACAGGCCTTCCCAAATCCTGTTCCCCGGGGCTGTTTCTCTGGGCCAGGCGCTCAGCGCACCTGGATACACGTTCTCAAGGCTCACCCAGGCACCTGCGTCTGGGGGGAGGGGGGCGCCATGTGTCTGAACGAGCCTCCCAGGGATTCTGGAACCCACTCAGCTTGAGAACCTCACGGCTCCCAGGGAACTGCTTGTCCTGGAGCCTGAAAGCCCACCCGGCGGTGCACAGGACAGCGTGAGAAGCTCCTCTGCAGGGCCTCAAGGTCGAGGGCGGCCCTTCCTTGCTCCCTGGCCTGCCCACGGCTGGGCCTCTGTCAGGGGTCCGTCAGAGGGTCACGTCCTCTCTCATGAAAACCGCCCCACTTGGCCCCCCAAAAAGGAAAAGCACAAAGGCTGGGACCCCAGGAGCACGATCACTGTCCGTCCAGAGACGCAGGGAAATGAAGTGGGTGGAAGGTGCGTGTGCAGCTCAGGTCTGAGATCGTGTTTTCTTGACGTGGACGGACCAAGCCCCCTTAGGGAGGGGGTTCAGTGAACCTGGGCTGCCAACCTACAGCTCTGAGGGCTCCGAGGCCTATGGGTTGGCCTCTCAGTGTCCAGTGGGGTGTGGGGAGGGGTCTGGATTCGTGGCACAGAGCACTTTCAGTCCCTGATCTCATCTGACCCCATCAAGGAGGGAGGGCCAGGCAGGACCGTCTCCGATGTGCTTGAGAGCTGTGGGTGGGCAGCTTCTGGCCGTGCCCCAGAGAGTGGCAGAGCTGGGGTGCTCAGCAGGGCTGCTGGTGGACACACTCCCACAACGCGGCCAAGCCCACCGGCTGCAAGCAGCAGTGTTCCTGTGTCCACCCGTCGGCTGGCCTGCCCTCAGCTCCTCGGCCTCCTGCTATTGGCCAAGGCCCGTCCAGAGCCCCCTCCTGCAACCCTTACGCTCCAGACGGGCCCAGCCTCCCTGTACCTCCCTGGGCCTGGCAGCACGAGTGATGACCCCCTTCCTGTTGGGACTTAAATGTGCCCCCCAGCCTGTCCCAGGCCGGCACGTGTCACGGTGGCCGGAGCCCCACCTGCACTTACAGAGCGGAGCTCAGCACACCGGTTTTGCCCCCGCGGCCTTCCCCAGTGGGGCACCCTGGGCCTCTGTTAGCAGCTGACAGAGCGGACACCCCCTTCATCACCATGGCTCCCGCTGGACCCTCTGGAGACGCCTCTGCGCCATGGCCTGAGGCGGTCTGCCCACAGGGCTTCTCCCTAGCCCCAGAGACCTCCCAAGATGTGACCCTTCCTCTGTCCGATCTAGAGCCATCCGGCTCAGCTGGCCAAGTTCACAGGCCAGAGTAGAAAGGCCCGTCCCTGGAGCAGCACTGCACGATGGTGGGGAGCACGGCATCGCCTCTCGCCCTGCTGCTCTGGGCCGCCTGTGCCCCTCTGGTGGCCGCCAGCTGCCCTCGCAGACTTCGTAGGGCTGGTCAGTGGGCTCCCAAGTCCCTAGGGCCCCTGCCTGCTCTCTCCAAGGCTGCCAGGAGATTCTAAGGTCTGGACCGGGTCACCTTGTCTGGGGTTTCCAGGTGGTATCCCTCGGGGGGGGGGGCACCCTCTGGGACCCTTCAGACCCTCCCCCCACCGAGTAAGCGAACTTGGTCTCAGCAGCCCTGTCCCGCACGCAGTTTCTGCAGCAGCTTGCCCAAGACGGGCCTGCCTTCCGTCACACCGAAGCCCGCGTGTGGCCGTCGGCGCGGCTGCAGGAGAGGAGACTCGGCCCAAGAGCCTCCAGGCGTCTGCCTCAGACACAGCAACCCGCAGGGGCCCCGCACTGGCCAGGTTCCCCTCGCACACGCGGGACACAACTCAGCTTCTGGCTTCCCCATCCCCATGTCAAGTGGCCCATGGGAGCCCGTCCTCCCAACCGCCCCCCGAGAGCCCACAGAACACGCGAACCCAGCAGCAAGCGGATGGGGTTTCACACCCCGTTTGTCGAATCCACCACGTAACCATCCGTCGCATCACAGAATAAAGCCGTCCTGAGTGACCTGGAAACGCTAAGGCTTTGAGAAGAACGGTGCGTTCATCCCACAGCACCCTGTCCCCAAAGCACACCCATCACCAGAAGCCCTCGGGTCACCAGTCACCCCCGTGGCCTGTCAGAAGGGCAGAGCGCAGCCTCAGTCTCTGGGTCAAAAATTTCCCAAGAGGGGCGCCCAGCTGGCTCAGTCAGCAGAGCATGTGACCCTTGACCTCGGGGGTCAGGAGTTCCAGCCCCACGCTGGCTGTAGAGTTTACTTAAAAATATTTTTTTAAATAAAAGATATTATATATTAAAACAATTTTTCCCAAGAATCACTAAAAGCTAACAGTTTTCTAGGGAAGTCACAAGACAGTTGGACAGTTTAGTTACCGCGTGCACCTGCCACACCGGGCCCTCCCTCCCATGGCCCAGGTTGTCTCCCTGCCCCAGGGTCCTGAGCATCCCAAGGGCCCGCGCCTTTGTTTGCAGTGACCCATGTGTCCCCAGTCACAGGGCGGACCTGAGGGGTGTGTCCTGGCCCGAGGACCCTCTCCTTTGCAGTCACATGGAAGAACGCGCTACGAGCATTTCAGACACGCTGAGGCCTGGACCCCACTGCGCTGACACCTACTTTGGGGAAAATGAGACACTCTGCCAAGCCTTAATTTAACTGCTTAAGAAACTCAAATCTGCGGTTTTTCTCTCCCTGCTGTCTCTGTCATCGGGAATCTTTCCTTTAGACTGTGTAGAAACGCCAGCATCCCAAAGACGAGCCCCTTCCGGAAGAGGAGAAAAGGTGGGGCACCCTGACAGCTTCTGCCAAGAAAACACATTTCCCGCCAGGGTCTGCAGTGGCGTCCTCTGCCCCTGGGCTTGGTGGACTAGGCGTGAGTCGGGAAGACCACGGTTTTTAAAGAGTGTTCACCGCATTCTCAGAACTGGCGAGCCGGTCGGTATTTGCAACCCACAACCATCCCAAAACACAACTACAGGCAAGAGGCATCGCAGTGAGATGCTGGGTCTGCCAACATTCTGCAAATTCCCCGGTGCTCCTGTGGGCCGCTGAGCCGTCTCCGCCAGGCCCGGCTTGTGGCTCCGCCTGCCGGGGCTTCACCCACATGCACCGTCCCTGTCCCTGTCCCCGTGTGGGACAGCCACCACCTCGCCCAAACCAGGCTGCTCTTGCCTCCCCAGCCCTGGGCTGTGCGGGCACTTCAAGGAGATAAATGTGGGGGTACTGGGCTCACCCCAGCACCGGGCTTTCAAAGCCTTGTTCCCGTAACAACGGTGCAGACTGGAGGAGCCCAGACAGTTGACCACCGACCGACAGGATCATGACGGGATCAAAAGATCTTCGTGGGCAGGCTCTGTGTGCTCATCCGAACCAGGGGCTTGAGGGGGTTTGGTCTGCCGTCAGCTCCGTCGCCCTCACTGTCCAGGATGGTGTTTGCTTCTGGAGGACCAGGGATGCGGCCCGGGACTTGCACACCATGTCTCAGCCACAGGAAATCTGGAGCTGCCCACTTACTAAAACCTGCCGTCCATTCACTGCACCTGAGCCCTATGACCCCCACACCTGTGTCCTTAGCTGTGGGACGTGGCCCACAAGCTGCGCAGTTCGGGTTTAACATCTCAGCAAAATTGAATTCCATTCCCCTTACTTAAAAAAAGATATAAAGAGGGCACCTGGGTGGCTCGGTCAGTTAAGCGTCTGACTCTTGGTTTCGGCTCAGGTCATGATCTCGGGGTCGTAGGATGGAGCCCTGCGTCAAGCTCCATGCTCAGCAGGGAGACTGCTTGGTCCCTCTCCCTCTGCCCCTACCCCCCATCTGCACTCCCTGTCTCTGTAAAATAAATAAATACATCTTTTTTTAAAAAAGGAATATAAAAATATACAATGAGTTCTTAAAGGAAAACAGCATCTCTAGGCACAAAGAGTCTTCTTTTTTAAAACCTACCCCTACGAAGATACCGGTGGGACACTTTAAACAGGAAACTGCTTGGCGACCCACAGCCTGGGGGGGGGCCCTGGAGGCCTGGAGATGGCAGTCACCACTAGGTTCCCTGTGACTTAGAGGTGGGGCTCCCTGCCCTCCGGCTGCAGAGTCGGCTCCAGGGAGACTGCCGCCTGTCCACGGGGCTCCAAAGGACGAGTGAGCCGTGGACCCCCAGACCATACACCTGCGCCGTCTGGCTAACGGGTTCAGTCACTGAGCCCCGCAAACTCCGCAGGCACCAACTACCACCTGAAGAGGCCGAAGCTGAGCCCAAGCACCCCTCGGCCTTCTAAACGTGGCTGTGGCTCCCAAACAGGGCTGGGGTGAGCGGAGGGGAATGGAGGCCAGGCCCCGCGCACTCACCTGGGGGCGAAATCGGCCTGGCACATGGGGCAGCTCCGCAGGGTCGCCTCCCACAGCTGCTCCTGGGCGCCAGGGGTCCCGCGGGGCTCAGGCGCGGAGCGTCGCTGCGGGGACCGGGCAGGGGACCCCGAGCGCCCCCGGGCCCCAAGCAGCACCCGGTAGGAACGCCCTGGGTCCCCGCCTCCCCTCGGGGCCGGTGGGAAGGGCGTCCAGGAAAAGGTCCGGGCTCCCACGGTGAACACCTCGGGGGGCGCGGCGCGCTCGGGACCCCGGCCGGGCTCCTGCCAAACGAGGTCGTCGGGCCGCGTCAGCCGCGCCCGGGCGCCTCCCCGGCCAGGGCGCCCGCCCCACTCCACACCCGGCCTCCCCGGGGGCCCCCCCACTACGCACCGGGCCGGGGAAGGCAGGCAGCGACGGCAGCTCTCCGTCGGGGCTCAGATCCGCGCTCCCAGCTCGCAGCAGCTCCGCCCACGGCCGCGCGCACTCGCCGCTATCCCCCGGGAGGGGCCCCCCGCGGCCGCTGGGGGTGCGGGGAGAACTCAGCGGGGGACCCGGCGGGGGCGGGGAACCGAGTCGGGTTCCGGGAAACACGTGGGCGCGGGGCCCCGGAGCGGCCAGGGGACACCGGCCTCCCCCCTACCCCCGGCCAGCCCCCCTACGCCTCTGCCCCCCCACAGGCCTCCCCCCCACCAACTCTCCCGGCCCCCGGCCTCACCCGCCCCCCGAGGACGGCCTCCGGCGGCGCAACCCCTGCCGCGGCCTCCGCGCCGCCTCCATCCGCCCCCAGCCGCGCGTCCGGCGGAAGTGAGCGGCCCGCCGGGGACCCCGCCCCCGACATAGACCCCCCCCCCCCCCCCCCCCCGCTGTGGACCCCCCCACCCCCACCCCCGCGCCAAGCTCCTGTCTCAAGTGCGCTGTGGACCTGGCCGCCCCCAGCCCCGCCAGCGCGCCCCGATCCCTCCCCTGTGCGCGCTGGAGCCCGCCCCTGGCCGCGCACCCCCACCCCACAGTCTGCTCCTGGGGCCCTGAGGCGGCCTCCCGTTCGTGACACTGTCGGAGGGGAAGGTGTCCTGACCTCCACATTGGAGGAGAGGCAGGCCACGGTTCCTTCCTGCACCAGAGGCGGGACTGAGGTGGGGGAGGCCGACCGGCCCTGAGGGGGCTGATGTCCAGCTGAGGAAGGGATGTGGGGGGACCCATCTGCTGTCTTCCGGAGGCTTGGGGTCTGCAGAGGCTTAGGAGGAGGAACTGGGCACAGAGTCAGGCTGCAGGATCCCTTCCCCCTCTGCCCCTGGAAGCTCCCCTCAGTTAAAGCCCACCTGCCCCATGCCCTGGCTCTCCACCTCCCGATGCCCTGGACAGCTCCCAGCCTCAGTTTCCAGCTGTGTGGAAGGGGATTCGGCCTGTCCTTCTTAGGACGATCGTGTTTCCCTACTAAAGGGAGGAACTTGGTTTTCGGAGTTAAGAAAGAAAAGAGAGGCAACAAAGTCCAGGTGGCCAGCCTGGGGGGGGGGGGTCGGTCCTGGGCCAGGGTCCGGTGCGGCGGGGGTCCTCCAGGGCTCTGAGGGGCTTCCCTGAGACTCGGGGCCCAGGTGCTCTGGCCGGGCGACCACTCCATCCACCACTTGGTGGCAGCAGATGCCCAGGGCACTGTCGGCCACTCATGATCCTGCAGAGCCAGTGCCCGGTGGGCCCCAAGGTGAGCCCCTGGGTGACCCCCACCCTCACCAGGGCTGGAGTGTGTAGGGGGCTGGGTGGCAGAAACTCCCCTCCATAGACAAGCAGATGTCACTTGGGGTCCTGGGACTCCTTGGCTCTTCCCAACCCCAGCAGCTTTGGGCTCTGCTCTGCACCCCCTTCCTCAGGGGCTCCCACAACCCTGTTCCAACCTCCTCACCTTGGCCCCTCTGCAAGCCACTGTCCTGCCCTCCTCCAGTCCCAGGTCTTGGGCACCCCCCCTCACTGCACACTCCAGTCCCAGGGCCCCCCATCCGTGAGTCAAGGTCATCCGCCTGTGGCACTGAGGTCACCCTTCATCCGGTTGCCCGTGCAGACCTCCACAGGGGGGACAGGCTATGTCAGGGATTGTTCTAGATCCTGGAGACCTCCAGGGGAAGGAGACGGGGTCCTCACCCTCAGAACCTGCCAACCAATCGAAAACAGAACCCACGTGCATAAAAGAGCAGAGCCACCACACAGGGTGGTCCTAGGAGCCCCTGAAGGAGGTGGCCTGCAGCTGGGCCTGCTCCCAGGTGAGGGCAGCCCAGATGTGAGGCCTCCCTGGTAGGGCTCAGTGCAGTGTCCGGCAGACCCAGGACTGCCAAACAGCTTGTGGCGGGAGCTCCCAGACACGGGCCCATGGGCCCTGGCTTCAGCTTCGGCAGCTTCAAAGCCTTAGGGGGGGGGGGGGCGCCACCGCATGTCCGCAGTCTGGCCATGGGGACACTCAGAGGGAATGGCGCCAGGCCTCCCCGCGGCAGAGGAAGGTACAGCCGGGCCTCAGAGAGGCAGCGTGCACTCAGCTCTCCGGCCATGCTGGGAAGTTGCGTGGGGACATCTGTGTGAGCAGCTACTGCGCCTGAACAGGGCTCCGGGAACTGGACACTGGAGTCTTCAGCATCCCAACCACTCCTGCCCCTTCCAGTTCCCTTCTCTACAGGCCTCACACGGCCCCGCTCGCTGACCGAGAAGGGCAGAGCAAGGCATTGGCAGGGAGGGGTCCCAGATGGGCCCCGGACGAGGGCTGGCCTGACGGAGCCTGGCCGTGGCCTACGGCACAGAAGGAGCGGGGCGGCAGGGGGCACCCTGCTCCTTGGCCTCGGCCAGCCCGGGGGCCTCGTTTGCCCTTGACTGCCAAGGGCGAAGCCCGGGCCCCCAGGCCAGGCCTGCGCTCACTGGCAGAACAGAGGCCCTCGGGGACTGGCCTTCTGGGGGCAGCCGAACTGCAGCCATGTGTACAAGCTGTCCTCCCGGGGGCTTCTCCTCTCTGGTTTCACCGGCCGCTGGGGATTAGCTCCGCCATCACGGCTGGCACCCTTGGTCTGGGCTACCTCCACGGAGCACAGAGCCGGGGTGAGGCGCCAGGCGAGCGGCAGGTGCGAAGCCCCGCCCCCGCCGCCCCTGCCTGCACCAGGGCTGTCTGGAGGTGGAGTGCGGACGACCCCACCGCTGGGCCCACCTTGTCGCAGCTGTCCCGGCGTCATGGGCAAGACGCAGCAGCCATGCTGGGGCTGGAGGCTGAACGGTTGAACCTGACTGAAAGCCACCTGCGGAGGTGACTGGCAGTGAGTGGAGCTTCCCTGGAAAATGATTTCTGATTGGTTCTGATGCTGGAGCTGCAGACACAGATTTTTATGAGCCCAAATTCATGTTTACAAAGACCATTTCAGCCATT
Source organism: Neomonachus schauinslandi (assembly GCF_002201575.2). Classification (NCBI taxonomy): domain Eukaryota; kingdom Metazoa; phylum Chordata; class Mammalia; order Carnivora; family Phocidae; genus Neomonachus; species Neomonachus schauinslandi. The sequence continues at coordinate 1,021,452 of NC_058406.1, forward strand.
CCCGAGAGGCCCCCCTCAGGCAAAGCAGCAAGTGCTCCAGGGGCAGGGGTGGGGGGCCCCTCCCTGCAGCCCACTCTCTCTGCTCTCCCTGGCTTCATCCACAGGGAAGTGAGGGCGCTGTGCGTGATGACCTAGAACCCCCTCCCTGCCAAGGTGCCCGTCCCAGCATTGGGCATGTGTGGCCAGCCTATCCGGGGCCTCTCCCTGCCCAGCACCTTCCACTACCAAGGAGCAAAGGTCTCGGGTCCCGGTGCTCTCAGAGCCAGGGTGGGGACGGGTTCCTTGCTCCTCTGGCCAGTCTGATGCCCCCAGGAGCCCAGCTGGGGCTCCCCATCAGCTTGAGCCGGGGAAACCCTGTTAGCCAGACCCTGGCCTGGGTCCAGCTGGAGTGTGGTCTAAGCCCCACTTAGCTGCTCTGCACCCTCCTCGGACCGGGTAGGGGCTGGTTCAGCCATCAGGCCACTGTGCAGATGGGGTCAAGATGGCAAGGATGGACAAGAACGGGGACTGAGGCTGGCAGGCATGACCTGGAAAGCCCTAGAAAGCAGAGTGGCCTTCCGACTTCTAGGTGACCCTGGCAGCGGGTGGCACGCGTGCTCATGGCGGGGGTTGCCACCTCCTAGGCCGAGCGGCCCTCAGGGTGCCCTGGCCGGGCCTGCTCACCAGGTGAGCGCACCAGGAACGCTGGGCTGCCTCCTCCGCAGAGCCGGGCCTGCGGGCGAGTCCAGGCAGTGGGCTACCCTGGGCCACACCTGCCAGCCGGTGTGTGCCAGGCGGGCCAGCGCGCTGGCAGCCAGGCAGCAGCATTCGTGGGAGTGTGCGGTGCCAGGCAGACAGGCCAGATTGAAACAGTTGCCTGGGAAACGTGGCAGGACCCGTCGGGCAGCAGAGTGCGTGTGTGGGGCCCACTCACCGGCTCGGGAACGAGGGCTCCGCAGCCTTCTCAAGGCATCTCCTCCCCATGGGGATGGGCGTCCATGGCTGAGACCCACCAGTGCTCAGCAGGCTCAAACCCTGGGCTGCCACAGCCTCCAGCCGCACCCCAAAAACCCCAAAGCCAGGAACCAGCTGGGGAGTTGGCACAGGAGAGATGGCGGCCCTGTCTCCACGCCCCCATCCCAGCCACCGCCTCTCTCCTGGACAAACCCCTCTCCCAGCGGTCCTTTAGAAACTGGCCGAGAGGTCCCCACCTGCCCCACTGTCCACTCCCTTCTCGGCGGCTGCCCTCTGCCCAGTCACACCGGCCCTTCCTCTGTCCTGATCCAAGTCTGCAGCTCAGGCTTCTGCCCTCACCGGTTCGCCTGCAGGTGGTAGCTCCTGCTGGCCCTTGGGCTCTGCTCTGGTGTCCCCTCCACCGAGAAGCCTTCCTGACCCATCCGAAGCTCCTCCGCAGGCCCTCCCTCCACCTGGCGGGTGCTGCTGGGTTGTTCCGCCCCGAGAATGGGAATTGTAGGCTGGGTGTTTTCTGCCTTCCCAGGAGGGTGAGCCGACACTCTGCCCCCAGAGCGTCCCCAGAACCTCAGGGAGTGCCAGCCCAGAGGGACCCAGACTGAACTAGTCAGCCAACCCTGAGGGTGAACCAGGGGTGGAGGAGATGGAAGTCAAGCAGAGACCAAGCTTTGGGGATACTGGGGGTTAAACAGCGTTGAACGAAATTCCGTGTCTGCTGGGAACCTGTGACTGTGACCCAGTTTGGAAGCCAGGTTTTCGTAGATGGAATCTGGTTAAGATGAGGCCATATTGGATTAGGGTGGGCCCGCAATCCGGTCGGACTGGTGTCCTCCTAAGAAGAGGGGAGCTTGCACACAGAACCACGAAAACACAGAGGCAGGGCTGGAGCCGTGCAGCTGGGAGCCCAGAAAGCCGGAAAGGGCAGTAAAGACCCTCCCCAGGGCCTTCCGAGGGAGCAGGGAGCGTGGCCCTGCCCACACCTTCAGTTTGGACTTCTGGCCTCCGGAGCCGTGAGAGGACTGGTTTCTGTGGTTTCAGGCGGCCAGTCTCGGGTCATTCGTGCAGCAGGCCCAGGACGCTCTCCAAGCCGCCAGCACCAAGTTCGGTCTGGTCACCACGGCGGGGAGGGGAGCAGCTGGGCATCCCGAACCCCCCCACCCCTGGGTCCCGCCAACCACCCCGCAAAGCAGAGAGTGTGGCCCAGAGCAGAGCCAGCTCAGTTTCAAACCCATGGCTTTCCTGGGAAGGGCCCAGGATGGGCGACCCTGGGCCGGAGCCCCTCTGGGACAGCCTGGCTTCTCGGCTCCATGGGGGGCAGCTCTGCCCATCGGCTGCCTGCTTGGGGCAGATCTGCTGGCTGGAGCCTCGACTTCCTGAGATGCCAGGAGGTCCCTGTGCCTTCCAGGCCCCGGACCGGGACCGCAGCCCCCAGGAGCCCCGGCTGTGTCACCCCCATGTCTGTGTGTGAGAGCTCGGACCTGGAGAGGTCCCATCCCCTCCCCTGGAGGTCCTTGGGCTGGCTGCCCGCGCACCTGCTGTGGCCCACAGTGCGGGGTGGGGGTGGGGGGCTCTCCGTCAGAGGAGCTGTTGGGCCCCAGCCTTCCCTCCTGCCCCCTCTCCCTCCTCACTCTCCCTGCTCCTCCCCTTCCCTTCCGCCTCTCCCCTCCCCTCCTCCCCCTCCTCTGCCCTCCTCCTTTCTCCCTCTTCCTCTCCCTCCTCCCTCACCCCTCTTCCCCTTTCCCCTCTGTCTCCCTCCTCCCCCTTCTCTTCTTTTCCTTCCCCTTCTGTCCCTTTCCCCTAACCCTAACCCTCCTCCTCTGCCCCCTTCTCTATTTGAGGGCACAGAAGCCTGGGCCCCATGTGGAGACACAGAGGCTGGGTCAGGGGTCAGCGGACTTTTATTTGACCTCTCTGGCAATAACAGGTAGAGGTCTTTGGGGGCAGGGGTGGGGGGCACAGGCAGGGAGAGCTGCCTCTCTCCTACCCCACCCCCAGGAGTTAGGGACCTGGAGTAATTTCACTGGCCTCTGGGTCTTACTGGGACCCTTTGGCCAACCAGAAGGCCAGGCTGCAACCAGGGGTCACGGGGTCATCAGCCTGCAGCACAATGAGGGACACCAGTCCCAGCACAGGGTCTGTCTCCCCTTTCCACTTGCCAGGTTTGGGGCAGGAAGCTGGTAGGGACATAACCAGTTTTTGTCTGGTTGGGGGAACCGGGCTGGCGTTCTGACCCGAGACCCTTGGCTTCACCCTCCAGGAGGCAGGAGCAGCGGGAACCTCCCCAGGGCCCACCCACCCGCGGGGCTTCTCCTGCTGCCCACCCCTCAGGCCAGAAGACAGCCCAGCTTCCCGGGGATCCCGTCTGAGGCCTGCAGGGGCCGTGTGGCTGGTGGGAGCCTGTGGACTCCCCAAGCAGGGGGTGGGCACCCAGGCAGGCAGCTGCCCCAAGCCCCCTTGAGCCACTGAGATGGGCCTGCCCTCTGTCCTGCTGCTCAGTCACCCCCCGCCCCCGCCTGGGGGCCTCCAGCCCCTAAGCCGCTCTGCAGACCTCAGTCGAGGAGGCATGGGGGAGGGGTCCCGGCCAGAGCAGCGGCCCCTGGAGACAGCCAGACCCCAGTCCCCGAGGCACCTTTGGGCCCATCTGGCCACTCAGAGGTAGGAGGAGGGACTGGTTGGAAAAACCCAGAGGGGAGGGGGCGGAGGGAGAAGGGCACTGGGGTCTGGAATGTGGGACCTGTTTGGGGTTGCTCTTGGCACTCCAGGATGGCACAGGTGGCACCCCACTCCACTCCAGGGAGTCCCCCACCCCCAGCCCGCCCCCAGTCAGAGCTGGAAGGACGGACAGAACCAGCTGGACCACCGCAGAGGCCGGGCCAGGCAGCCCCTCTCCTCCCACGCTGCTTCCCTCGTTTCCCCAGGGAATGCTGGGGCTTCTGCCGCCCAGACTCTCCTCACGCACACGGCCGGTCGGGTCTCTGCCGCTGGTCACCCCACCCAGGCCAGGGCAGCTGCTCCCGGCGGTCCGGCGGCCGCGGCAGACGGGGTCACCCTCGCGGGGGCCGGCTTGCCCTGGCACAGTCCCCCCCTTCAGGGAGGGGACGGCGGCCCGCTGGGGTCTGAGCAGCCCTGTCCTCCCAGCGGTGGGGCTGGTGGGCCCAAGGCCCTGCCTGAGGTGGAGGTGGGGACAGGTCCCTGCTTTCTCAGAGCCCTGCCAGGTGGCAGAGCATGAGGCTGTGGCAGGGCTGGGTGGGCGAGAGCTGCTGGGCCTGTTCTCAGTGAGCTGCTTCCCCCACACTCTGCCCTGTGAGCAGCCACACTGAGGGGCCTGGGATCTCAGGCCATGCTCACATCCGGGGCCCAGCCCGATCCAGCCCCATTTACAGACAGGCCCACCGTGGCCCGGGGCCATCTGTCCCTGTGTCCTAGACCACAAGACCGTGAGCAAAGAGCTGACGCTTGAACCCAGCCTTCCGTCACTGCTGCCTGGGCTCCAGGTCTCGCTGACTCAGGGGCAGCCAGGGCCCTTGCATAGGACGGATTGAGGTCACAGCGTGAAGGGAAGTGTGGGGTGCTCTGAGTACCCAGGAGACCCAGCCCAAGGCTGGGCAGACCCCAAGGCCCACTCCTGTTTGGGGGCTCCTGAGCTTCGGAGGTCCCCCTGCCACCCCCCAGACCCTTAAGGGATGACTATCCCCCCCGGCTCTGCGCCCACCCCCAGTGGCCCTCTCATCTGCCGCAGTCAGCCTCCTGAGGCCCTCGCCGGCAGCCCCAGCTGCCCAGGGTCCACTGACTTGCAGCCCACAAACGTGGCTGACGATCCTCCGGCACGCCCAGCCCTGGGGGTGGGGGGTACTCCTCCTGCGAGTCTGTGCTGGCTGGGGCTGCAGTCTGCAACAGAAGACCCTGAAAGGAGTCGAACTAGCACAAGCAGCCCCGAGTCTCCTTCTTGAGGGGCTGCCCCCACCGGGATGTGCGCTAGGATGGTCAGTCCCCCCGAGGAGCAGCTTCTCTTCCCCACGGAACGAGAGCATCTGGCTTGGGGGGGCGGGGGGGGGCAGAACAAGGAAAAAGCCACCAAGACCAGTGGCCAGGGAGGATGCTGCCGAGGTCCTGGTCCGCCAGGGCTTTAGGCCATGGGGCCCCTGTGGGGACAAAAAGAGGCCCCGGAGGCCTGTCACTGCCCAGCAGTCTCACGGAGGGCCCCAGCCCCAGGCCCCCCGAACGCCCAGCGGGTCCAGGAGTGCATGGGCGCATGGCAAGGTGACAGTGGGGGTATGTTCCTGCTGCACTTGTCCCCACTGCCCCGCAGTTTGGGGAATAGTGGGGACGGATCTGTTTGCCCCTGGCCGCTGACGCCCTGCGGCCAGGAGTCTGTGACATCAGCCTGGGCCGCACCACTCCCGCCGCCGCCCCGGCTGTCACCTGCAGGCCCTGGCCTCTCTCTGCTGGTCACTTGTCCCTGACCTGCCTCCTGACGCGCCCCTTCTCAGACCTGCCCTTGCCATCCCGGCCTTTGCTGCCCCAGGTCGCTGGGTATTTACAGCAGCCCCGGGAAAGCGTGAAAGGAGGTGGGTGCGGTTCATTGTAACAGTGGGGGTCATTGTAACCCAACATGCCCAAAACATCACGTTTCGACAAGGAACTCACATACAGATGATTAGCATGTTGTCGCCCCTTCTCCGGTTCACATGAGACGCCTGGAATCCAGTGTGTGCTTGGCACATGGAGCGCAGCTCCCATCGGCCACGTTGCAAACGCTCGGGGGCCACGTGTGGTGGGGGGTGGCTGTGGCCGGGGCGGGGGCAGCGGCATGAGGAGCCTGAGGAGGCTCTTGCCACGTGCCCACTGGAGCCCGTAGTCTCCCTCCGGGCATTTTCTGCCACATCGAGGCTGCAGGCTCCAGCGAGGGTCTCCTGACTGTCCCCCAAATACCGTATCAACGTGCGGGGATGTTTGCCCCCCATCTCGGCCTTCTGTACCCCACCTGCTGGTGGGCCTGGGCCCTGGAAACGCCGTCCTACAGGAAACATGGGAGTCCTGCTGGCCTCAGTTTCTCCAGAACTTCTCAGCCTGGCTGAGAGCTGGCGCCATGGGAAGGGGCGCGGAGCCCAGCTGTCCCAGTCGGTGTGGGTTGCTGTCACAGACTGCGGGGGCTTGTGCCCCACAGAAACGTCTTTCTCACATTCTGGAGGCTGCAAGTCTGAGACCAGGGGGCTGGCAGGGTCGGTGAGGTGGGGACCCTCTCCTGGGCGACAGGAGATGAACTTCTTGCTGTGTCCTCACATGCAGGGAGGGCCAAGGGAGCTCTCTGGGGTCCCTTCTGTAAGGGCAGTAATCCCACTGTGGGGCTCCCCCTTATAACCTACTCACCTCCCACGGTCCTTACTTCCCCAGTTTTGGAGTAGGCTTGGACATGTGCGTTTTAGGGGATGCACACATGCCGACCATCTAGCCGGCTTGGCCCCCAGGTACTCTGCCACCTCCCACTCAAGCTGGGAGCAGGACCCCTAGGTCCAGGCGTTGATGCGCAGTCACACGCACATTGTGGAGGGAATATCCTTATTCTGTCCAGGCCCTTTGCCAAGCTCACAAGACAGGTCACGAATTCAGAAATCTTAAGGAGAAAGTTCAAAGCGAAACAGTTTATCTTTAGTGAAAGGACAGTGGCTGAGGTGGGAAAGGGGCTCCCTTTGAGCATCTTCTATCAACTGGTATTACTCGGTGAGGGCGAGCCCCCCACTCCACCTGGTGCTGGGGGGCCCACCCAGCAGGTATTCAGGCCCCCCAGGGGTACAGCCAATCAGAAAAAACTCTGAGGTTGGGGAAGGGTGGATTTTTCCCTGGGAAAATGCATATTTGTGGGAAATACATTATCTTAGATTTGCTAAATGGGTGAGGGGTGGGGGCGGCTTCTCGCCCGGCGTGAGGATCTGGGCCCTGAGCTCAGGGCAGTGTTCTGGTGGGGGAGACAGGCAGACCCCACGGAACATGGGGACCCAGGGTGGAACAGAAGGCCTCTCCCCTTGGCCATTCGGAGTGGAGCCCTCCCCCAGCACCCCTCAACCTTCTGAGGTGTGGCTGGCGGACCCCTGGAGCCGGGAGACTGCAGGGCGGGAGTTCGGGGGGCCCTGTCCTGGCTGCGGCCCCGCCCTCCTGCGCCCCCGACGCCCGGGGCTTCATCCTCGCTCCCTGTGTTCAGGCCTCAGCACTGCGGGGGCTGAACAGCCACAGATGGGGTGTGTGTGTTCGTGTGTTTACACGTATGTGTGTCCTTGTGTGTGTGTGTCTGCATGTGTGACGCGATGTGTGTACATGTCTTGTGCTCTCTTCCCCAGACCTGGATCCCAAGGCTCCTCCTGACCAGGGTGTTTCCCACAGGGGAAACTGAGGCTGGAGGGGCTCAGCCACGTGTCCAGTATGTGTCTTCCAGCCATTTGGCCTCCAAGCTCCTGCTCCCATGGGCTGGGCGCCGTGGTGGAGCGCAGGCTCTCAGGGCAGGTCCCCGGGGGGAGCCTCTCTGGTGAGAGCCAGCCCTCAGACCCACCTCCTGCCCCCCTTCCTCCCTCTCAACTGTGCCCTCTCTCCCTGCCTTTCTCCCTCTACCCTTCCTGGCAAGCAGATTGCAATCCAAACTTGTTGTTAACTTCTCCCCTGCAGCCCTTCCAAGTTAAACATTACTCACGGAGATGAGAGCCGCTGGGCAGCGCTCGGCCTGTGGAAGTCTGTGGAAGGTGCTGGGCCAAGGCCAGTGCCAGGCCTGTGGCCACAGGACCCTCCCTGCGGTGTCTGTGGGCTGCAGGAGGGGGGGCTGAGGGGGTGGCAGGCTGGGCAACCTGCACCCTGTACCCACATCCCTCCAGCTGCTCACCCAACTTTGAAGGTCAGGGGCAGGGCTGTGGGCAGGGGGTCCCTGGGCCAGGTGGGGAGGGGCTGCCCGGGACCACCGAGGGGCTAGGCTTGGGCCAGGTGAGGGCCCTCCTCTTGGCTGTCTTTCCAGCTCCGTGCCAGGCTGGGGGCAGGACTGGGGACAAAATGTTCAGAAGAGCCGTCTCAGCTGCTTTGAATCGATTCTCTGTACCCAGGCCTCAGTGTTCCCAGCAGCAAAGTGGAGGCAGGGGGTGCTGTTTGCTGAACTTCCCTCCCATTCACCGCCCCCACAGCTGTTCTGCCCCAGCCTGTCAGTGATGGGGCTGTGGTGCTGGGGGCCTCTCAGGCTCAGAGCAGTGCCCCCCAAGACCCTGTCGTCCCCTGGAGGAGCTAAGCTGGGGGTGAACAGCAGGCTTCGTGTCATCTAAGGGCCCACCCCAACCCTCCTCCTTACTCCCCTGCTCTGCCCCTTCCACATGGACCCTGACCCGAGCTCCTGCCTCAGGGCCTTTGCACCTGTGGTTCCCTGCCCAGAATGCTCACCTCTTACCCATTTTAGGACTCTGCTGAAGTGGACCTCATAAGGAGTCTCCTCTTGACTCGGCATCCTGCCGACCTCACTCTGGTCTATTCTTTGTAAGAGTACATGTCGCATCTCATATAGAACATACGGAAATTTCATTTTCCGTGGTCTCCCATGAAACTGTAAGCACTTGAGGACAAGAACTTTCCCCTGCTCCTCTCCCAATAAATGCAGGTAGGTCCTGGATAAACTTGGTGGAAGAAATCAATTCCGGGGCGCCTGGGTGGCTCAGTTGGTTAGGCGACTGCCTTCGGCTCAGGTCATGATCCTGGAGTCCCGGGATCGAGTCCCGCATCGGGCTCCCTGCTCGGCGGGGAGTCTGCTTCTCCCTCTGACCCTCCCCCCTCTCATGCTCTCTATCTCATTCTCTCTCTCAAATAAATAAATAAAATCTTAAAAAAAAAAAAAAGAAATCAATTCCACATCCACACCTGGCACGGGGCCTCCCCTGTGGACACCATTGCCCCTGGGCGCCGGAGCCCCCTGACCGGCACCTGGATCTCAGCCTGGGCAGGACACGTCTGGCTGACCAGAGCTCAGCCCAGGGGCCTCCCGTGGGGCCTGGCAGGGGCCCAAATGCTCAGGTCAGGAGGAATGGGTAGGGGCGGTGGCGGCCCCAGGAGCCTGCGCGTTACATAAACCTGCAAGGGGGAAGAGCAGAGCCACACAAAGTCCGGGCATGGCTGCCTGCAGGTGCTGGGGGTGCCCTCACCCCACTGTTCCAGGGCCACGAGCTGCTCATCTCGAGTTTCACACCCTTCACGTGAAGTCTGCTCTCCTGCCCTCCCTGTCCAGCAGCGCCCCAGACCCAGGGTCCCCCTGCCTGTCCTCCGTCTGGACAGAGCCTGCTGGAATAGGTGTTTTGCTGGACGAGCCTCATCCACCTCCCACTTCGGGGGACAGGGCAGCCTGGAAGGGCCTCCAGGGCCTCCCCCCGGCTCCGTGCCCCGGGACGGGCCGTAGGACGGCGAGCCCCTGCGGGCGGGGTGGGTCAAAAGGCCCACCTGCACAGCCAGCTGCACCCTCCACACGCCTTTCCGCGAGTGTGTCTGTGTGGGGCTCCGGAGACAGGGCCGCCCACCTGTCTGCCTCGTGCCCGGGCCTGCGAGCGTGCCTGCCCACGTCAGACAGGGGCGAGTTGGGGCTTCGTCCCTCCGATGGAGCAGGAGGACAGGAATGTGAGCCTCGAAAACACCTTCCAGTACCGTTTCTGGGAGGAGAGACGGTGGATAACAACACAGGGATGTTGGCAGGATGGAGTGTGGCCTAGGCCAGGGGCTGCACCGCCCCCCAATGCCCCCTCTGCTTCGCCTACTCCACTCCCTTCTTTGAACCCCAAGCCCCGTGTCTGCTTTCAGGGAGGGGGGAGGCTGCTGGGGGTAGGGCTGGGGTTTATTTTGTTGTGGCCCCTTGGGGTGATGGGGAAGAGCAGACTCTGCTTAGGGATGGGACCCCGGCATCCTGGCAGGCAGGTGGCAGGCCCGCCCAAGCCCGTGGGCTGCTGGCCCGGAGGGAGAGAAAGGTCCTGGCCCCAGCAGGGGGTGGTACCCCCGGGCAGAGCTTCCCACCCCCGCAGGCCACCAAGGATACTTCCAGCCACTTCCACTGGGGAGAAAGTGAGTCCCCAGCGCAAGCGAAGCAAGCCTCCGGGGTGAGGTGCTTCTCCAGGTGGGCGCCCACGACTCAGGTAGCCCACACTCCCACCCGGTCCCAAGCGCCCTCGTACTGGGTCGGGGCTGATGACAGACCCCACGCTGGGCGTTACAGGGACGGCTGGGTAGAGTGTGGCCCAGACAGACACAGCCTGGTGACCAACTGTCGGGGGCCTGGGCCCCGGAGAGCAGGCCCCAGCCCCCAGTGCAGCTGCCCGATCAGGACCCAAGTGTGGAGTGTGTGGCCCATGACAGGCCTGGACAGGGCGGCCCCCATGCGGGAGGGGGCCGGATGCCCACGGGCACAGCCGCGGGGGCTCAGCGGACCAGGCCACAGGCCCTCTCGGCACTCCAGCCACCTCCGAGGCCCTCCGCCATGGTCACCGGTTTCTGATGAGGGAGCCACAGGGGCTTCCCAGGCCAGACAGGCGGCTGCCCCGGCAGCCAGCAAGGCCTGGCGCCGGCCTGCCCCTGCCTCCCCAGCAGCTAAGGCCCGCGGCAGCTCCCACAGGGCAGCCAGCATGGCAGGGAGCCCGGAGCAGGAGGGAGGGCCGCCCCTGGGCCTGTGCCCTCTGCCACGGGGCTCCAGCAAGGCCACGCCATGGGAGGGCCAGGGCCGTGGCCACG